>NC_056445.1:9582586-9895086 GCF_018296145.1 Oncorhynchus tshawytscha
ACTGGAACAAAAGAGCCTAGCCCGAACCATGAACCACTTCGCAGCTGAGCCGTTGTTGCTCCTAGAAGTTTCTACTTCACAATAACAGAACTTACAGGTGACCGATGCAGCTCTAGCAGGGCAAAAATTTGATGAACTGACTTGTTGGAAAGATGGCATCCTATGATGGTGCCACGTTGAAAGTCACTGAGCTCTTCAGTAAAGCCATTCTACTGCCAATGTTTGTCTATGGCGATTGCACGGCTGTGTGCTTGATTTAATATCAACGGGTGTGGTTGAATAAGTAAAATTCACTAATTTGAAGGGGTGTCCACATACATTTGTATCAGTGGAGGCTCCTCAGAGAAGGAAGGGGAGGACCATCCTCCTCTGTTTTACAATTCATGAAATCACTGTCAAAAAGTTATCATTATTAAGTATTATTATGTGGCAGCTAGCCTAGTGGTTAGAGCGTTGGACTAGTAAATGAAAGGTTGCAAGATCGAATCCCCGAGCTGACAAGGTAAACATCTGTCGTTCTGCCCCTGAACAAAGCAGCTAACCCACTGTTCCTAGGTTCTGTCTCAGCCTCCAGTATTTATGCTGCAGTAGTTTGTGTCGGGGGGCTAGGATCAGTTTGTTATATCTGGAGTACTTCTCCTGTCCTATCCGGGGTCCTGTGTGAATCTAAGTGTGCGTTCTCTAATTCCCTCCTTCTCTCTTTCTTTCTCTCTCTCGGAGGACCTGAGCCCTAGGACCATGCCCCAGGACTACCTGACATGATGACTCCTTGCTGTCCCCAGTCCACCTGGCCATGCTGCTGTTCCAGTTTCAACTGACCTGAGCCCTAGGACCATGCCCCAGGACTACCTGACATGACTCCTTGCTGTCCCCAGTCCACCTGGCCGTGCTGCTGCTCCAGTTTCAACTGTTCTGCCTTATTATTATTCGACCATGCTGGTCATTTATGAACATTTGAACATCTTGGCCATGTTCTGTTATAATCTCCACCCGGCACAGCCAGAAGAGGACTGGCCACCCCACATAGCCTGGTTCCTCTCTAGGTTTCTTCCTAGGTTTTAGCCTTTCTAGGGAGTTTTTCCTAGCCACCGTGCTTCTACACCTGCATTGCTTGCTGTTTGGGGTTTTAGGCTGGGTTTCTGTACAGCACTTTGAGATATCAGCTGATGTACGAAGGGCTATATAAATAAATTTGATTTGATTCCTAGGCCTTCATTGAATATAGGAATTTGTTCTTAATTGACCTGCCTAGTTAAATCAAGGTAAAACTATACTTAATACACTGCTCAAAAAATAAAGGGAACACTAAAATAACACATCCTAGATCTGAATGAATGAAATATTCTTATTAAATACTTTTTTCTTTACATAGTTGAATGTGCTGACAACAAAATCACACAAAATGATCAATGTAAATCAAATGTATTAACCCATGGAGGTCTGGATTTGGAGTCACACTCAAAATTAAAAAGTGGAAAACCACACTACAGGCTGATCCAACTTTGATGTAATGTCCTTAAAACAAGTCAAAATGAGGCTCAGTAGTGTGTGTGGCCTCCACGTGCCTGTATGACCTCCCTACAACGCCTGGGCATGCTACTGATGATGTGGGGGATGGTCTCCTGAGGGATCTCCTCCCAGACCTGGACTAAAGCATCCGCCAACTCCTGGACAGTCTGTGGTGCAACGTGGCGTTGGTGGATGGAGCGAGACATGTTGTCCCAGTTGTGCTCAATTGGATTCAGGTCTGGGGAACGGGCGGGCAAGTCCATAGCATCAATGCCTTCCTCTTGCAGGAACTGCTGACACACTCCAGCCACATGAGGTCTAGCATTGTCTTGCATTAGGAGGAACCCAGGGCCAACCGCACCAGCATATGTTCTCACAAGGGGTCTGAGGATCTCATCTCGGTACCTAATGGCAGTCAGGCTACCTCTGGCAAGCACATGGAGGGCTGTGCGGCCCCCCAAAGAAATGCCACCCCATACCATGACTGACCCACCGCCAAACCGGTCATGCTGGAGGATGTTGCAGGCAGCAGAACGTTCTCCACGGCGTCTCCAGACTGTCACGTCTGTCAAGTGCTCAGTGTGAACCTGCTTTCATCTGTGAAGAGCACAGGGCGCCAGTGGCGAATTTGCCAATCTTGGTGTTCTCTGGCAAATGCCAAACGTCCTGCACGGTGTTGGGCTGTAAGCACAACCCCCACTTGCGGACATCGGGCCCTCATACCACCCTCATGGAGTCTGTTTCTGACCGTTTGAGCAGACACATGCGCAGTGGTATTTATAAAACATTACTTAGCAGACACTTTTACCCATAGCAACTTAGTCATGTGTGCATAACATGTTTAAGTATGGTGGTCCTGGGAATTGAACTCACTATCCCGGCGTAGCAAACGCCATGCATTACCCACTGAGCTACAGAGGATCTTCATGATGTCTATAATCAGGGCATGAAAAGAACATATCCATCAAGGCACCCCCAAAACAAATCGCAGTATTACTTTTTGACTGCTATGAGGTTGCAGGTCCATAAGTCCATGCCTTGCATATGCAGGCACATGCACAGATCGAGGTCTGGGTACCTGAGCACCTGCCCTTCTGAAAAGTGCCCTTTCAGATTGGTGCTGTTTTTTTCTTCAGTTTTAGGGCTTTATTCAATCTGTATCACTGAAGAGTTACAGATTGTGTGATAGACTGGTAAAAGTTCTTTATAGTTCTATATTCCCTTTTGTTATAGAATTGTAGGCTGTAAGACTAGAGGATCTCCTATCTAAAAACACTGACCCCTAGTGGTCTGAATTTTGCCTTTGACCTCAGACAATTTTTATGAACAAATATGAACATATCCTTTCCTCAGCTTGCACTTAAGATGTTACCTTTGTTGATGATGCTTATGCATTATGTCTCAACTACAAGACTACATGTAACAAAGATTAAATTACATGGAAACATTGAAATACACTATATATACAAAACAGTGGTGGTCAGTGCCATTTTTGTTTTTCATGACCATGGCCTTATTTCTATTACAGAATATTGGATGACTCTCATTCATATTCCATTCACCCACATGCACATTTGTGGCCTGCTGGAGGTCATTTTGCAGTGCTCCTCCTGCTCCTCCTTGCACAAAGGCAGAGGTAGCGGTCCTGCTGCTGGGTTGTTGCCCTCCTCCACGTCTCCTGATGTACTGGCCTGTCTCCTGGTAGCGCCTCCATGCTCTGGACACTACGCTGACAGACACAGCAAACCTCCTTGCCATAGCTCGCAAAAAAAGGTATGTGACCAACATATGCATATCTGTGTTGCCAGTAATCCATAGATTAGTGCCCAATGACTTATTTTTAATTGACTGATTTCCTAATATGAACTGTAAGTCAGTAAAACCTTTGAACAATTTTACGCAAAAGCAACTATTTCGGTCTACATCCATTTTTGGATTTATGAATGATATATACCCATTGATTCTTGAAGAATGTAACCTATAAATGCTTCATGAGCTTAGTTTAAAAGGGCAATTCCGCCATTTGTTAACCTCATTCATCATCTGCGGCACCAAACCAGTGTCTACATACTGTATGTGTAAACGGTGTGCTTCTATTATCCATTGAAAAAAAGAAAGTCCACAGGAAGAAGGTCACGCCAGAGACCCTCTGAAGATTGAGATCCCGGGTACACAGGCAAAGACATGTTGGTGTAGAAACCTGAGATCTATGAGCAGATGACATACACCTGGGTGACCGCTGTCTTTTCGACCTATTGCTGCAGATGCTCCTGCTATGCTGCACAGCCCTTGTTCTACTGCAGCACCTGAATGAACTACCCCAAGTACGGCTATGTGTACAGGAACGTGGACGAATACTTCATCTTATGTAACAACTGCTGCTTACCCCTTTAGGAGCTGCCTATAGGAGTGCAGTCAGGTCTCGTCATTATAGTTCTGCATGTTCGATTCAGTGGCCAGACCAGTGGATTCACCAATACTCTTTTTTTTTTTTTACAATTTAAACTTTAATAGATGAATTCAGTCCTTTAGAGAAGTAAAGGCCACATTTGGTAACAATCCAAAAATTAACAGTTACCTACAAAAATAAACCTGCATCATCAATAATATAAATAGAATATAGAAAAGTATTTTTCATTATAACATGTTAGTTGCATCCTGTCTCCTCCAAGCTGTGCCCACAGCTGCTGTGTTCATCCACATCCTGGTACTGAACCATAACTAACACTGTCAGCAGAATCATTCCAGGTATAGATCTTAGTGTCTGCATATAGCACTGCAGCATAGAACATTACAAGAGCATAGCTTAAGAGACAGAGGGGGGCGTAATCTTTGGCAAATAGAGTTATGCATCTATCTAGTTTACGAATATCTATATAAATTGTTCATACATTTCCAAGTTCAACAGTACTGGCCTACGGTTCCATGGAAGCCACATAGTAGGCCTATATGCATTAGAGTAGATAATGCATGCATTACAGTATATTTATATGGGTTACCTTAGCAGTCATATTCCTACAGACGTAAAAGCCAACCAGACAGCACCGCCCATAACATGATACAAATTGAAGATAAACCAACTTTCACAGTCTAACAAATATACAGGAGCTTGTATAAATATTAAGTTTTAGAAACACCTAACATCTTTCATAAAAGCCACTTGTATTTCAATAAGAAAGGCCTAATTATGAAACATTGTCTAGAATTAGAATAGTGGAAGATCGGCATCTGGTAAATGGAGAAAAGAAAAATCCCTGAATTAAAAGGTAAAGTGCCCAGAAGCTTCAGTAGACAGTAAACTGGTCCGATAGGAGCGCTGAAGATAGATATGAACTGGTCTGGTTCAAAGCCCTGATGCTGAGATGTGCAGACCTCTAACTAGCTAACACAGGACCAGTGGTATCTGTCAATGTAACACTGTGCTTTGCAACACCATTTAGCAGGGCTTACAAAGAAAATAATGGCTTTAGGATCTAAAATATGATAGATTATTTGACCATATCTAACTTCATTAACACAGTGATTAAACAAATTAAGTTCAGGGTGTGTAACCCCTTATAAACTCTAGCTATAACATTTCCCCTTAATTTTTACGAGGCCTCTAAGAGCTTGCACCAGGCAAAACCTAAAATAAATCTAAACATTTTAGAATATCTTCAGTTATAGAACAGAAAAAGAGAAATCAACACCACATATCACCAACAGGCTTTAGATAAAGTTTGATGCAGGTGAAGACCGAGAGGACAGTTACAGCATATATCCATAAGGTGGGGCTATATAACCACACCACTACTCTTCTAGAGATAAACATGGCAAATAATGCAGTACCATCAGAAAAACTTCATATAGTACTGTTAAACAACAAGGCTTTTAAACATGCCAATTCAACATATTCTTGCATTTGGTCAGTGTGTTTTGATAAGGTGCTGAGGGTTGATGGCCCAAAATGCACTCACTTGTTGCTCTGTCCATTAAAATGATTGTACTTTGCAATAGATGGACAGTCTCAGTTCACATGACAACCCCCCCCCCCATGACTGCCAGAAGATAAATACAACCCTGGTAGAGATGTACATACAGTACTGAGAGAGACAGAAAGGGAGGCAAAATGTGAGAACTTCCCAGAGCAACAAGTTCTAGCCTCTCTCTCCTAGTCTAGGAGACTGATGAACACATGGTCATGTGACTTCACCTCTACGATTACGGACTAGTTTCTTTGGTCTGTTAGCACATCCATGCAGAGCATGTCACATGCAGCTTTGCTTCAGGGTTCAGAGTTCCCACGCTGGTGCAATGGAAAGCTGATTTAAAGCATTTATCTTACCAGCCCTACAGCAGATTAGGACAGACGTAGCCATGTTGAATGAATACCAGAGGAACAGGAACAATATAGCCATTGTCATTCGCTGCTATTCCTAAACATGTTATCTGTGGCCACAGGCCTGGCACTGGCTCCAACAGAGGTGGTTTAAACCAGGCCCTGAACTTTCTCGGCATCAATCTCTTAACACGGAACTCCAAAAACCCTCGTTTGTCACATCCATTTAATGTCTCATGTTTTTCCTTAAACAGCTTTCTACGTTTCTTCTCTACCTCCTCTAAAACCATTAGTCAACTTCCTAAAATCTTTCCATTCTCACGGCATGTCCAGAGGTCAGATCAAACTCCACTACCTGTCAGTCTGGTCACAAGCTGTAACACTCCCATTCTGACCTCTAAACCCCAAACAGCTTGTGACTCTCAGACTCTACACCAAATGTTCTTCTCCTTTCAAGACCATCACAACCCTCAGTTTAAACACAATCACTCATCTTCTCCATCTCTCACTTACCTTTAATACAGAGTCAATTCCATAAACCAGTCTAGCCTTTGTTGCCAATGTGTTTTCTGTGCGCCCCTGTGAGAGAAATAAATGAGTTCACTAGGTCCCTGTAGGGGTTGGATTGCTGCCACGCCTTCATAGAACACAATAAAACCATTTCAGCTAAGAAACAGAACAAAGCGTCACCCACATAAATTAAAACGACAATATGTACAAACCAACGCATCCAATTAAATAGAAAGTACAAATAAATTGAATCAATTATTTTGGGGTTTGAATCATTCAAGTTCAAAAAGGTCATTCTAAAATAATAAAAACACAACTAGAGAGAATGCACTAACCAGAAGGATGGGAAGAGAGGGAACAGAAGAGTGAACATGGCACACAGGGTGTAGGCCTACTCAGTAAAGACATGAAGCTAGTCACTTGAGTGCTCCTGAATGAAGTCCAGGCTGACTGCAGTGGAACCACTGCCCTCTGCTGCCCTCTATTGTCCATCCAGTGTATTGCACACAGGGTCCACTGGTACAATCTGGAGTTAATTCCAGCTGTCTGTCTCTCTCCAGTTTCCCCCTCAGTGTCCCCCAGACTGGCTTTTGGTTCCCAGCCCTCTCTCCTCCTCTCCTCCAGGGGCAGTAGTTACCCCGGCCCCCCTGCTGCGCTCATGGCCTCCTGCAGTTTGAGTCTGTAGTTGTCGTAGCGACGCATCACGGAACACACCCGCTCTGTCTCCTCCTTCTCCAGCATCCTCAGGAAGTTACTCAACTCTGGGATGGAGAACGCTTCCCACTGGAAGAGAGGAGTACGGTTAATACAGAGAGTGAGAGTGTGTGTTTAGTGTGTGTGGGAGTTCCGTGTGCGTCTTACCATGACCTCGCCAGTCTGCTGTTCTCTCAGGACGAAGCCTAGTGTGTCGGTGTTGGGACCTGCTAGCAGACGCAGGAACAACGGATGCTCTCCCTCCGACAGCTTACACATGTACACTGCAGGAGGAAAAACACACAAGCTAGAACATCAATACCATAATATGCAGTGGTTATAATGAGAGCTTGGGAAACTGGGGATAGGCCAAAGTGGTGTGTGTGCATGGAAAACAACCCTGGATAAAAGTCTTGGCTACATGCCAATGGGGTAAGGGCACACAAACAAATGCACACACACGGGTAAATAACCACAGCAGCCCTGTCAGATCAGAGACAGAAGTCTTTCACGAGAGTCAGTCACCAGGCAGCCCTCAACCCTCCCGCATGCTCCTTATCCAGAGACACCAGCACATGTTCCCAGCCTGTCCTTCTACAGTGGAGGTTCCTGCCTGCTAGGCCTAGCCAGCCAATACCTAACCCCATTAAAACCCAATTGGTGAAAGAGACCAACTATGTAACAGATGGTGCCGTGGCGGTACAGTACTTTAACCGTCCATCTCAGCGGGACTGGGAGAGAACCGCATTACATGGCACACTGGATTCTGACATCACCATGGTATTTCTTGCTGCAGGCAGGGGCTTTAAGCTCCCACCATCAGAAGGGGCCATACGTTACATAGACATGCAAACATTTACCCTTCCTCATACGTCACAGTAACAGATCTAGGGTCAGTTGACGGTACAAATCCTGACCATTACAAACTGAGTCTATGCCCCCCTAGGCCTACTCCACCCAGGGGGTGCTGCTGTGTATCTGTCTGAGGGTATTTATCAGCTAGTGGAACTAAACTGTTTTTAATTGGACCACAGTAATGGCTCTGTCTAGACAGACCATCTCATTAACAGGCTCAGCCCTCCCCTCATCATTTACCGAGGGGAAAACACCACGACGTCAGAGCTAGCATCTGAGCCACACTGTCCTAGAGGTCGGGGATAGCGTGTGTGCATTTCCCTTGACACAATGAAGAGCTGTCAGATTACACAAAAGTGTGAGAAGAGATTAGACAGACCGTGACAGACTGCAGTCAGCACTGCTACTTGGCTGGAAGTCTGACCTATTCACAATCAAAACCATAACCTACCTGCACTCCTATTCCCGACCCCCACCCAGTCTTCAGTAAGAGGGGCTAATCTCCTGCTCTGTGGTATAGGGAGCAGGGACTGATCCATCTTTGCTCGTCTGCTGGCGGTCTCAAACCCGGGTTAAGGTCTAGGCTGAACCCCGCCAGTGATCTGCCCTATCAATCGTATCTAGCAGAGCCCTAACACAGGAAGAACTGTAGTAACAGTAGGTGGGGGAGAGAAGACCAAGACACAGGCGCTACTATAACCTGTACTGAAACCAGTTGGGGCCATCTCTCCACAGGCTGGCGGGTTGGAGAGCAGCTGCTGCTGGACATGCTGTGTGTGTGTGTTCTGCCCTGCCGGGGTATTCCAGACACAGGGATGAAACACAATGTGTGTGGGGACAGCCCTGTGGCATTCAGCAACATGAGGGCGAGAAGTCTAGAAAGTCACATCCTGACCCTATAGATACCGACACACTCGCACTCATGAATACACTCCACACACACCATGTTCAGACACCAGCCCAGTTCTGGCATGCATGCCATCCTGCCAGCTAACAGTCTGTCATCTGTGGCATGACAAACCAGCTAGTCTCTCCTCTAGCCAGAAAGACAGACACTTACCTTGCTCCTCCCTGCGGCAGCGTTTGTACAGGGCATATTTAGCAGGGTTGTCAGCTACGGTGAACTTGGTCAACAGGGCCTGGATCACCTGATAAATCAACGTTCACGATAAAGACTAGCATCAGCGTTCATATATAATTATAGACATTTTCTACAAATCACTGCAAGCAGGTTGACCTTAACTGTGTGAGAGACCCACCTGTCGTATGGTGTTGTTGGAGCTGATGTGAAGAGTGTTAGTCGCCCCCTGGGGGAGGTAGAAGGCCTCCTCTCCTCCCCCACCTCCTCGTACAGTGATGGGTCTCCTCAGCTCCAACTGGACCTTGATGAACCCTGTATACACACCACTGGGGTTCTACAGGGAGAGAGAGACAGGTCAGGATACTTCAGGGCAACAGAAGATGTACACAAGCGAGCATGTTTAGGGGGGGTAACAAGTTAGCAGATGGAGCCCAGATTTGTGGGCCTCTCTAAGCCCATTACTTCACGTACCACCTGCGGATGGGACAGCACCACGCGTGTGAGAGTCATTAAAGGCAATGAGCTGAAACTCAAATCAGCTGACTGCCACGACTAAAACGCACCCACACCGTTACGTTTCTTTAGAGAAAGAACAAAAGAGTTACTTGTGGTTGCGATCGATGGACAGATCGGGGACACAAAGAGAGGAGAGAGAATAAAATGGGTGTGGGAGCAAAGAAAGACATTCTAAAGACGACAAGTAGTCATTATGCCTTCCTGACTGCATATTTTAGATGAGACTGACATGTCTGATAGCATGACATCAATCTGAATCAAAGAACAGTGGTTGAACATTGACCCCTCAGAAGTCAATAAGTACAGTACCAGTCAAAAGTTTGGACATATTCATTCCAGGGTTTGTTTATTTGTACTATTTTCTACATTGCAGTATAATAGTGTAGTCAGCAAAACTATTAAATAACACATATGGAATCATGTAGTAACCAAAACAGTTAGACTGTCAAAGTAGCCATTTTTCCTTGATGACAGCTTTGCACACTCTTGGCATTCCCTCAACCAGCTTCACCTGGAATTCCAACAGTCTTGAAGGAGTTCCAACATATGCTGAGCACTTGTTGGAAAAGCACCATTTCACTCTTCGGTCCAATTCATCCCAAACCATCTCAAATTGGGTTGAGGTCAGGTGATTATGGAGGCCAGGTTATCTGACGCAGCACTCAATCACTCTACTTCTTGGTCAAATAGCCGTTACACAGCCTGGATGTCTGTTGGGTCATTGTCCTGTTGAAAAACAAATTATTGTTCCACTAAGCGCAAACCCAGATGGGATGGCGTATTGCTGCAGAAAGCGGTGGTAGCCATTCTGGTTAAGTGTGCCTTGAATTCTAAATCAATCAGACAGTGTCACCAGCAAAGCACCCCCACACCATCACACCTCTTCCTCCATGCTTCACGGTGGGAACCACACACGCAGAGATCATCCTTTCACCTCCTCTGAGTCTCTAAGACACAGCGGTTGGAACCAAAAATCTCAAATTTGGACTCAGACCAAAAAGGACAAATTTTCACCGGTCTAATGTCCATTGCTTGAGTTTCTTGCCCCAAGCAAGTCTTCTTATTGGTGTCCTTCAGTGGTTTCGTTGCAACAACTCAACCATGAAGACCTGATTCACGCAGTCTCCTCTGAACAGTTGATGTTGAGATGTGTCGTCTTAAACTCCGTGAAGCATTTATTTGGGATGCAATTTCTGAAGCTGGTAAGTCTAATGAACTTATCTTCTGCAGCAGAGGTAACTCTGGGTCTTCCTTTCCTGTGGCGGTCCTCATAAGAGCCAGTTTCATCATAGCGCTTGATGATTTTGAGACTTCGCTTAAAGAAACAGGACTGACTGAACTCCGTGTCTTCAAGTAATGGACTGTTTCTCTTTGAGCTGTTCTTGCCATAATATGGACTTGGTCTTTTACCAAATAGGGCTATCGTCTGTATACCAACCCTACTTTGTCACAAAAACAACTCTTCGGCTCAAACGCATTAAGACAGACATTCCACAAACTTACTTTTAACAAGGAACAACAGTTAATTGAAATGCATTCCAGGTGACTACCTTATGAAGCTGGTTGAAAGAATGCCAAGAGTGTGCAAAGCTGTCGTCAAGGCAGGGGTGGCTATTTTGAAGAATTAACACTTTTTTGGTTACTAAACTCAGCAAAAAAAAAGAAACGTCCCTTGTCACAACCCCGTTTTAAAATATAATTTGTAAAAATCCAAATAACTTCACATATCTTCATAGTAAAGGGTTTAAACACGGTTTCCCATGCTTGTTCAATGAACCATAAACAATTAATGAACACACACCTGTGGAACGGTGGTTAAGACACTAACAGCTTACAGATGTTTGTCAGTTAAGGTCACAGTTATGAAAACTTAGGACACTAAAGAGGCCTTGTTACAGACTCTGAAAATCCCCAAAAGAAAGATTAGCAGGGAACCTGGGCATCTATGTGAACGTGCCTTAGGCATGCTGCAAGGAGGCATGAGGACTGCAATAAATTGCAATGTCCGTACTGCGAGATGCCTAAGACAGCGCTACAAGGAGAGAGGACGGACAGCTGATCATCCGCACCGTGGCACAACACGTGTAACACATGCACAGGATCGGTACATCAAAACATCACACCTGCGGGACAGGTACAGGATGGGAACAACTGCCCAAGTTGCACCAGGAACGCACTCTCTCCATCAGTGCTCAGATTCTCAGCCTATTGCGGACAGAGGCCGGACTGAGGGCTTGTAGGCCTGTTGTAAGGCAGGTCCTCAGACATCACCGGCAACAATGCCAAACCCACCGTCGCTGGACCAGACAGGACTGGCAAAAAGTGCTCTTTTGACGAGTTGCGGTTGTGTCTCACCAGGGGTGATGGTTGGATTCGCGTTTATCATCGAAGGAATTAGCGTTACACCGAGGCCTGTACTCTGGAGCGGGATCGATTTGGGGTGGAGGATCGGTCATGGTCTGGGGCGGTGTGTCACAGCATCATCGGACTGAGCTTGTTGTCATTGCAGGCAATCTCAACGCTGTGCATTACAGGGAAGACATCCTCCTCCCTCATGTGGTACCCCTTCCTGCAGGCTCATCCTGACCTGACCCTCCAGCATGACAATACCACCATTTCCACCCAGAAATATCCAGGAACTTGCCGGTGCCTTGGTGGAAGAGTGGGGTAATATCTCACAGCAAGAACTGGCAAATCTGGTGCAGTCCATGAAGAGATGCACTGCCGTACTTAATGGAGGTGGTGGCAACCCTAGATACGGACTTAATTTTGATTTTTGACCCCCCCCCTTTGTTCAGGGACACATTATTCCATTTGTTAGTCACATGTCTGTGGAACTTGCTCAGTTTACGTCTCAGTTGTTGAATCTTATGTTCATACAAATATTTACACATTTTAAGTTCGCTGAAAATAAACACAGTTGACAGTGAGACGTTTCTTTATTGCTGAGTTTACATGATTCCATGTGTTATTTAATAGTTTTGATGTCTTCAATTGAGCTGAAAATAAAGAAAAACTCTTGAATGGGTAGGTGTCCAAACTTTTTACTGGTACTGTATGTTACAGTTATTAATCTGGGACAAATCTCTCAGGCAGGCCTGTTCCAGACAGCTAGTCTGGTGAACATGTGTTGTGTGCCACCATCATGCCCGCAGATTGATGAGCACTGAGCAGACAGTTAGAGCTGGTCCTTTTCTACATAACAGGGTGGGTCAGGACAACTCAAGAGCTTCTGTTCAATCCCCCTAATCATTGGTAAAGGAAGGAGTTGTGGTGGAAGCATGCAGCGAGCAAACGTGAGTGTCACGTCTCTTGTGGATCAGGAGGGGATAGATGACAAAACATGAGTGCAGAATGAGCCTTTACGGTTCAGCTCAGCTCTGAAGGCTGGCCGACCCACACACGCACACACTTGTGCCAGAGATAACCATCAGAGCCGGACAGTCATTCAAGTTAGTTTAGGGATGAGGGGTCAAAGTGGGTAGCTAGGTCACATGGGATGATAAACTGAGGTAGCCTAGTGTCTGATACTGGAGTTGGGTTAAGGGTTAATGGACGGGGTCAGGGATTAGAGATCACTTGCCAGGGTCATTTTGAGGTGGTCCTTGGAGGAGTTGTTGTACAGCTCGACCTTCTGTCTGATCTCCTCTCTGCTGAGATGAGTCCGTAACTCCCTTTCCTGTGCCACATCCTGATTGACAGAAACAGAGTTAAGTGGTGTTATTACATGTTATTTGGCCTGAAGACATTTGCTATCTGTATCAGCTGATCTTACCAAAGAGCATAAGCACACACACGCACACCCAGCCCTGGGCCTGCCACAGAGTGTTTTCCTGACCTTCATTTGGAGGCCCTAGATCAGGGATATGCAACTGGCAGCCTGCAGGCCAGATTATTACTTTATACAAGCCCTTTGATCAATTCTTCACATTAATTAAAGATCTGCAAAAATATCTACACCAATTGACTTCAGCATTAAAATGACAAGCACTATGGTGGTGGTCTGTAGTGTGGTTTCTAGCGCCTACGTGGCCAGTTCATTCTTTTTTCTTCATATGAAGTTGGCTCTATTATGACCCTATTACTGAAAGCTACGACTAAGGAACACCTACGTGCCTTCTATTTCCTTCTCTGATATTGACAAGGACTTGTTAAAATGGGAGTTGACAACAAAAAAAAAGTAATGACAGGGAAATTAATTCAAAACTGCAGACTGGAATTTGGCATTTCCTGATTTGACATACTGCATATTTGTGTTATTTATTGAGATACTTAGTTCCAGATGATTTTAAATTTACTTAATTTACTTTTAGAACCTCTTAATATTTGTTTTTGGGTTGAACCGACTCACGTTGGTTGAGCGCCAGTCAATTCTTTCCTAATTACGTTTGGCAACATTTCATTTTAAAAGAAGAGTATTTTAATGGTGGTTGTGCATTTATTTATATTTTTTATACAGTTCTTCCAATGAACAATCATGTAGAAAATGTCCCCCGCCCCCCCGCAATTAACATTAAAAAAAATATATATATATATATATATCCGGGCCTCCGTTAAACAATACATACACTGAACAAAAACAAACGCAACATGTAAAGTGTTGGTTTCATGAGCTGAAATAAAAGATCCCAGAAATTTTATTTTGCTCAAACTTTGTGCACAAATGTGTTTACATCCCTGTTAGTGAGCATTTCTCCTTTGCCAAGATAACCCATCCACCTGACAGGTGAGGCATATCAAGAAACTGATTAAACAGCATAATCATTGCACAGGTGCACCTTGTGCTGGGGACAATAAAAGGCCACTCTATAATGTGCAGTTGTCACACAACAGTGCCACAGATGTCTCAATTTGAGGGAGCGTACAATTGACATGCTGACTGCAGGAATGTCCACCAGAGCAGATGCCAGAATATTTCATGTTGATTTTGCACACACA
Source organism: Oncorhynchus tshawytscha (assembly GCF_018296145.1). Classification (NCBI taxonomy): domain Eukaryota; kingdom Metazoa; phylum Chordata; class Actinopteri; order Salmoniformes; family Salmonidae; genus Oncorhynchus; species Oncorhynchus tshawytscha. The sequence continues at coordinate 9,597,007 of NC_056445.1, forward strand.
CACACACACACACACACACACCACACACACACACACACAGAGAGGACTCATCCCATCATGGGACAGAAGTGTGCCAGGCCCAACCCAGGGAGAGAGGTCATAGTCATGTAATGAATGTGCTCCCCAGATCCAGAGAGATGAGTCATACCACTGAAGGCTGTGACTTTCACAGACATGTACACATACGTTTTAACTCCTAGAAAGCAGAAGGATCTGACTTCCGAGTTTATCGATAATGAGAACTGAATTTTAGTTATTTCTTAATGGATAGCTTCCTCTCCATATCACCCTGGATCAAGCAGTCATAGCAGACACGTCATCCTCAGTGTGTGTGCCTGCCTGACGGTCCAAAGTCCACACAGCGCTGTGTGTTCTTACATGGGCATAGAGCTTTGCTCTCTAAGGCTCCTAGCTACTAAAAACAAACCTAAACCACACTCAGTATCCTGGCAAGACCTAGCAGGCACTGGACACCTTATAAGGCCACACTGCACGAGAGACCAGGGTGCCAACGTGCGCACACACACAGAAGAGTCCACCTTAGGCAATGACATTGATAGTGGAGTGGTATGATTCAAATAGCCTAGTATTTACATCAGGGAGACAGGGCTGACTGGGGCCATATTCCTGACCTACTAGAGTTTTCTTTAATGTCAACATCAAGGCAATAAAAGGCATGCTTCTGATGGACTTTTTTTACTGCCTACCACAGAGGAAAACAGGCTCATAAAATAACAGTACAGAGCTCCTTACTGTTACGGTTAGCAATGGATGTGGTCTAATACTGGGGTTTAGACTCTTGCTGCAGCCAGATGTCTTCACTGACCGGGGATTGGGCTGGGTGGCACTGTGGAGAACTGGAGGTCAATTCCACCTAGCCCATGGTGTAACCCAGTAGGTTCATGAGACTATGGGTTGCAGTGTATGAGCCAAAACAGGTGCCATTGACCTGTTGCTTGGTCGAGCCCAGTGACTCACTACAGGAATACTAGGTCAACGGCACTGTTAGCACTACACAGACATGACAGCATATCAAGGCCACTTGATATGCAAAGGAGAAAGTGGCTCTGCACTAACAAATAAAGACCTTAAAACAGTACGTCAGATTCAATCTTACTGAAAGTATGCATTTCTTCACACAAACATCATACGTCCAAACTCAGAACCCCAAAATAACATTGACGCTGTGGTAGAACACTTATTTTGATTAGCGATTGTGCATTTATCAAAATCTCATCAGGTAGCCTGATTTCAGATGGGTCATGTAAAGAGGGTTATTAGGGAAATTCTTCTTGCACAGCATGCAAACATTAAAATCAAACTATTATATTATTCTGACTATTTCCAATAATCGTAGTATTGTGTGCATAATCAGTGCTGGTTGTGTTCCTATTGGTCAGTCACCGAAATCGGCTTGTAACACCAGCCACACGTACGATAAATGCCCCCCAAAAATCTGATACTGCCAGAACTGTTGGAGCCTACGACCGGACGTAGTGGTACTTAAATCGTCAGAAGTAGACCAGGTCACACGGAACGAGCCAAGACGACCGACAATCGTTTACAACCTACGACTTTGCCCACGACTTCACAATTGTCATGTACGGCAAAATCATGGCATAAGATGACAAAAAACAAAACAAAAACTTACAATCTGGGGGGCTTTAGCCTCTAAATCCACCATGTATTTATACACACTGTAGTCACGGCAGATAGAGCTAGTCACCCCTGAAGTACTTTACCGGGTCGTACAGGTCACAGCTGATTAAAGTGGCTCACAGTAAGACCAAGGGGATTATGGGTAGCCACAGAGAAAGAGGTTGGTGTTGGTTATGACAACACTTGCTAGCCGCTATTGCATGGGCCATGACTACTCAGGGGTTGTGTGATAGAGAGAGTTGGTTAATTGGCCTGATCGCCATCACGACCAGCTCTATAGGATTACTTCTGTTTCAAACAGAACCTCACAGAGGTCATGATCAACTACAACAGATGGCTCAGTGCCAAGCCAGTTCATGACTGTGGTCTTGAACAAACGTACATCGGTATCATTACTTTGGGTTCCGAGGCAGAGTATGCAAAAGGGAGTGTATTTGAGTACATACAGACAGGAGGAGCACCAGTGAGCCGGAGCGTGAGACAAAAGGCAAAACAAATGTCCTGATGAGGTAATGCCCCCCAAAAAACAGCCTTCTCCCTCCCACACAGTGTTTGTTTTAGCCACGGGCCACTACACTGCAGCTGGCGAGGAGGAGAGCAGAAACACAGCAGAACAGATTTTAGGACTGTCCCTGAGTGTTCAACCTGTCGCTTTTAACCTCTCCACCCTACACTGTCACCCCTACACTCCCTTCACTGTAGTTACTGCAGCATCAAGGTTAATGAATGCCAGTCGGATTAGACTCTGTTAAAGTAACGACAAGCCTATACTCTCCCTCTGTACTCTGAAGTAAGCAGTTGGCCAACTTTTCCTGGGGCAGGCAGGGTTAGCTGGGGTGGCAGAGGTATAAGGAGGAGGGAGGAGAGGGGAGTTGTTTTTTAGGGTGAAGAGTCAGTTGGCCGAGCAATGTGGGATAGCTGTGGGCCAGCGTGCAGTAAAGTGGCTTTGGGGTTGAGTGCTTCGAGTAAGCTTTAGTAGAGTTACGAGTTCAGTGCCAGGTTAAGTAGAGGTGTGCGGGTGTCGCTTAACGTGTGAAGCAAAGTGTGTGAGGTAGAGGTCGACCGATGATTTTTCAACGCCGATAACGATTGGAGGAACAAAAAAAGCCGAAACCGATTAATCAGACGTTTTTTTAAATATAAATATATAAAAATACAATTTGGGAATGCGCTTGTTAAAAATCAACCGTTCGGCAAAGTAGACTGATTCAATGATAAATTAAGAGGCACCGCATTGATTATTTGCAAAGCAGGACAAGCTAGTTAAACTAGTCATACCAACCATGTGTAGTTAACCTGTTGCGACTCTAGGGGCAGTATTTTCATTTAAATTAAAAAACGTTCCCGTTTTAAACGGGATATTTTGTCAAGACAAGATGCTAGAATATGCTTATAATTGACAGCTTTGGATAAAAAACACTAACGTTTCCAAAACTGTAAAGATATTGTCTGTGAGTATAACAGAATTGATGTTGCAGGCGAAAGCCTGAGAAAAATCCAATCCGGAAGTGCCCCATATTTTGAAAGCGCTGCGTTCCAATGAGTCCCTATTGAGCTGTGAATGTCCTATCAACGAGCTTACGCTTTATACGTATTCCCCAAGGTGTCTACAGCATTGTGACGTAGTTTTACGCATTTATGTTGAATAGCCGTAGGCGGCTACATTGCGTAAGTGGTCACGATGGCTCCCAGGGTGACTCTCGTGTAAAATACAGAGGTAGCCATTAATCCAATCGGTCCTACTGAAAAACGAATTACATTATCGAATAGATATGAGAAAAAACACCTTGAGGATTGATTCTAAACAATGTTTGCCATGTTTCTGTCGATATTATGGAGCTAATTTGGAATAGTTTTTGGCGTTGTCGTGACCGCAATTTCCGGGCGATTTCTCAGCCAAACGGGAAGAACAAACGGAGCTATTTCGCCTACAAAAATAATCTTCTGGGAAAAATTTACTCTGGCTATCTACCTGGGAGTCTCATGAGTGAAAACATCCGAAGTTCAAAGGTAAACGATTTAATTTGATTGCTTTTCTGATTTGTGACAAGGTTGCCTGCTGCTAGCAGGGCATAATGCTATGCTAGGCTATCGATAAACTTACACAAATGCTTGTCCAGCTTTGGCTGTAAAGCATATTTTGAAAATCTGAGATGACAGGGTGATTAACAAAAGGCCCAGCTGTGTTTCAATATATTTCATTTGTGTTTTTCATGAATATTTATGTCCGTTTCGTTATCCTAATTAGTTTCAGGCGATGATTACGCTCCCGCATGCGGGTTTGGGAGTCACAAGTTATCTTATAAACAATCTTAACATAAGTGTAATGCTAGGAAGCAATTTACCTTCGATCTTTGCTGCACTCACATAACAGGTGGTCAGCCTGCCACGCAGTCTCCTCGTGGAGTGCAATGTAATCGGCGTCCAAAAATGCCAATTACTGATGGTTATGAAAACTTGAAATCTGCCAAGCTGATTAATCGGTCGACCTCTAGTGTGAGGTGTAATGTAATGTGTTTGGTGTGTTCAAAGGAGAGAGAATAGGCTGTGCTTTGCTTCAGTCGGTCAGTCAGTCAAACCGGTTCCTCGCCTGACTAATATAGATTACACACAACTGATGTTATCCATTTACAGAGCCAGACAGCCATGCTTCTCAAGCAGAAAATAAAACAAGCTTAAAAAAAAGCTGGAAATAGACTAAACACCCTGACAACCTGCATCTGGATGTGTGGGCATGGATATTGTTCTAGATAAAGATTCAGGGAAGAGCAGTTCGACCATGTGTTATGGTAGTTTGTGAATCCATGACCAGTCTCACTCAGTGCTATAGTGATGAAGCAACTATCCGCCCCTCTGTGTGGGACTTCCTCTTCAGCTTAGAGGGGAAATCCACAGCAGCCACACCTTTCCTCTGCATAACAGACGTGGACATTCCTCAACTAATGCAGGTTCTGTAGACATAAACCAAGCACTGAATACACCGCATCCAGTGAAAACCCACTTGGAGATTCTATACTACCACTATACCACAGCCAATTCCCTGACACCACACTACAAACTGCACAGTACTCATTTTGACCTAGAGGGATTCCAGCTGCTATTTACTGACCTGAGTCTGACCCAGTACTGCATGCACAAACACACAGAATAACGTGGGAAAGACTAAACCACTCCATTGACTGCAGCAGGAGTGATCCATCCCTTAGTGTCCCACTGGACAGAATAGAGGTGAATTCCTGCTCAGTGGGCTCAGAGTCCATTCTGCCTCCTGTGGTGTCAATGGACACGCATAACTGAAAGTGGCTTTACTGAGGATGAGTAAGGAGGTCAAGAAAGAAACCCTCTGCTGAACACACAAAACAAAAACACTAAGCTGGACAAACTCTGGGCTGAACAAAGAAAAAGAGGAATGGAAACCACCCCGGTAGAACTGCTGACTCTCCCCACAGGCCCCTGGCCTGGAACGCACACACTGCTGATAGGGGGTCTGTGGAGATCTCTATCTAGCGGAGGTATGAAAACACTGGAGATTGGAAAATCTGAATCTTGGGGAGTTGGGATGTGCCTTTTTCTCCAAGTCTGTGCTCCATGTGTAGTCTACTGCAATAGTCTACTGCTCCACACCAAGTCTGAAACATATGAGAGAGAGGGGTCTGGGTTGTGAAGGGGGGCTAAGAAAAAAGTGTGAGTTCCATATCTGGATTTTGATGGGAAGATAGTGCCTTGCGAAAGTATTCGGCCCCCTTGAACTTTGCGACCTTTTGCCACATTTCAGGCTTCAAACATAAAGATATAAAACTGTATTTTTTTGTGAAGAATCAACAACAAGTGGGACACAATCATGAAGTGGAACGACATTTATTGGATATTTCAAACTTTTTTAACAAATCAAAAACTGAAAAATTGGGCGTGCAAAATTATTCAGCCCCCTTAAGTTAATACTTTGTAGCGCCACCTTTTGCTGCGACTCAGTTACACCAGGAGGAATGGGCCATACAGCTGTAAGTCGCTTGGGGTATGTCTCTATCAGTTTTGCACATCGAGAGACTGACATTTTTTCCCATTCCTCCTTGCAAAACAGCTCGAGCTCAGTGAGGTTGGATGGAGAGCATTTGTGAACGCCGTGTCATATTATAGCCTAGTGAACGAATTCTGTAACGTTAAAAATAAATGTAACACAGCGGTTGCATTAAGAAGTGTATCTTTCTAACTATATGTAGAACATGTATATTTAGTCAAAGTTTATGATGTGTATTGCTTGTTATCTGACGTTAGCTCCGGCAGATATCATCATTTCTCCGGACATTTGAGTAGCATTTTTTGAACATGGCGTCATTGTAAACAGAGATTTATGGATATAAATTGCATATTATTGAAAAAAACAAATGCACTGTGTAACATGTCCTATTACTGTCATCTGATGAAGATTTTCAAAAGGTTAGTGAATTATTTTTCTTTTAATCCTGCAGTTGTTGATTGCATATTTTGTTCAACGTGGCTAATTCAAATTAGCTGTGTCTTTGGTGGTGGTTTGACATAAATATGTGCTATGTTTTCGCCATAAAACATTTTAGAAATCTGACTTGCTGGCTAGATGAACAAGGTGTTTCTTTCATTTGAGCTATTGGACTTGTTAATGTGTGGAGGTTAAATATTTCTAAGAATATTTTTGCGTTCCATGCGCCACGTCCCAGTTAACGTCGGAAGGGATCGTTCCCAAATGGGTACCCAAACCCGTAATTAAAATATGTGATCCTAACTGTGATCCTAACTGACTGAAGACAGGGATTTTTTTACTAGGATTAAATGTCAGGAATTGTGAAAAAACTGTTTAAATGTATTTGGCTAAGGTGCATGTAAACTTCTGACTTCAACTGAATATAAAATACAAAATGGTATTGAGAGAAATAGTCGACGGGTCATAATTCCTATAATAACTGTAACCTAAAACTTCTTAACTGGGAATATTTGTCTTCGCTATTCTACAATGTAAAAATTAGAGGTCGAACGATTATGATTTTTGGAGGACCAAAAAAGGCTGATACCGATTTTTAAAAAATATATATTTTTTTTTAAAGTAGATTTTTAAAAATATATATGTAAATAAATACACACATACATGTACACACACACTGCTCAAAAAATAAAGGGAACACTTAAACAACACAATGTAACTCCAAGTCAATCACACTTCTGTGAAATCACTGTCCACTTAGGAAGCAACACCGATTGACAATAAATGTCACATGCAGTTGTGCAAATGGAATAGACAACAGGTGGAAATTATAGGCATTTAGCAAGACACCCCCAATAAAAGGAGTGGTTCTGCAGGTGGTGACCACAGACCACTTCTCAGTTCCTATGCTTCCTGGCTGATATTGTCACTTTTGAATGCTGGCTGTGCTTTCACTCTAATGGTAGCATGAGACGGAGTCTACAACCCACACAAGTGGCTCAGGTATTGCAGCTCATCCAGGATGGCACATCAACGTGAGCTGTGGCAAGAAGGTTTGCTGTGTCTGTCAGCGTAGTGTCCAGAGCATGGAGGCGCTACCAGGAGACAGGCCAGTACATCAGGAGACGTGGAGGCCGTAGGAGGGCAACAACCCAGCAGCAGGACCGCTACCTCCGCCTTTGTGCAAGGAGGAGCAGGAGGAGCACTGCCAGAGCCCTGCAAAATGACCTCCAGCAGGCCACAAATGTGCATGTGTCTGCTCAAACGGTCAGAAACAGGCTCCATGAGGGTGGTATGAGGGCCCGACGTCCGCAAGTGGGGGTTGTGCTTACAGCCCAACACCGTGGAGGACGTTTGGCATTTGCCAGAGAACACCAAGATTGGCAAATTCGCCACTGGCGCCCTGTGCTCTTTCTTCACAGATGAAAGCAGGTTCACACTGAGCACGTGACAGACGTGACAGTCTGGAGACGCCGTGAAGAACGTTCTGCTGCCTGCAACATCCTCCAGCATGACAGGTTTGGCGGTGGGTCAGTCATGGTGTGGGGTGGCATTTGTTTGGGGGACCGCACAGCCCTCCATGTGCTCGCCAGAGGTAACCTGAATGCCATTAGGTACGGTGCGTTTGGGCCCTGGGTTCCTCCTAACGCAAGACAATGCTAGACCTCATGTGGCTGGAGTGTGTCAGCATTTCCTGCAAGAGGAAAGCATTGATGCTATGGACTGGCCCGCCCGTTCCTCAGAGCTGAATCCAATTGAGCACATTATGTCTCGCTCCATCCACCAACGCCACGTTGCACCAGACTGTCATCAGGAGCATGCCCAGGCGTTGTAGGGAGGCCACACACACTATTGAGCCTCATTTTGACTTGTTTTAAGGACATTACATCAAAGTTGGATCAGCCTGTAGTGTGGTTTTCCACTTTAATTTTGAGTGTGACTCCAAATCTGTATATCTACAGAAATAAGACTGATTTTGCTTCTGTTGCCTGTTTGTTTCATATCCTACGGATTCTGGGAGCACCAAGCCTCATCTAAGGGCAAAATGTTGGATAAAGTAATTTTACATCTTTGCTATACAGTTTATTTCATTAGAAGAGACTGGTATTACTTGGAATGTATTATTTAGTGTTGTTTACACTGTTCCAAACAGGCAGAAAAATATTGTAACTTGACAGCACCTGTTTGTCACATAATATGCAGGCAGCGCTCGCTCCTACGCCCTTCTTTTTCTTGAGTTCCTTGTCATTATTCCAATTATTATTATGATCATCATAATAAGTAATGTTATCATCAATGGTAGGCTTTGTATAGTATCCTTGTATAACCACCATCGAGCTGTAAGCCTAAGAGCACGTCCTGTTTAGTCTTAATACCGTAACTTATTTAGGCCTATGCCAATAGGCTACTGTGTCTATCAATCAATCTTTCATTTGTTCATGTCATCACACAGGGAGCTTGTAATCTAACAGCAATTGTCTGAGTATTGTGTGCCAAACAACATTTCCACAACTAAGTCAAATGTCTACTGATCCAACTTCCCCTTTCACTCCTGAACAACCAGTAAACATTTATCCTTTGAGTTTATTTTTCACCTCCTACACATCCATTTTGCTGTCAACATTACATGTTCGTTGGAGTTTGATATAAGAAATGTATGGGATTATGATAGGGCCTGACCTATAGCCTGTTGATCACATGCATGCAATTCTTACACGTTTCACATAAAGAGCCAGGGTTAATGGAATTAGGGTATGTTTTACCTAAACAAATGAGGGATTTCAGTAAGAGAACTTCAGGCAGAAACAAGAAACTAAATGGATGAAATAATTTTGTAGCTTCAGCACAGACAGCGCAATAAACACTTGCTGTGCTGTGGTACCTTTTCACTGCAGTAGGGAGGCGCGCGAGACAACACTGTCGTCATTTAAAAAAAAAAAAACACCATGACCATTGGGCTCAAGTCATTTGTGTGTCTTAATTATTTAATCAAACTGTGCTTAAAGCATCAGACAAGCTCAGTACATATGTAGTGGTTTTATTCAAATATTCAGAGTGATTTTATTCTGTCTATGTATGGAAAAATACATTCAAAACATTGACCAATCATTTGCTCGAAAGAACAGGACAACTCTCAGTCAACCAAGATTATATATAAATGTTTTAATGTATTTTTCCATATATATATACACAATGAATAAAATCACTATCTAGAGTCATTTTATAAAAGTATGTTTCTAAATTAAAATTATGAATATGAAAGTAACTTCTACTGCCATTGTGAAAATAACCTACATAAAGCCAATAAATAAAAATATTGCAGCCTGCAGGAAGAAAATATCCTGATAAAAAAAATCATATTGGCTATCAACTTGGTCCAGCAGGAAGCTTATGCTAACAAACTTTCGGCATTGTATAAAATATTCTGGGCCCTCAGAGTTATCCCACACCAGTGAGCTCCGGACAGACACAGATGTAGGCCTATTTTATTGCTTTACACCGGATCAGATGCATTTTATTTTTTTCATGCTGAGTGGTAATCTAAAAAGGGAGAGAGCTGGAAAGATTTTTAAAAAAGGCTACATTGAGGAACAATTCTCAATGGATGTAAAAACAGACTGTTTACTTGCTGTTAGAGGTGAAGAAAAAAATGCCAGAAGCGCCACAGCTCATTAGTGGTGGTGAGTTAAGACAGAAATACGATCAGATCCCCAAACAAGCACATTTATAAGCCTACATTTGCCAGGTAGCTGAGGACTTATTCTATGCGTAATCAGATGTGTGTCCTTACTCAACATTGACAGGAGCACTCCAAAAACAAAGAATATATTAACTCGTAAACAGAATGAAACACACCAAAACGTGTTTCTCACAAGTGTAGGTTGTGCGCTCATTGACATGTTGTTTGCGACAATGACAACTGTAAAAGTCTAATAATATTTTGAATCCATTAACAGAAATTACAGTAACCAAACAAACATTGTAGATTCGAAATTATGGGAATTAACTGTAAATGTACTACTGGAGAGCCATCGGCGCAGCCTCTGCAATGGATTAGTCCACCGACAGGCTTCAGTTCCAGAAATAGGTTAAATTTTTATTTATTTATTGTAACTGCTCGACTAAAAATATATCTCTTAAATCGACCAAAAGCTAATTGGCCAAATGGGGTCAGCCCAAGTACAGTCCTCCAATACAGCTGTATAGCTTCACCACACAAAACAGTGCTGATAACTCAACTCCTCACCCCTCAACACCAAGTGGCTTCTTGCCAGGATGTTCCAGCATAGTTAGTTTTTCTAAGACTCGTGAAATATAAGCTTAATATCAGTGTGCGGAGTACGACTGACTGGTGCAGACAGGACTCATTACTGCAGCATGTAGCCTAGGCCTATAATAAATACATTGCTGTAGTCCAATAACAAGACTGTTCTACTTCCTCACACCTACTCAGCCTTTTACCACACCCCATCCTCCCCAATCACTTCCATCTGAAAAGCTGGTTACCCAACACTGTGTGTGCATTTCAACAATGGGGACTAAGCATGGGGTGGTGAAATGTGACATGATGAAAGGCAGACTTCCCTGTTCATCAGTAGCTATTTTAGTGTGTGAGGCAATAGAACATTTCACAGTACTGAAAGACACCTCCCAGAACAGAACCGTAGTCCAGTCCTTTGAGAACCCAGGCCAACAATAACCCATACTTCCACTGTTGAGTGTAATTAGCTGGCTCTGGAAACCTGGACCCTGCACTGCAGACATGTTACCTAGGGAGACAGGGATGATTGAAAGTTCACATTAACTGCCTGGGGAAGACTCATCATGCCTCAAACCACTGTGCTGGGTCAGCATGTTGTCAGCCAAATGTGAGAGGCCCGCAGGGGGAGAAGTCCACACACATTCGCGATAGTATGTAGCCTAGGCAGTGTGGTGCCAGGACAACAACCTCTCCCTCAATGTGAGCAAGAAAGGAGCTGATCGTGGACTACAGGGAAAGGCCAGGCCGAACAGGCCCCATTAACATCGACGGGGCTGTAGTGGAGCAGGTCGAGAGTTTCAAAGTTCCTTGGTGTCCACATCAACAAACTAACATGGTCAAAACACACCAAGACAGATGTGAAAAGGGCTCAACAAAACCTTTTCTCCCTAAGGAGACTGAAAAGATTTGGCATGGGTCCACTGATCCTCAAAGACCTATAGCTGCACCAGAGAACATCCTGACCGGGTCCATCACTGCCAGGTAGGCAACTGCTCGGCATCTGACCGTAAGGCATTACAGAGGGTAGTATGTACGGCCCAGTACGTCATTGGGGCTAAGCTTCCTGCCATCCAGGACCTATATAATAGGCGTGTCAGAGGAAAGACGATAAAATTGACAGAGACTCCAGTCACCCAAGTTAGACTGTTCTCTGCTACTGCACGGCAAGCGGTGCCGGAGCGCCAAGTCAAGGACCAAAAGGCTCCTTAACAGCTCCTACCCCAGGCCATAAGACTGCTGAACAATTAATCAAGTGGCCACCGGACTATTTACATTGATGCACTCATATCTCTCTTCCCCCCCCATTTGTTTGGTACACTGCTGATACTCGCTGTTTATTATCTATGCATAGTCACTTCACCCCTACCTAACATATACAAATTAACTAACCAACCTGTACCCCCACACTGTCTCTGTACCGGTAGCCCCTGAAAATAGCCTCGTTATTGTTGTGTTACTTCTTACTTGAGTTAATTTGGTAAATATTTTCTTAACTCTTCTTGAACGGCACTGTTGGTTAAGGGCTTGGTACGCATTTCACGGTAAGACGTGACAAATAAAGTTTGATTTGACATGGCATTGAGCGATAGGAGACACATAGGGAATGCAGTGTAACAAATAGCACTAGGCCCAGCACTGTTTCGGTCTTTCTGATTCACTTCTCTCTCTAGAGTGGATCTCCATCTCAGACATAAAAACAGGCCTGGCTTCAGACAGATCGGATTACAGTACCATGGAAAACATTCCTATAGACCAACACATTGAGGATAAAAACAGGTGTGTATGTGGCAAGAGACAGGAACACAATAGAACACACACAGTATGTGGAATATGGGGATGACTGAGCAGATGTGATACTATGTGGTTCACTCTGGGAGGAAGTAGACTTGTCTGACTAACACTCCAACAGCACGCATCATGAAAACTGCCACAGAAGTATGAATCGGTAGGGAGCTAGCCTGTAGAGCTAGTCTATGGGGAGTAGCATTGACCAACTATCATGTCTGTAACCCTCACTTAGCAAAGACAGACAGGAACCACACTGCAGAGCATAACAAGCGCAACAGCACAAGGCTAGCCCACTCAGTCAGCATGGTTGCAGGGAAACTGCAGCAGAAAATTAATTTAAGGTCCTTGGCTGCATGGTACAGACTGTCAGATCAAACCCTGAACCTGCGGGCAAACTACTGTACTAACTGTTACAAGGCAGTCAAAAGTTGTAAATACTCTACTACTGTAGACTCAACTCTGACGATCAAAACAGCACTACTTTAAAATCAACGTTGATGAAAGGCTTTCAACCTGGAGTATGGAGAGTTGAGACATTGACAAGCCTCTCAGTGAAACTGAAGGTCTGTTAATATTTGCCTAAAGGCGGCTAGCTAACCAGCAGTCGTTCATCATTAACTAACTATAGTCTACTCTCCTGTGACAATCATTACGTCAACCGGTCTGTCTGTTACATATACATATGAATACAGACACACGTGTGATTAGATATATAACTTCCAGTAGCATACAACAGTCCTGTTCTGAGAACCAGACAGTATTCTCTTTACCCTGAGCATGTCAAACTGAACAAGTGCTCAATTAAATCCATTCAAAATAGAAGTAAGAACATGTGATAGCATGGTTGTGTATCTCAGTAAACGCACACTAAGACCACTCAGTCAGGCAATAACCAGGTGCAGAAACACAGCACAGAGGCCCTATAGGGTTACAAGTCACATTTAGCAAACTGTCCACACTCTGTGGGAATGGGACGGGGGTGTGTGGGTGCTTTTCCTACCATGAATAAACCCATACCACATGGACATGACAGAGGTCGACAGACCAAGGCTCATTCCCTTCTCAGCTCCAATAGAAACCTGAACAGGCCTATCTCTGGCATGTGTGATACAATGCATAATGGAGTGTGAGATGAATGGAGTGCAAGATGAATGGTGTGGCTGATGGAGGACTGTTCCGACAGGAGTCGTAGACAAAGCATTCTCACTAATCACACAGACACAGCTGCAGTACTAGCCAGGGCGGAGACCAGCAGCTATAGCTATACAGTGCAATGACTGTAGCAACCAGCCATAGCGGGGCTGTGACTAAGGCTCAGAGAGGGATAATAAGGCTCAATAAAGACTCCAGTTATTGCACCTTGATCTGTTTTTCAATGTCACAATCGCCATTCAAAGGCATAATTAATCCCTGTGCCCAAGAACACCAAGGTAACCTGCCTATATGACTACTGACCCATAGCACTGTAGCCATGAAGTGCTTTGAAAGGCTGGTTATGCCTCACAACACCATCATCCCTGAAACCCAAGACCAACTCCAATTCGCATACCGCCCCAAAAGAGCAACAGCTGACGCAATCTTAATTGCACTCCACACCTGGACAAAAGGAACACCTACATGAGAATGGTGTTCATTGACTACCGCTCAGTGTTCAACACCAGTGCCCACAAAGATTATCACTAAATTAAGGACCCTGGGATTAAACACCTCCCTCTGCAACTGGATCCTGACTTCCTGACAGGCCGCCCCCAGGTGGTAAGGGTAGGTATAACACATCCGCCATGCTGATCCTCAACACGAGAGCCCCTCAGGGGTGTGTACTTAGTCCGCTCCTGTACTCCCGGCTCACCCACGACTGAGGCCACGCACAACTCCAACACCATCATTAAAGTTTGCTGACAACAAGTGGTAGGCCTGATCACAGTCAACGATGAGACCTCCCTATAGGCTGAGGTCAGAGACCTGGCCGTGTGGTGCCAGGACAACAACCTCTCCCTCAATGTGAGCAAGACAAAGGAGATGATTGTGGACTACAGGAAGAGGGCTGAACACGCCCTCGTTCACATTGACGGGGCTATAAGGGAGCGGGTGTAGAGCTTAAAGTTCCTTGGTTTCCACAAACTATCACAGTCCAAACACACCAAGACAGTCATGAAGAGGGCACGACAACGCCAATTCCCCCTCAGGAGACAAAAGATTTGGCATGGGTCCCCTGATCCTCAAAGTTCAACAGCTGAGCTATCGAGAGCATCCTGAACGGTTGCATCACAACTTGGTATGGCAATTGCTTGGCATCTGACCATAAGGCGCTACAGAGGGTAGTGTGGACAGCCCACGGATGGCAATCGGTAGCGGAGCACCAAGTCTAGACTCAAAAGGCTCCTTAACAGCTTCTACCCCAAAGCCATAGGACTGCTGAACAATTAATCAAATGGCTACCTGAACTATTTGCATTGACCCCCCCACTTATAATATATAATATATAAATAAATAATATATATATATATATATATATATTTTACTGATGCTACTCACTCTTTATTATCTGTCACTTTACCCCTACCTACATGTACATTTGAAGTCAGAAGTTTACATACACCTTTGCCAAATACATTTAAACTCAGTTTGACAATTCCTGACATTCATTTCAGCTTTTATTTCTTTCATCACATTCCCAGTAAGTCAGAAGTTTACATGCACTCAAATAGTATTTGGTAGCATTGCCTTTAATTTTTTTTAAAACTTGGGTCAAACGTTTTGGGTAGCCTTCCACAAGCTTCCCACAATAAGTTGGGTGAATTTTGGCCCATTCCTCCTGACAGAGCTGGTGTAACTGAGTCAGGTTTGTAGTCCTCCTTGCTCACACATGCTTTTTCAGTTCTGCCCACAAATGTTCAATAGGATTGAGGTCAGGGCTATGTGAAGGCCAATCTAATACCTTGACCTCATCTCGTCAAGACGTCATGTTACACTCCCTCTTCCATGGACCTACAAGTGGCATGAATGTTCAGCTGATACACTGCATACATTTAAAATGTAGCTAGTAGATACTAGACCCAATACATTCTATACTGTTGGTATGTTCTCCCCTTCTCGCTCTCCTCTCACATAGTGTGCAGTGCTGTGTGTGGAGCTTGTGCATAGTGTGTGCAGATGTGTAGTGTGTGTGTGATGGTGGTACAGTAATTACAGCCACAGCCAGTTTCTCTAACTGTTCCCAGAAACAGCATAAGCAGACAGGGACCCACGAGGATAGTGACCCACAACCCTCTGATCTATACCAGTTGACCTCTGAACCTTGTCAGGGGAAATGAGAGGGTGGTGGCCAAACCATCAGTTAAATGACCACCTGGATGCCCTTCCTAGTGTGTAATATCCATCTGTAGACCAGGTGTCTTCTGGGACCTATGAGTAAGAATCAGCTCCTATTGGGCCTCAGTAGTTCCATTACAGGGCATTATTCAGGATAATGACAGTTTGTTGTCCAGAGAAAAGGGGGATTCTCACAGACAGTGAAGTGGTGTGTGTCTTATAGACCACCTGTTCTGTGGTCTTGCTAGGATGGGACATGACCATGTGATACAGTTCAGTAGGTCTTGGGAGTTTGATCTAGCATCGAGTGCTTCCGTTCCATGACTGATGTGGCTGTACATGCACGAGTAGTCAAGTACACCCACACGGGTCCAGTGTTAAACACCTCATCTGCTTCATGACGCAGGCAGTCTTCGAAAGGTAATCATATTACCAAGGAGCCTGCTCTGTGTGTATGTTTAGACTGCGAGAGCTGTTTCCTCTGGAACAGAACACTTAAAGCCCTTTTATAACTGTCTGCTGCTCTAAGTAACGTGCAGGCAGGTCATGCTAGAGCAACATAAGAGAGCAAGACTGATCATAAAGTAGCCTAAACCCATACCAACTCCCTGCAGTAAAACCCACCTCCAGAGCAGTGTTTTTTCATGTTTGATATGTAGGCTAGATGACTTAGGACCCGTTTTGCATTTCTAAACTAAGGAGGATGTTTCCATATCAGTCGTTTCTTTCTTTTAATTTTTATCAGTAGCTGCGAGGGCTGGATTGGTAGAGTGTGCTGTGTGGGCCTTGCCCGGTTTAGCTGAAGTATGAAAACAGAGAAACTGTTGACATTCTCTCCTTTCTGCAGCAGAACAAAACTCACCACAGCAGGAAGGAAACAGGCCTGCATTGCACGCATTGACACACACACACACACACACACACACACACACACACAGCTGAGTTGAGCTGAACGGTGTTGAGGGTCAGCTATGTTGTGAATATAAAGCTTCAGGGACTCCTCTTCAAACAGTCTGTACCTCAAGGTGGTGCCCCGAGCCCTCTGCCACTGCTTAGGCTTAATTATTCTATTCACTTTCCTATCATCAACGCAACATATCGAAACAGACACGAAAGGCTGATGACGGGACAAATGTAGTAACTGCACCAGTCAGTTTAAACACAGGCACTCCGCGCTCGGTCATTAAGTAGTTACACACACAACTTGTTAATTACACATATCTATTGGAGATCTCCCTGGAGCAGACCATACATTTTGTCTAGACTGGGTGTACCACTGCCAAACTGTCTTCATCTCCAGATCTGAAGTCTCAAGTCAGAAGGGTTATAGCTCAGACATACGCTAAAAGAGATTTCAGTATGCAGTAAAAGAAATGGACACCCCGTCTCTGAATAGCAGAGACAGAGCTCTCCTTCTGGAACAGGCGTCTGGAGAGGTCTGGCTGCCGTTATGTAAACTCACAGCAGACTGAAGGTTCTACTGTGAGTAAGAGATTGGCTGGGGCTCCTGGAGGTCTTCTCTTTCACTCAGACCCTTTCCACTCCCCAAAAGCTAGTGCTAAGCGAACGCTAGCACAGTACAGCCCAGGAGGAAGAGCGGGTCTGGAGAACAGGTTTGTTGTACGTACTTAGGAAATGTAAACAAACATGCAAGTCCTACAGCAAGATGACAAACAGGACAAAATGGAGGAACTGTGGTAAATGTGATACTGTAATAATTAGGGCCAGGACGATACAAATATTGCAATATTATTTCCATAGCAAAAATGAAAACACGAAGCAGACCAAACTCTTTGGTCCTTTAAAAACCTGCTGTATGTAAAATAGTGCATGCTATAGCTTGGAAAATAAATACGTGACTCTGAATGACAACATAATGCTGCTTATTTCCAACATTAGGGCTGATTTCCTTATGAAGTTAAATCCCTTTCATGTTGTGTTTCCTTGCCACAATACTAAAAATGTCAAGTTAGTCCTAGCTCTAGTAATGATGCACAACTTGGACTGAAAGTGGCAGCAGAAAGAGAACCGGATACAAAACTGAGAACATTTTCGGAACTGCAACACAATAGCTGAGGAAACTGGGGTGGCGTTGGAAGAGGGGGAGAGACGTGTGAGGGAGGGTGTGTTAATGGATTGTGTGGTTGATTAAGGTCCTGACATGGGGTTTGCACACCATGCAGTCAGGTGATGTCATAGACAAGTCAAACCCAGCCTACCTGAATTGGTGTGGGGGCACTGCCTCTGCCATCAATACCCCTCTCCTGTACTCTCACGGGAATATAGCCTACAGGACTGAGATTCAACTAAAAGGGGCCTTTTCCCACCAACAGAGACTGGAAGGGAGGCTAAAGCAGCTTCTATATCTACCACAGAAACAGTTGGAAACCATGGGTGTGATTCCTATCCTTCTAGTATTCTGGGGAATCCTCTGGTCGGGACAGAGCATATGTTTCTGATGTCTGAGGAAGACCAATACTAAGATGTTTCTCTCCCTTCCTCTCCATCTGGAAACAGAGTGCACTCAAGGAGAAAGACTGAAATGAATTACTGTTGTACAGCACTCAAAAATACAAACCACAGATGGGGACCGCTTGTCCTTCACTCAACCCAACAAACAGCCCTCTGTGACCAAGGCAGCCCATAGTTTGAGTTTTATACAGGAAGACTGTCCGAGGAGATAATGCATGGTGATCATTTTATGAAAGCGTCTGCCGTTGTTGACTTTGGAGCAGAGAAACAAACAGCAGCCCTCTCCTCCTACGAAGCTGCCATGTTAGATTGGAGCCAACAGATTCACTGGCTCCAACCCAGCTCTACTAAAACAATACCATAACTAATATTACAAACTCTTATACTAAACACACCTACTACTATGATTAATGTACTATACATCAATATAACTATGACATGGCTCCACTGCAGACCCACTAGGGTCCTCTCCTTCCATATTCAGAGAGAGAAGGCTGTGAATTACTGAGTAGTCCACAGTATTAGCTAGCTACTCTGGAGACACAGACTAGCTGAGAAGGGTTATGAGGCTCCGTCACTCAGAAGCTGTCTGTCTATTGCAGCTGTTTCCCAGCAGCCTAGGCAGGGTCAGAGCATTTTGAGACTCCATTTCCCCTGAGTGTCCATGGTGCTAAGGGGTAAACAGAAAGACTAGAGGCATGTTGAAGCTGAAGCTTCAACTTGTAAAGACACCACAATGAACAGGCACTCTTGATTAAACATGGGCCAAGGCCAACAGAATCTAAATCACAAAAACCATTGCTCATGGGGAGACATTGCTATGGAATGACTCAGGAGAAGTAACGAACTAGCCTAACTAGACCCTCTGCGGTTTATCATCAACTGGTAGCCTAACTGTTGTATGTTGGTGGTGGTGCTGTCAGAAGGGAAAGGATTGAGTTATCTAAGCCCAATGAATCATATTTGAAACAAGCAGCAGTGGCATAACTGATGTCGCCATGAAGTACAGTACATTTAAAATAATGCATTAAGTCATTCACACGTGCTTGATGAATAGAACCTTATACAGCAGGATTTGAGCTGCTGGAGGGTTAACTAGAGGAGCTACTATGAGAGACTATGCTTGACATTTTACCCACAATAACACCATTGTGGGGGCAGACAGCAATATGCTTACTGGGCAAGTCCCTTCATGGCATAGTGTGTGTGTTGCATGGGCCACATTGTCTGCAGCCGGGCAATGGAATATGATTGTCAAGATCATATGGAAATATGAGAGGTCAGGCTGAGAAGAGTTTGCAAGCTCACACACCACATACCTAGTGAATGCAGGTGTGTGTGTGACAGGACACAAACTGTTACATTATATGTTGAGTCTTGAGTCTGAGACAAACCAGTATTGATGAGCACAAACTGACCTTACTTATGAGTTCCATACCCCGGTCGGGAAGTCATGGGATTTAACCCAATCAGGGACTAAAAGGTCTCCTGTGGCATGTACGTTTCCAATTAACCAACTCTTCCACAGTATAAAATGCAACTATACACTTTAATTATTGCCTATAGTTTAAAATATGAAGTGTTAGAGGCCCTTAAGTGGCTATCCTATCAAAGTATGATTCCACGTGGTTCTGAAATATATTAGCTGCACGTGCCACTCAGATTATGGGTATAATTGCCGACCATCAGATTAGCTCCATTCAAATCTAAACCATGAAGCCTGGCAAACCAATATGAATTTAGCATAAGCAAATAATTGATAGCTAACGGTAGCTAATGGACTGGCTAGCCAGCCTGCCTGCCATTTGTTACATTGAAAATACTGTCGAGCAGACTGCATGCGAAACTGGTAGCTCCTTAACGTTAGCTGTTTAGCAACAGGTTGCGAACTTCATACGACAAAACACAGTAGATACCAGGTGAGACGTTGGCATAAATTCAAGTTAATTTACCTTGCACTGGGTTGGTTTCCCTGAAGGCTTCTTAAAGAACGATGTTCTGGCAGTGAAAAAATACTCTTCGGAGTCCTCCTCTAAACTACTGTAACCACTACTCATGGTGCTAGTCCACGTCATTTGAGGAGAAAACTAATATCTTCAAATTTGTCAGCATCAAAAAACGAATGAAAAACGAATAGCAGACCACAGCCGCAAAGCAACAACTAGAAAATAAAGTGGGTTACACCTTCTCAAACTTGTTTTTTGAACCGCAAAAAGCCCGAATACTTTCCAACGTTCACCCTTCAACCAACTACTGAGCTGTCCTCACACTCTAGCAACTATCGAGCCGCTGTCTGTCAACCGCTAGGTAGACACGCCTACTAGAACTCGTCGAAAGTCCCTTATCCAATCACCTTTGAGGTTTTTTTTCTTCTTCTGTTTCGTGTGGTTTTCCGGCAGACGAGACGCTGTGGTGCTGCCTTACGCAGGTCGGAGTGCGGATTGCACATTTTGGTCACCTCCCCCCAAAAAGGGAAAGAGGAATAGGACAAACTTAAATTGCGTCACCATCTAAACATGCAACTATACACTATCCCCCAAAACCAACCACCCCATTCCACTACTTTGGCAGGATGGATAGAACCCCTTCTCTCAAAACTTCCTGTAGATCTTCTGCACTAAAATCTCTCACACCCAAATATTGCTCTTCTACTGCAACTACCACATCTATATTTCGTGGTGTCTGCTCCATCAGTGCAGTTGATCACCACGGCTATACCCGGAAGAAATCCAACCTTACTCAAACTCATCCTCTCTGGTTCTCTCTCTTCAGGCCTGCTCAATTGGAGGCTCCTTGTCAAATGACTCAACCTTGGGGTATCCAATACTCTCTTCACTGCCTCAGCATAAGAAACTTTCTGCCCCACTAGAATTCTGGTAATCTCAGCCTCTCTGTTTCACAGGGTACTTCGTATCCCCAGCTGCATGGGCATCACCAGAGTTGACACACAGTGCTTTCTCTATCCCAACTGTACCCTCCCTCTGACTATGCCCTCATGCACATTTCTCACATAGTGGGATCTCCCTTCTACACACTGCTGCAACATGTCCGAATCTTTGGCACCTAATGCACCATAGCGGGTTCTAAACATAGGCCCTCACAGAATAGCAAAAAGAACCTAAGGTTAACAGATAGAAACTCAGGATCAAAGCTTAACAAGACAGACAGGGTATTTTCAGTCTTGCCGTTGCCACCGTGACTATGTCTCACCAAATGGCGGAAGTCACAAACACTAGGATTCTTCATTTTCATTTGATCCACCTCTACATTCAACGCTACCCCACACCCCTTTCAGCGGCGCCCTGCTCCGGAGAGCAAAGCATACCACGGGTTTAACCCCGAGCCGCGTGACTCAAAGCGCCCACTTCCTCTGGGAGGCGGACACATAAAAAAATCCAAACAATTCCACTACTCGACAACTTCACAGATGTAACCATTCCCAGTTTGTCCTTTACCCAGCTCGACACAAAATATGGGTCGGCCAAAAAGCAGGATTCAATCCTTTCTAAAAAATCTCACTCCTAACGGTCCAAAATCATTTCTGGTAGGATTCTCAGGGCAAAGACTCTACCACACCTGCTGCCGCAGGTAGGCCCACTACATCCTGGACCGGCTCAACGTCTGAGTGCTCGCCACTGCCGACTGACTCCATTTCAAGATCCTCAAGGTTCCCAAGAGAGCATGAAGACCTATAAGTAAGATTACTTGGTTTGTAATCAGGAGACGGAAGTATGTGCAGCATGTACTCCTCAAACGAAGGTGTATACACAGGAGACAAGGCTCTGATCTTAGCAGGGCTTTTTCTTCCTCTTTCGCATCATCGCACCTCCTCTGCCTCTTCCCAACCTACACTTTCCACCGGCTTCTCCGTGGTCCCCTTTGATTTGTTGAATACAACAGTATAAGTAGAGATAATCCATTACATTCACTCCAATGAAGTGAAAGCCATAGTTAGTTATTTCTTTCTTGCTTGCTTCTCTCCTCCTGCCTCCTCATACTTTTCTTTCCTTAGTCACTCATCATCAAATAATCCATATGAATCCATAAATGCACACATCCTAAAGAGACAACATAACATCTGCTTCCCACTTACCTCAATGAACATGCAGCACAGCGAAGCTAGCTTTCTTATTTTCCTTCCCTGCAACATGCTGCTTTGCCAGAGCTCCAGGACCAACTAAACTTAAAATACAGACCAAAGACATCAAGATACTTTAGACTGACATACGCCCAGATGAATGGGTGGAACAGCAGGCGTTCGCTCGGACCAACCTTTTAACATTTCCTGTGGCCCTTGATGGTGGTGGCGGTGTGTGTGTGTGTGTGGCTAAGCGTGTGTTGTGTATATGCAAATAACACCTGCCGATCTGTCACAACCACATATAACCTATATATAAAATCCGAATGTCACAAGCAATTTCTAAGCTTTCGAAGCTCTGCATAGGCCTATGTGAGCCACCCTCTCACACAGTTCAAGGTGTTCATAGCCAGAGGTGACATGACATCATCAGTAACCAGGAAATGGGATGTGAGAACTCTACGCGAAAACTCCGGTTCAACTGCATTCCCACCTTTCAATCCAAACTGGTCAAGCAATTGGTTATAGTGACCTGGGGTCCTTATCTGTTCCATCGGAGGACAGACTGGGTTATGTAAACGTTGGCCTGGACGAGGAAAAGCTGAATCAAAAACACACAAATTAAAGCCTTGTTCCATCTGGAGGCCCTCTGTTAGCCATGAGGCTGGGTTGGGTTCTAGCTAGGGAGAAATGACTCTCTGGTACTGACTCTCATTCACTGGTGTGTGTTGACTTTCTCTCCTACTGGCGCTGATCACAGCGAGTCAATAAAGTTATTTGAATGGAATTGAATCATTTCAGCAGCAGCTTCCCATGCTGCTGTTACGACAACCACCTCATGCAGTGTCAGATAACCTGTTGTATAAGTATCAATAAACACATTGAAAACACATTTGGTGTTTGACTGTGGGGAGGCTAGCTGTCTCCTGGGTTTATTTGGTTATAAATGTGTAATATGGCTTAATTAATGTTTTAACTCTGTGGTGGTGTTTGACTGTGGGGAGGCTAGCTGTCTCCTGGGTTTATTTGGTTATACATGTGTAATATGGCTTAATTCATGTTTTAACTCTGTGGTGGTGTTTGACTGTGGGGAGGCTAGCTGTCTCCTGGGTTTATTTGGTTATACATGTGTAATATGGCTTAATTCATGTTTTAACTCTGTGGTGGTGTTTGACTGTGGGGAGGCTAGCTGTCTCCTGGGTTTATTTGGTTATAAATATGTAATATGGCTTAATTCATGTTTTTAACTCTGTGGTGGTGTTTGTAGCGTCTGATAAAGTTGTCTTGCATCAGCCAACAAATGGAACCCATTACTGCAATTCTCAGAGAGCAGAGCTACAATGCTTTAACAACCACAATGAAAAGCGCATGCAGTTCATTTCTAAAAGGATTTTAGTTGCCTGAGGCTTTTTTCTGAGTACATTTCTACATGACTCCTCCTGCGTGGCTTGTTCTTTTACACACTAATATCATACAACTAACTAGCCCACCCAGTCACTAGAAAGGCTGTTACAACTTCAGCTACTGGGTCAAACGTATGTAACATCTGTAGTGAATAAGGCGTACAACCCTTATCCTGACCACACCCAACACATACTGTAGCTTCTTGGGGGTTTATGGGAGGGACAGGCCTAATTTAAACCCAGAGTGCAGAGGCAACCTACAAGTAACCTAGGATCACAGGAACAGCCAAACCCTCCAACCACACCACAGCCTGGCCAGGGAAGATTCATACAGCTGGCCTCTCTACTGTCCAGTCTCAGAGCCAACTGCCCACCTGTATGTTAAGGAGAAACTATAGTGTCCACTAGAACCCTGTCTAACCAACAGCTTCTGGTCAGGTGGAGTGATGGGCACTAGTTGCGGCATCCTTGGCCTGTATTTCTGTAGTACTGTACTGACTTAGGAAGGAACAGATCGGCTCCTGTAGGTGACTGGAAGTGTGTGAAAACAGCACAGAGAATGTCTCAGACACATGGAAACTCATTCTCAGCTCTACCCCCCTCACTCGTGTAAAACAATGGACACTCGGCATGAACTCCACCCCCCTTCCTGGTCTCCACAGAGAGAGAGAGAGAGAGAGCGGTCACTGGGCCTGTAGTCTCTCTGCCTGAGAGCCACAGCCCTTGGCAGACATTACCCACATTCCTCTGCAGGCAAGGGCTTAAGGTTCTCAGCACTGCTTGTTTACATGCTGCAGGTCTAGTTAGTTATAGGTGAAGGGGTAAGAAGAGGTGTGGGTGAAGAGGGGGTGAGATGGTGAGATGAAAGGGGTAAGGGCGCAATGAGGTGAATGGGTGAGGTCGGGGAGGCGTAAGGAATGTCCCATAAATGACTCCATAAATGAGAATTCCACCACAAAGTCTGGTATGTGGAGAGAGAGTTGTGAGAAAACAGACACTCTCTACTTCAGGTTTACCTGCCTACTCTCTACAAAGGTGTATGTTTAAGGAGGTTTTTCAAGTGAGTGTGGGAGTCTGAGTTCCCCTACCTTTATCATCTAGAATGATGTCATTGTTGTAATAACTCACCCTCTTTTATTAATCAGGAAGTACAACAAATATTCCTGTGAGTAATGACATCAAATGTGCTTGAGATAAAACAAAGATGAGGAATGCTCACTTATAAGAGTGATGGATAGCTACTTTCAGTATACTGTCTACAGTGCATTCAGAAAGCATTCAGACCCCTTCCCTTTTTCACATTACTACCTTAATCTAAAATGGATTAAATAAATAAAAAATCCTCAATCTACAAACAATACCCCATAATGACAAAGCGAAAAACAGTTTATTTTTTACTTTTGCAGATGTATAAAATAAACTGAAATATCTTATTTACAAAAGTATTCAGACCCTTTGTTATGAGACCCGAAATTGAGCTCAGGTGCATCCTGTTTCCACTGATCATACTTGAGATGTTTCTACAACTTGATTGGTCCACCTGTGGTAAATTCTATTGATTGGACATGATTTAGAAAGGCATGCACCTGTCTATATAACATCCCACAGTTGACAGTGCATGTCAGAGCAAAAACCAGGAGAGGGGGTGACCTCGACAATGTATTGTTAAAACGAAAGGCTGCCTGGATCATTCATTTAAAGACCCTTGCTCCCTTCGGTCTCAACGTAGACTTTGATCTGAAGTCATTCTTGTGATTATTGTGATTTTGCTATTCATTGTAAATATTTGTATGCCTATGTAGCCAAATTGTATCTATGATCGGATGCTATTCATTTATGTTTTTTGTATGTTCTTTTTATATCTGAGAATTAACCAATGATATCAGGCCACACCCGACCATGATTACAGACACCTGCGTGTGTCCTTTGACACTATATAAACTAGTGACTCGCAGTGTTTGTCATAATACCCTGATGAAGACAGCTTGTCTGTGGAAACGTTGCCTAGAAGGTTATTAAATTATTGCATCGGAGCTCCTAGAGTGTGCGCGTCTCCTTTTCTTTTTCCAGAGCAAAAACCAAGCCATGAGGTCGAAGGAATTGTCTGTAGAGCCCTGAGACAGGATTGTGTCGAGGCACAGATCTGGGGAAGGGTACCAAATAAATTCTGCAGCATTGAATGTCCCCAAGAACACAATGTCCTCCATGATTCTTAAATGGAAGAAGTATGGAACCACCAAGACTCTTCCTAGAGCTGTCCGCCCGCCAAACAGAGCAAACAGAGCAAAGGGAGAAGGGCCTTGGTCAGGGAGGTGACCAAGAACCTGATTGGAGCTCTGTCAGAGCTCCAGAATTCCTCTGTGGAGATGGGATAACCTTGCGGAAGGACAACCATCTCTAGAGCACTCCACCAATCAGGCCCTTATGATAGAGTGGGTAGATGGAAGCCACTCCTTAGTAAAAGGCAAATGACAGCCCACTTAGAGGCCTCTCACACCATGAGAAACAAGGTTTTCTGGTCTGATGAAACCAAGATTGAACTCTTTGGCCTGAATGCCAAGCATCACGCCTGGAGGAAACCTGGCACCATCCCTACGGTGAAGCATGGTGGTGGCAGCATCGTGCATTGGGGATGTTTTTCAGTGGCAGGGGCTGGGAGACTAGTCGGGATCGAGGGAAAGATGAACAGAACAAAGTACAGAGAGATCATTGATGAAAACCTGGTTCACATTCCAAGGTTCACATTCCAACAGGACAACGACCCTAAGCACACAGCCAAGACAATGCAGGAATGGCTTCGGGACAAGTCTCTGAATGTCCAGTCAGAGCCCGGACTTGAACCCGATCAAACATCTCTGGAAAGACCTGAAAATAGCTGTGCAGCAATGCTCCCCATCCAACCTGACAGAACTTGAGAGGATATGCAGAAAAGAACGGGAGAAACTACCCAAATACAGGTGTGCCAAGCTTGTAGCGTCATACCCAAGAAGACTCGAGAATGTAATCGCTGCCAAAGTTGCTTCAACAAAGTACTGAGTAAAGGGTCTGAATACTAATGTAAATGTGATATTTCAGTTGTTTAGTTTTAATAAATGTGCAAACATTTCTAAAAAGACTGTTTTTGCTCTGTCGTTGTGGGGTATTGTGTGTAGATTGTTGAGGAAAGTTTTTTTCCCCAATCAATTTCAGAATAAGGCTGTAACATAACAAAATGTGGAAAAAGTAAAGGGGTCTGAATTCTTTCTGAATGCACTGTATATGGATTACATCCTGGCCCCTTCTCTGTGGATCAACTTTAAACCCCTGTGGCCATATATGAGGTAAGATTACACCACAATAGTAGTGGATACCTGTCCCTACCCACTTGACTGAGCCAAGTAAAGCCTGAGTGACTCAGCTTTGACTCCTCCTGTGTTTCTCCTGAGGCACTGAGTGTACTGGAGTGAGTGTGTGTGAGTGTGCATGTTGTAATATATCTGCTGCCTCTCTTCCTCTGAGGCACAGTAAGTCACACAACTCTGACAGCCAAGACGCTCCACTCACTCATGAGCAAACACCATAGGAATGCTTGGATACGGATACTATGCTTCTGTAATATAACCCAACCTTAGTTGGTAGTTACCCAATTTTCACAACTTCACAACATCAACAAAAAAGTTCTGAGTTACGTGCAGGCTACTGTATCTCATTTAACTGGTTTCTGAGCTACACAAACCACCCTCCATTTTGCGCTTCAAACGGTAAAGAACCTGGCACGCAACATTGACCCCGGAGAGATCAAGGGGACTATTCTACTGGGTAACACCTTTACTCTTTGGGGAGTTGAGGTGCCGCCCATCATTCTGCAGTCTTTGTTGCCAAAAACAGAGCCAGGTCAACAGTATTCACTTCACACACTCTCTCTGGTTTTCTCAAATCAAGTTGAATCTCAAGTCTTTCAACGTTTATTTTGAACATGTTTCTATACCCCTTTCACCTGAACCTTTATCAGTGATGAATGTGTGCCATTTACAGTGGAAGCTTATCGGAGTGGAGCAGAGGCGGAGGCCGAGATGATGTGGGTAGATACAGTGGGCAGAGTTCAAGACAGCATCGTGAACGTAAACACACACACCCAATTCATACCACACTATAGGCTACCCTACGATCAGCCCATAGGCACAGATCTAAGTTCAGCTCCTTCACCCTAAATGAGGAAACACAGAACATAGCCTGAATAAATGTATATGGGCAAGTTTATCCGACTCATAACCACAGACAACACAGGAACTGCTGCTGCTCACAGGTATAATAGTATAGGCAGGTCAGGACTCGCTTAAAGAGTGACAATAGACCTGCTCTCTCCCCACCCTATGTCCCATATAGAGTAACTAACTGTGGCTCCTTTGTCTGGCCCTTAGATGGACACAGGGCTTAGAATCATCAGGGCCCCACTCTGTCCGTACATTAAGTGGGAAGCGCACACACTACCTACAGACAATGAGGGGGAAGCACAAACACTACATACAGACAATGAGGGGGGAAGCACAAACACTACCTACAGACAAGGAGGGGGAAGCACAAACACTACCTACAGACAATGAGGGGGGGGAAACACAAACACTACCTACAGACAATGAGGGGGGGGAAACACAAACACTACCTACAGACAAGGAGGGGGAAGCACAAACACTACCTATAGACAAGGAGGGGGAAGCACAAACACTACCTACAGACAAGGAGGGGGAAACACAAACACTACCTACAGACAAGGAGACAATGGGGGAAGCACAAACACTACCTATAGACAATGAGCACAAACACTACCTACAGGGGAAGCACAAACACTACCTATAGACAATGAGGGGGAAGCACAAACACTACCTATAGACAATGAGGGGGAAGCACAAACACTACCTATAGACAATGAGGGGGAAGCACAAACACTACCTATAGACAATGAGCACAAACACTACCTACAGGGGGAAGCACAAACACTACCTATAGACAATGAGGGGGAAGCACAAACACTACCTATAGACAATGAGGGGGAAGCACAAACAATACCTATAGACAATGAGGGGGAAGCACAAACACTACCTATAGACAATGAGGGGGAAGACACTACCTACAGACAAGGGGGAAGCACAAACACTACCTACAGACAATGAGGGAGGAAGCACAAACACTACCTACAGACAAGGAGGGGGAAGCACAAACACTACCTATAGACAAGGAGGGGGAAGCACAAACACTACCTATAGACAAGGAGGGGGAAGCACAAACACTACCTACAGACAAGGAGACAAGGAGAAGCACAAACACTACCTATAGACAAGGAGGGGGAAGCACAAAGACTACCTATAGACAAGGAGACAAGGGGGGAAGCACAAAGACTACCTATAGACAAGGAGGGGGAAGCACAAACACTACCTTTAGACAAGGAGGGGGAAGCACAAACACTACCTATAGACAATGAGGGGAAAGCACAAACACTACCTATAGACAAGGAGGGGGAAGCACAAACACTACCTATAGAAAAGGAGGGGGAAGCACAAACACTACCTACAGACAAGGAGGGGGAAGCACAAACACTACCTACAGACAGGAGGGGGAAGCACAAACACTACCTACAGACAATGAGGGGGAAGCACAAACACTACCTACAGACAAGGAGGGGGAAGCACAAACACTACCTACAGACAAGGAGGGGGAAGCACAAACACTACCTACAGACAATGAGGGGGAAGCACAAACACTACCTACAGACAAGGAGGGGGAAGCACAAACACTACCTATAGACAATGAGGGGGAAGCACAAACACTACCTACAGACAAGGAGGGGGAAGCACAAACACTACCTATAGACAATGAGGGGGAAGCACAAACACTACCTACAGACAAGGAGCACAAACACTACCTATAGGGGAAGCACAAACACTACCTATAGACAATGAGGGGGAAGCACAAACACTACCTACAGACAAGGAGGGGGAAGCACAAACACTACCTACAGATAATGAGGGGGAAGCACAGAGACGCTACTGTTAAAACACACAGCCACTACAGGCAACATAAAACATCAGGTGAGATTATCCCCTCATACAACTTGGATTAGACGCAGGCTCTGATTAGCTGTTGGCTCTGTCAACAACATGGCTCTCTCTCCTCCCTCAGGTAACAACACAGAGACTCACTGATTTCACTACAGACCGGCAGGAAAGAGGGGAGACGATGGGAAACAGGGGAAAGGAGGTGCAGATAAGAAACAATAATGAATCATGTATTTACAGGCTGACCTGGAAGTCATCGGGCTGTGATGTTGATGGGATTTTGATGGGACTGTGATTGTGGCACAGAGGCCCCTCTGTTTTGTGGTTCGACATAAGGTTTTATTTTATTGACATGGCTTCTTAGGGCTGTGAATGATAGGGGAACTACGCTGGAACCGTAAGGGACTGGGAAGACCACTGAACATTGACTAGTAGCGATAGCCATTCTAGCTAAGTAGAGTACACTGGATCGAGGGAGTCTTCTGGGACTCTACAGAGAGTCATGTCCTCTATGTCTGCTGATAGTGTCACGACTTCCACCGAAGATGGCTCCCCTGCCTGTTCGGGCGGAGCTCGGCGGTCGTCGTCGGTCTCCTAAATGCCACCGATCCCCTTTTCCTTTTCTGTTTGTTATGTCTTATTGGTTGCACGTGTTTATTGTTTGAGTTTTGATTCAGAACTATTTAAGCCTGTTAGGCCCGCCTGCTTTTGTGTGGGCTTGTTTTCAGTTAGTCAAGGTTTGTTGCAGGGAACACAACATGTCTGTTTGTGCCCAGTTTTGGGTTGGACACTTTTGATTATCACCTGTTGTTTTGGGCGTTTATTTTGGTTACCGCAATAAAGTTCGGGTTTCCCCCATTATCCTCTGCTCTCTGAGCTTGACTCCACCCCCACCACTCCTGGCTGTGTGACAGGTGAGAAACGCTGTCTGTCAGAGGTAGCTGGGGTATGGGGAAAGCCTGGGTATTTCTAGTGGTTTTAAGTTGTTATCGTACATCTTTATCTGCCCAGTTTGACACAGAGAGGGACCATTAAGACAGCCGGAACACCTTGTCTGTAAAACAGTAACACGCTGAACCAATCTGGGCTGAACTCTGACCCCGCTCTCTCTCACAACAACCATGTAACAATAAAACCCTGACTTTCCGACATCAACATCTAGAGTAAATCAAGACCGGGTGTGACCTGGTTACCCAAACTGGTTAACTGTGTTTCACAACATCCCTGCAGTTGAGGTTAGGTTACTAATCATATAGAACAGAGCTGTTACGCAATATATGATTTAGTGGATTTTGTTCTATGTTTTGGGTTGGAGAACCGTTTTGGAGAACCAGGCACTCTACCAGGCATTCTGCTGAGCGGTTGGGTTCTGTTGCCAGAGGAGTGAGGGCCGTTCTATCTTAGAACTAGAGCTGTGCGATTGTGGCAGAGCAGCCAGTTAGTGATTAACATAGCGAAAGTGAAAAACAGAGTCGTAACAGAGTTCAGGGTTATTTCCACTCAACATAATATTATATAACATTTGGGGTCACTAAGGAAACGGTTGGCAATTTCTGTTGGCTG
The DNA here is from genome assembly GCF_018296145.1 of Oncorhynchus tshawytscha. Lineage (NCBI taxonomy): Eukaryota > Metazoa > Chordata > Actinopteri > Salmoniformes > Salmonidae > Oncorhynchus > Oncorhynchus tshawytscha. Next base: position 9,628,031 of record NC_056445.1, read on the forward strand.
CACAGTGTGCTGTTGAGGAATCTTCATTCAGCATGAGGTCTAAAGCTTTGTTCGATCTATGTAGAGCTTTTCCTGCCCTCTTGTATATACTTCCAGTATCCTTTCCCTTTGGCCCATAGCTTAGTAATCAGTAGGTCTTCAGATCAGAGTTGATGTTTTTAAGAGGGGTGATAAGATAAGGAAACCCTGCTAAGAAAAGGAAGAAAAACGGACAAAAAGCAGGTAAGACAGCACACCTATGGAATGACGCAAGCAACCCTATAGGACGTACTACATTACCCCACGCACGATGAGGAGGAGAGGAGGGAAGGCAATGAGGGAGACTCCCTTTAGTCTGAGATCTCAGAGAGGTGTAGAGTCCCTGGTCATTCCCCCACAGATAAAGAGGTCTGTGAAGGTTTGTGAAGAATGCACAATATTGACAGGTGACATCACAAAGGTCAAACGTTAAAGATCAATAACTTATGCAGGTGTTCCTAATCTAACATTTGGGGTTAACGAGCAGCAATGAAGCGCAGAGGGAATACATCAACATTCTTCTCCTCCTAATGACTGTTTTCCCCCAGGTCCCTGTGTTTGACTTTCCCATCGTTCAGGAACAGGAAGTGGCCCTATTATTTACTGCCTGTCTGGCTAGATAGCCTATCAGAAGGCATGGCTCAGCCTATAAGAGTGCAGTAATGGACATGGGCATATAGAGTGCAGAGGTCACTCCCAGAACTGTGCGTGGTCAGTCTCTCAGAAAGCACATCCCCTCAGAACAACTTTCTCTACAGCTCAACATACTACACATGAACTAACTACATCACACATTAACTAATTACACATGAACTAACTCAGTACAAATTATGTACCCAGCTGTCTTCGTGCATCATTTTTTGTGAGTTCATGTTTGAGTTCGTGAGATCTTGCTGTGTATCGAACTTTAGTTAGCTCTGACAGAGATGTAGACCGCATGTGAATCATGTCTCTATGGTGAAAAATGTACAGTGACACTGACCTGCCATTTCCAAGAATTGTGTTTCAGGCCCAGTAACAGAGTTAGCCCATGACAGGGCAAGTGCTCTGGGTCAGACTGATGTCAATCTATGTATTACTCTGTTATAGTCAACTCAGTGACAAACTCCAGACCGGAACAACCACTGCTTAATGGAATCACTGATCTATTCAATCAGCTAATCACTTTGCGCTCCTGCACGTCATGACTGAGTGCTGTCCCAGATCTTGTCTCACTCAGAGGGTGTGTTACAGAGTGTGTAGGATTCCACCACGTTGAATTGACCCCTAGTTATAAATGTCAACATGTGTTGGCTGGCAGCCATATTGAGTCAGTGTCATTCCTTCACTCCTGTGAACCTCATCAGCTAACCAGCTGTCTGTGATTCATCTGCTAGTGGAGGGAGGGAGGGAGGGAGGGAGGGAGGGAGGGAGGGAGGGAGGGAGGGAGGGAGGGAGGGAGGGAGGGAGGGAGGGAGGGAGGGAGGGAGGGAGGGAGGGACAGCCAGCCAGCCACTAGGTGTTAATCATGGTAGTTACTGAGTAATATTGTAGAGGCCCTCTCTATTCCTAGTTTATTGCAGACTCTTCTAAACTGGGATAAGGAGCTCATCCTGTCTTCCTGTGTCTGTGTTCTCTGGGTATAACAGAGGCTGAGAAGATCCATCTATCCACTCTCTGATTCCATTTCCTTCACCGAGACAGATAGTAAATAAACTGTCTCATGGCTTCATATCATTATCTGAGTCCATTCCAGGAGAGTTTCAACCACAGACCACAGAGCAGAGACAGAGCGTTGGACAGAGGTAGAACTACAATCTGCTGGGAGGTTCAGAGTGCTTTATATAAGGAGAGTAAAGGATCATCTGAACATATGAGTCTAGTTCTGGTTCTGGGCAGTCACATGGGGGAGTTTGGTCAAAACCCAACAATATCTCCCGCTGTCTGACCCAGCCGCACACACCCACACAGACACACGCACAGAGACACACACACAGATACACACAGACAGAGACACACTCAGCCACAGATTAACACAGAAACATAAACACGACACTGTGAAACAACAACATGACAGAGATCTGCATGTCTCAGCAGCACTGTTCAGCACTGGTCCCAGGTTTCTGCTGAGCTAACATCTCAACACTAAACTGTTTCACTGCAGTATTGAAGCCAGACTGTTTTGACAGAGTTGAAGATCCCTGACAATTGCATTATTTAAATAAATAAAAAATGTACATGCTAAATATGATCCACAGAGGTGTGTAATGCCCTCAGTCATTCCATCCATCCATCCATACCATCACAACGCAAGAGTAGTATTTGTGTGTGTGTGTGCATGCCTGCGTTCGTGAAGTTGATCAAGGCTCAGGGATTTAGGGACAGGGCCTCCACACACACACCTTTCGATTCCCCTGGGACCACAGAGGACAGAAATGTGTGTGAGGCCACCCAACACGACCACTCGTTATATATGGCAGCCGGCTCATGTTGCTCTTGGGCGAGCTACAGGGCCAGGTCGTTTTGAATGCACACACACAAACAATGACTCCAGGGCTATTATATGGACAATGACATGGACTGCTGGTTTCAAAGCAATTGGCACCACCTAGTTAATCCCAAACACACACCCTTCTGTATGATATCATCAGAGTATTCAGAGCCAAGCCATTTACCCCCAAAAAAAAAATACCTAAAAGCAACACATCCCCCAAACACTCACTCACTCCCGCCAAGAGATCTATGGTCAAGAGATACAGTATAGAGACAGAGAGATCGTCATCTGGTGGTACATTAGTGAACTACGTCTCAGTCCCTCACTGTAATCACGAGCAGGGTGAATACTCATTCCATGCACTCCAACGCCCCCTTGTGGTGAAATACACTAAATACAGTGCTAATGTGACCATCACAGAATACAATATCAGCACATCTCAAGGAAGAAAGTGTTGACTCTTTAATTAGACCACACACACACACACACACACACACACACACAAACACACACACACGGAGTGAGAGAGAAGGCGGGTACTCACAGTGGGCTGTGTCTCGTCGTTGAGGTGGTCCTGGCTGAGGGGGGTGTCAACGGTACCAGGACCACCGGGGTGACAGTCCAACGACACTCGTTCTCGACACTCTGAGTGACAAGTATACTTACACCCTGAAGTAGGAAGAGAGGAGCTTGTTAAACAATTGCAAAGACCTGACCTTGCAGACTCAGAGGCCTGTATTCTCTCTCGACGTGTGTCAACAGAGCGGTCCAACGCTGCTGCCGACAGTGTTCAACACGGCACCAAATACCCTCATTTCACACTCCTAGTTATTCTTACACCTCTTGAAGACTCTTGCCACTTCCTTGCCAGGAGGATTTAAAGTATTGTATCTGTGTTGACTCAATAGCAGCGTGATCATTAACAGAGACCCGTGTCTTCACCCAGGTCACAGGTACTATGTTAAATACGCAGCCAACCCCTAACGAGTCTCGTCCATAACCAAATAACTAACGTATAACCCAGCCGCTAACATCTTTAGTCTAGAACGCAACCCCAAATGTCTACGCAAATATTCCCTGGGATCCCAGGCTCGGGTCTCCAGCAACAGCAATAACCAGGTGAGGCTGTGTTGTGTGTGGAGAGAGGACAGGAAGGAAGTGAGGTTGTCCACAGTATGCAAACACTTCATACCGACCCCATTCACAGTCACCATTCAACTGTCAGCTCAGTCAACTATTCGCAGTCACCATTCAACTATCAACATCCAGCTCAAGTCAAGTGAAACAAGGCTACTATTCTAACTATTCCAAGTGCAACCAAAATGTAAACACGATACAATGCAATGGAATGGCGAAGAGCGAGAGGAGCGTGTTCCGCTGACAGTCCATCGGATCGGTCTGACAGGCCGGGGAAAAGTTTAGTGACACAGAAACTTCCTGCCGTGCACACTGCAACAATAAAGGTTGAAGGAATCTCTAAATATGTGCTCTCTTTCTTTCTCTTTCTCCTCTCGTTCTCTGCGCCGGGCCTGGCCAGCATCCAGCGGCCCACGTAGAGGAGAGACAGAGAGAGACGGCCAACAACACAGAATACATTGCACATCACTGTGACAGTCCCTCTGCAATGTACAGAACATCCAGCAAGCCCTCACTGTTAGCACCTGGTGTACGGGAACAGCGTGGTGTGTGTGTTCGTGTGTGTCTCCTCACTTACCCGAGGTCCTCCTCTTCACCTGCCGGCTGAGCTTCACCGACAGTTTACAGATGGTTGCTCCCATCCCCAACCAGCACATCTCCCTCCTGCCTCGCACACTCTTCTCTCTGAAGCTCTCCCTCACTGCTCTGTCTGATAACCAATACTCCTTGACCACGTCCTACACTGTACCCCCACTGGCCAGTAGTAACAGGCCCAGCTTCGACGCACTCACTCTCTTACACACAGGCACAACAAGCATCAGGAACAATAGCCTGTGTTGACTGGGATACCCCTACCTCCCTCGCCAGCCCAGACCTACACAGAGACTCATTTGCCTAGCAGCTACCACTCTCTCGCGCTTTCTCTCTCTCACAAACACTCACTCATTCTCTGTCTCCCACTCTCTCTGTACGGTAGTGCTGAGTGGGTGATTTGCCTGTCAAATGGAGGCTCAGTGGGTCACAGTGATGGACACACAGACAGTAGGAGAGAAGAGTGGGGGAGAGGTGGAGGGAGAGAGAGAGAGTGTGTAAGTCCTAAGCGTGCGTGCGTGAGAGAGTGTGTGGGCCAGGGACGCCCCTCTCCGAGCTCACTCACCAGCACACAAAGAGGGTGGTCAGCTCGTCTGCTAGGCTTCCTGCCCTAACGCTCTCTAACCCTCTGTAACTTAGAGGGGATTTTTTCTCACCCCAGTGAGGAGAAATAAATACGCTTCCATGTCTTACACAACTGCAAAATACAGACATCTGATGATGATTTTTATTGTCTGTCTGATGAGTCAAGCACTTTTTCCCCCCCTGGGAGTCTCCTGGGCCTGTGGGGAGTGCTGCCTGCGTGTGTGTGTGTGCATGCGCGTGTGTGTAGTATAGCTGTGCTGATGCTTTGATAATAGCACTTCCTGTAATCAGCCAGACAAAACCAATTGATCAGACTTAATCAGTGGAGCTGAGAGGAGAACAGAGCGCAACTCAGCATCTTTCCTCACTCACTCACTCACTCACTCATTTCATTCACTCACTCACTCACTCACTCCCTCACAGAACAACAACATACTCCACAAACAGATGCATACCAACACCACTCGCCCCTGAGCCTAGCCAGTGTCAGCTGTGTGTAGTATATAGAGCTGGCTGTCTAACCATGTCTCTGTGTGTAGTATATAGAGCTGGCTGTCTAACCATGTCTCTGTTTGTAGTATATAGAGCTGGCTGTCTAACCATGTCTCTGTGTGTAGTATATAGAGCTGGCTGTCTAACCATGTCTCTGTTTGTAGTATATAGAGCTGGCTGTCTGAACCATGTCTCTGTTTGTAGTATATAGAGCTGGCTGTCTAACCATGTCTCTGTTTGTAGTATATAGAGCTGGCTGTCTAACCATGTCCATGTCTCTCTGTGTGTAGTATATAGAGCTGGCTGCTCTAACCATGTCTCTGTGTGTAGTATATAGAGCTGGCTGTCTAACCATGTCTCATGTCTCTGTGTGTAGTATATAGAGCTGGCTGTCTAACCATGTCTCTGTGTGTAGTATATAGAGCTGGCTGTCTAACCATGTCTCTGTGTGTAGTATATAGAGCTGGCTGTCTAACCATGTCTCTGTGTGTAGTATATAGAGCTGGCTGTCTAACCATGTCTCTGTGTGTAGTATATAGAGCTGGCTGTCTAACCATGTCTCTGTGTGTAGTATATAGAGCTGGCTGTCTAACCATGTCTCTAGTATGCTGGCTGTCTAACCATGTCTCTGTGTGTAGAGATAGAGGAACCTGTTGCGTAGTATATAGAGCTGGCTGTCTAACCATGTCTCTAACCATGTCTCTGTGTGTAGTATATAGAGCTGGCTGTCTAACCTTCTCACTGACGTGCTAAGAGCCAATTCAGTCAAACTCTACCCCCCACCACCATTTGTCCTCAGTCAGGGATGACAGCAGCTGTTTCAGCCCGTGATGCAAAGGCTGTTTATCGGAGTAAAATACTTGGATCTCGCAGTACCACTCACAACATGTAAAGACCATAGCCTTAACATAGGGTTTTCAGAGTGTGTATAAACAGGGCAGAGCCAGACCTTCACCCAGAGGACACTGTGTGGTTGCAGAAGACATAACAGTACTCAAAACTACACTTCTTGGAGACCCGCTGCGACCAGGTGCATGTCTGGGGATGGAGTGTTTGTGTGTGTGAGAGAGAAAGACAAAGAAAAGGAGAGCGAGAGAGAGAGAGAGAGAGAGAGTGAGTAATGTTTACTGTTGGTTTATTATCTATTTCACTTGCATTGGCAATGTAATCACATGTTTCCCATGCCAATAAAGACCCCACAGAGCCCCAAGACAGCAATACAATTAGACCCAACCAAATCATGAGAAAACAAAAAGAGAATTACTTGACACATTGGAAAGAATTAACAAAAAAACAGAGCAAACTAGAATGTTATTTGGCCCTAAACAGAAAGTACACAGTGGCAGAATACCTGACCACAAATTAAGGAAAGCTTTGACTATATACAGACACAGTGAGCAAAGTCTTGCTATTGAGAAAGGTTGCCATAGGCAGACATGGCTCTAAAGAGAAGACAGGCTATGTGCACACTGCCCATAAAATGAGGTGGAAACTGATCTGCAATTCCTAACCTCCTTCCAAACATATGACCATATTAGAGACACATATTGACCTCAGATTACAGACCTACAAAGAATTAGAAAATAAGTCAAATTTTGATAAACTCCCATATCTATTGGGTGAAATACCACAGTGTGCAATGAAATGAAATCAAATTGTATTAGTCACAGTGAAATGCTTACTTACGAGCCCCTAACCAACAATGCAGTTTTAGAAAAGTATGGATAAGAAATAAAAGTAACAAGTAATTAAAAAGCAGCAGTAAAATAACAATAGCAAGACTATATACAGGGGGGTACCGGTACAGAGTCAATGTGTGGGGGCACCGGTTAGTTTAGGTAATATGTACATGTAGGTAGAGTTATTAAAGTTATGCATAGATGACAACAGAGAGTGGCAGTGGTGTGGAGAGAGGGGGGAGGGCAATGCAAATAGTCTGGGTAGCAATTTGACTAGATGTTCAGGAGTCTTATGGCTTGGGGGGTAGAAGCTGTTTAGAAGCCTCTTGGACCTAGACTTGGCGCTCCGGAACCGCTTGCCGTGCAGAGAGAACCGTCTATGACTAGGGTGTCTGGAGTCTTTGACAATTTTTAGGGCCTTCCTCTGTGTCACGTTCTGACCTATGTCTATGTTCTTTTTTCTATGTTTGGGATTTCTGTGTTTGGCCTGGTATGGTTCTCAATCAGAGGCAGCTGTCAATCGTTGTCCCTGATTGAGAACCATACTTAGGTAGCCTGGTTTCACTTTTGAGTCGTGGGTGATTGTTTCCTGTTGGATGTTTGTTTCACATTTCAGGACTGTTTCGGTTTTCGTTTGTATCATTCACTTTGTTAGTTTGTATTCTTTAGTGTTCAGTTTAATAAACTACAATGGACACTTACCACGCTGCACATTGGTCCGATCTCTCCTACTCCTCCTCAGAAGAGGAAGAGGAAAGCCGTTACAGAATCACCCACCACCAAAGGACCAAGCAGCATGGTAACGGGCAGCAGCAGCAGCAGCGATCTCCAGACTCCTGGACACGGCACAGCCGGGAGAATATCGCCGCCCCAAGGCAGAGCTAGAGGCAGCGAAAGCCGAGAGGCGGTGGTATGAGGAAGCAGCATGGCAGCGCGGTTGGAAGCCCGAGAGGCAGCCCCAAAAATGTGGCACACAGGGAGTGTGGCTAAGTCAGGTAGGAGACCTGAGCCAACTCCCCGTGCTTACCGTGGAGAGAGGTGGACCGGGCAGGCACCGTGTTATGCCGTGAGGCGCACGGTGTCCCCGGTGCGCAGGCGTAGCCCAGTGCGTTACATAGCAGCACCTCGTATCAGCCGAGCTAGAGTGGGCATCGAGCCAGGTGCCATGAAGCCGGCTCAGCGCATCTGGTCTCCAGTGCGTCTCCTCGGGCCGGGGTACATGGCACCAGCCCTACGCATGGTGTCCCCGGTTCACCAGCACAGCCCAGTGCGGTCTATTCCACCTCGCCGCACTGGCCTTGCTACACGGAGTATCCAGCCAGGTAGGGTTGTGCAGGCCCGGTGCTTGAGACCTCCAGTGCACTTCCACGGTCCGGTCTATCCGGTGCCCCCTCCACGCACCAGCCCTCCGGTGGCAGCCCCCCGCACCAGGCTGTCTCTCAGTCTCCTCCCTACATGTGCTCCTGCCTGCTCAGCACTGCCAGAGTCTCCCTCCTGTCCAGCGCTGCCAGAGTCTCCCTCCTGTCCAGCGCTGCCAGAGTCTCCCTCCTGTCCAGCGCTGCCAGAGTCTCCCTCCTGTCCTGAGCTGCCAGAGTCTCCCGTCTGTCCTGAGCTGCCAGAGTCTCCCGCCTGTCCTGAGCTGCCAGAGTCTCCCGTCTGTCCTGAGCTGCCAGAGTCTCCCGTCTGTCCTGAGCTGCCGGAGTCTCCCTCCTGTCCTGAGCTGCCAGAGCCGCCGTTCAGTCAGGAGCTGCCAGAGCCGCCGGTCAGTCAGGAGCTGCCAGAGCCAGCCGTTAATCCGGCACTGCCGGAATCGCCCGTCACTCCGGCGCTGCCGGAATCGCCCTTCACTCCGGAGCTGCCGGAGTCTCCCGCCTGTCCGGTGCTGCCGGAATCTCCCGTCCATTCGGGACCCATTGCTAGGGTCCCCAGTCCGAGGTTGGCGGTGAGGGTCGCCGCGTTAAAGATGCCACGGAGGCGTGTTAAAAGGCGGACAAAGACTATGGTGGAGTGGGATCCACGTCCCAAATGGACGTTCGGTCCTCTTGTGTTTGGTCCTCTTGTTCCTGTTATCCACAATCATCTCCTTTGTCTTGATCATGTTGAGGGAGAGGTTGTTGTCCTGGCATCACACGGCCAGGTCTCTGACCTCCTCCCTATAGGCTGTCACGTCATTGTCAGTGATCAGGCCTACCACTGTTCTGTCATCTGCAAACTTAATGATGGTGTTGGAGTCATGCTTGGCCGTGCAGTCATGAGTGAACAGGGAGTACAGGAGGGGATTAAGCACGCACCCCTGAGGGGCCCCCGTGTTGAGGATCAGTGTGGCGGATGTTCTGTTACCACCTGGGGGCAGCCCGTCAGGAAGTCCAGGATCCAGTTGCAGAGGGAGGTGTTTAGTCCCAGGCTCCTTTGCTTTTTGATGATTTTTGAGGGCACTATGGTGTTGAACGCTGAGCTGTAGCCAATGAATAGTCTCACATAGGTGTTATTTTGTACAGGTGGGAAAGGGCAGTGTGGAGTGCAATAGAGATTGCATCATCTGTGGATCATTTGGGGCGGTATGCAAATTGGAGTGGGTTTAGGGTTTCTGGGATAATGGTGTTGATGTGAGCCATGACCAGCCTTTCAAAGCACTTCATGGCTACAGACGTGAGTGCTACAGGTTGGTAGTCATTTAGGCAGGTTACCTTAGTGTTCTTGGGCACAGGCACCATGGTGGTCTGCTTAAAACATGTTGGTACTACAGACTCGGACAGGGAGAGGTTGAAAATGTCAGTGAAGACGCTTGCCAGTTGGTCAGTGTATGCTCGCCCGACACTTCCTGGTAATACATCTCGCCCTGCGGCATTGTGAATGTTCCATCTAGCCCTGCCACATCCGACGAGCGTCAGAGCCGGTGTAGTACGATTCGTCGGTGGAATCCCGGAACATATTCCAGTCTGTGCTAGCAAAACAGTCCTGTAGCTTAGTATCTGCTTCATCTGATCTAGTCACTGCTGCTTCCTGCTTACATTTTGTGCTTGAAAGCAGGAATCAGGAGGATAGCATTATGGTCAGATTTGCCAAATGGAGGGCGAGGGAGAGCTTTGTATGCATCTCTGTGTGTGGAGTAAAGGTGGTCCAGAGTTTTTTCCCCCTCTGGTTGCACATTTAACATGCTGATAGAAATTTGGTAAAACGGATTTAAGTTTCCCTGCATTAAAGGCTACTAGCATCAAGCTTTGTGACCTGTTGCCACAAGAAAAGGGCAACCAGTGAAGAACAAACACCATTGTAAATACGACCCATATTTATGTTTATTTAATTTTCCCTTTTGTACTTTTTGGATATGTACTTTTTTTTGTATACGACATTTGAAATGTCTCCAATATTTTGGAACTTGTGCGAGTGTAACATTTACTGGTCACTTTTTATTATTTATTTCACTTTTGTTTATCCATTTCACTTGCTTTGGCAATGTAAACATATATTTCCCATGCCAATAAAGCCCCTTGAATTGAATTGAATTGAGAGAGAGAGAGAGAGATCGTTTTCTAATCCTGTAATCAAAGCTGAGCGAAGCCTTATGTTTCAGTTGGTACAATAGCTTTATCTGGGCTATGGGCCGACGTGATCCATTTACTAAAGCAGTTGGTATGACACCAAGGCTGTGGATGCAGCAACACAATACCTGTCATAGGACAACACTGTTTAGTACTGGACTGTAATAGGAGTAGAATGGTCTGAGGCTGGAGAACTGTGGATTTGTGTGGCTTGTCCAGACAGGTGGTGTGTTGTATTTGTTCCTGCTCTGTCTTTAGACAATAGAAAATACATCTCCTTTTTGAAGCGGCATTGCGTCTTCTTAACTTCATTCTACATTCCACATTCTACATTTGGAGACTTCAATTCTAAAATCCATGTCTCTCATTCCTAACCGGCTCCACTCAGGCCCCCACTTACAACACGCTGCCCTAAAACACACTGCCAGGACAGCAGGTGGTCTCAGACCGTGCTGACTGTCAGTGGAAGAGACGGAAGGGTTGTCATTCCACTGTGGTAGTGTTGTTTTCCTCAGTAAACAGTAATCCGTTTCCCATAGAACCAGCTACGGGACTAAACCCATTCACTCAGCACTTATGAGCCTTTTCACACATGGCTGCTAAACACCTAATTGAAATGCACACACACTTAATTACGGAATGCGCATATCTTTCCATCTCTCTTCCACTCTCCCTCTCTTTCGGTCTCTCTGCAGAGTCGGTCTGTCTGTCTGTTTGCCTGCCTTCCACACCAAGTGTTTGTGCTGAGTCTCGCATGTTTCATGGCAGGTCAGCGATGACATTGAGTGGTCTGTCTGTGGACACAACACTGCATCTGTGGCTGGTCTCTACAGAACATGAACACTGAAGGACCTGAACTGTAGGGCCCTAAACAGTGTGTACAGTGCATACACTTGTATTATCTCTCAGGTCATGGCCTCTTAGTGACACCAAACCCTCTGTCTGCCTTACCACCATGCTCTGAGTTTGGCTAAACACAGGCCCACATACACATACACACACTCACATATACAAATGTACATACACACACGCACACACACTCACTTACCAGAGTTCCTCCAAAGCAGGCTTAGTTCCAGGCGTCCCGAGCGGCGGATCACTTTGGGAACACGGAAGAAGAAACCAGATAATCTCCTCAGAGTCCTCCCAAATCCTTTAGCCATCCCCATTGCTCATTCAGTCACACACCCAGGTTCCAACTCATACACACTGGGCTCCATTTTGCAGAGAGCGCTGCGCAAATCCAACATAAGGTCGCCCCAGTCCTGCAAATCCCAGCTCTGGACTGTCTTTCACTCTGGCCCCTCTCTATACCCTCTTTCTCCCCCTCTCTCTCTATCCTGCCCCGTCTGGCTTTTCTGTGTCATGTCTGGCCTGGGCTAGTCCCTCCCCTTACTGTAGCCCCCCATTCACCCCCATGTGAGTGTGCATTCCTATCCTCGTGGTTACCTGAAATCCCCACAAGGACAGTAAAACATAAAGTGTGTGTGGTCATTGTGATGGGTCATTAACCTGTCACAGTGTCTTCTGGAGCCACACTGTCACTGCGCCTGCACAAACAGCAGCTGGGCGCTAGAGAAAACATACGCGCAGGCAGGCAGGCAGGCAGGCAGACATGCGCAAGTACACACACACACACACACAGCCGTAGGTGGAGAATGAAAGCTGATCTTTTCATGGGGATTTACAACAAGTTATTTCTTCACCCAGGAGCAAAACAGGTCTTTAACATTCCCCTGTGGTGATTGAATGGTCATGTTAATCCACCTTCTCCTCCGTGTCTAATCTGATTCTACCAACTTCTCACCTCTCCGTGTAAAAGAATTTGGCACAGGCCCACAGGCCGAGCTAACCATTTGGGCCAAACGGTTCTGGCCAGCTAAGTGTGAATGACAGGGATAAACACCGCCCCAATAGAACCATGGATAATACAATGCTGTTCATTAACTACAGCTCAGCCTTCAACACCATAGTGCCCTCCAAGCCCGGGGCCCTGAGTCTGAACCCCGCCCTGTGCAACTGGGTCCTGGACTTCCTGACGCCCCCCCCCCCACAACACCTCCACTTTGCTGATTCTCAGCCCCCTCCTTTACCCCCTGTTCACCCATGACTGCGTGCCCACACATGCCTCCAACTCAATCATCAAGTTTGCAGACGACACAAAAGTGGTATGCCTGATTACCAACAATGAGGAGACCGCCTACATGGAGGAGGTGAGGGCCTGGTGGAGTGGTGCCAGGAAAATAACCTCTTTCTCAACGTCAACAAAATGAAGGAGCCGATCATGGACTTCAGGAGACAGCAGAGGGAGCACACTCCCATCCACATCTACGGAGCCACAGTGGAGAAGGTGGAAAGCTTCAAGTTCCTCGGCGTACACATCACTGACAACCTGAAATGGTCCACCCACACAGACAGTTTGGTGAAGGCGCAATAGCGCTTCTTCAACCTCAGGAGGCTGAAGAAATTTGGCTTGGCTCCTAAGACCCTCACAGACATTTACAGGTGGGCCATTGAGTGCATCCTGTCAGTCTGTATCAACATATGTATCAACTGCACCGTCCACAACCGCAGGGCTCTCCAGAGGGCGGTGCGCCCAATGTATTAGCAGGGGCACAATGCCTGCTCTCCAGGACATCTACAGCACCCGGTGTCACAGGGAGGCCAAGAAGATCGTCAAGGACACCCGAGCCACACTATCATCCAGAAGGCGAGGTCAGTAAAGATGCATCAAAGTTGGGACCGAGAGACTGAAAAACAGCTTCTATCTCAAGGCTATCAGACTGTTAAATAGCCATCACTAGACGGCCTCCAACCAGTACCCTGCCCTGAACATAGTCACTGTCACTAGCCGGCTACCACCTGGTTACTCAACCCTGCACCTTATAGGCCCTATGTATATAGACATGGAACACGAGTCACTTTAAAAATGTTTACATACTGTTTTACCCATTTCATTTGTATATACACTGTATTCTAGTCAGGTCCATTCTACTCAACTATTGCTGTACATATACTATTGTATCCTACGTATTCCTCAGATAGAGTACATATTTTATTTGCGTACTGTCCATAATGTCTATACATCCCATCACATACATACAGTGCCTTCGGAAAGTATTCAGACCCCTTGACTTTTTCCACATGTTGTCACATTACAGCCTTATTCTAAGATGTATTCAATTGTTTGTTTCCTTCAATCTACACACAATACCCAATAATCACAAAGCAAACAGGTTTTTAGAAATGTTGGATAATTTATCAAAAATGAAAAAGAAAAAATCACATTTACATAAGTATTCAGACTCTTTACTCAGTACTTTGTTGAAGCACTTTTGGCAGCTATTACAGCATCAAGTCTTCTTGGGTGTGACGCTACAAGCTTGGTACACCTGTATTTTGGGAGTTTCTCCCATTGTCCCACAGCCTGGTGGTGTGTTGGGTCATTGTCCTGTAGAAAAACAAATGATAGTCCCACTAAGCGCAAACCAGATGGGATGGCGTATTGCTGCAGAATGATGTTGTAGCCATGCTGGTTATGTGTGCCTTGAATTCTAAATAAATCACATACAGTGTCGCCAGCAAAGCACCCCACACCATCACACCTCCATGCTTCATGTGGGAACCACACAAGTGGAGATCATCCGTTCACTGTCTCACAAAGACACAGCTGTTGGAACCAAAAATCTCAAAATCAGAGCAAAGGACAGATTTCCGCCAAGTTAAAGTCCATTGCTCATGTTTCGTGGCCCAAGCAAGTCTCTTCTTATTGGTGTCCTTTGGTAGTGGTTTCTTTGTAGTAATTTCTTTGTAGCAGTCTCCTCTGAACAATTGATGTTGAGATGTGTTACTGTTACTTGAACTCTGTGAAGCATTTATTTGGGCTGCAATGTCTGAGGCTGGTATTCTAATGAACTTATCCTCTGTAGCAGATGTAACTCTGAGTCTTCCTTTCCTGTGGCAGTCCTCATGAGAGCCAGTTTCATCATAGTGCTTGATGGTTTATGCAACTGCACTTGAAGAAACTTTCCAAGTTCTTGAGATTTTCGCTTTGACTGACCTTCTTCATATCTTAAAGTAAATATGGACTGTCATTTCTCTTTGCTTATTTGAGATGTTCTTGCCATAATATGGACTTGGTCTATCTTCTGTATACCACCCCTACCTTGTCACAACACAACTGATTGGCTCAAACGGATTAAGAAGGAAAGACAATCCACAAATTAACTTTTAACAAGGCACACCAGTTAATTGAAATGCATTCCAGGTGACTACCTAACGAAGCTGGTTGAGAGAATGCCAAAATTATACAAAGCTGTCAACGCAGAGCGTGGCTACTTTGAAGAATCTCAAATATATTTTGATTTGTTTAAAACTTTTATGGGTTACTACATGACTCCATATGTGTTATTTCATAGTTTTTATGTCTTCACTATTATTCTACAATGTAGAACATAATAAAGAAAACCCTTGAATGAGTAGGTGTGTCCAAACTGGTACTGTACACACACACACACACACACACACACACACACACACACACACACACACACATATATATATATACACACACACACACACACACACACACACACACACACACACACACACACACACACACACACACACACACACACACACACACACACACACACAGTGCATTCAGAAAGTATTCAGACCCCTTCCCTTACCGTGGGGATGTTTCATCGTGCTGTGGGGATATTTTTCAGCGGCAGGGACTGGGAGTCAGGATGGAGGGAAATATTTATGGAGCAAAGTACAGAGAGATCTACTGCAGAGTGCTCAGGACCTCCGACTGGGGCGAAGGTTCACCTTCCAACAGGACAAAGACCCAATGCACACAGCCAAGGCAATGCAGAAGTGGCTTCGGGACAAGTCTCTGAAAGTCATTGAGTGGCCCAGCCAGAGCCCGGACTTGAACCAGATCGAACATCTCTGGAGAGACCAGAAAATATGTGCAGCGACGCTCCCCATCCAACCTGACAGAGTTTGAGAGGATCAGCAGACAAGAATGAGAGAAACTCCCCAAATACAGGTGTGAAGCTTGTAGCGTCATACCCAAGAAGACACAAGGCTGTAATCGCTGCCAAATATGCTTCAACAAAGTACTGAGTAATGGGTCTGAATACTTACGGAAATGTAATATTTCCGTATTTTTTATCAATGTTCAAAAAAATCTAAAACCTGTTTTATCTTTGTCATTATGGGTTATTGTGATGTCATTGTGGGTTATTGTGTGTATATTGATGAGGGAAAAACTATTTAATACATTTTAGAATAAGGCATTACAAAATGTGGGAAAAAGATAGGGGGTCTGAATACTGTCCGAATGACCTGTATATATAGGACATTGCTCATCCTAAAATGTTTATTTCTTCATTCCATTCTTTTACTTTTAGATTTGTGTGTATTGTTAGATATTACTGCACTGTTGGAGCTAGGAAGTCAAGCATTTCGCTACACCCGCAATAACATCTGCTAAATATGTGTAACATGACCAATAAAATTGCATTTGACCTTATGTGATAATTGAATAGCTCCTCCCCCCCGACACAGAACCCCACAGGGAGGGAGTCAACTAAGTGCAAAAGCAGAAAACTTCACAGCACCATTAAAGATTCACTAAGTGGTCAGAACACACTGCTGGTTATTTTTCCCTCCCACACCGGATAACCTGCTGCAACCTGAGTCCAGTCTCACTGTGGGGCTGAGGTGGACACAGTAGACAGCTGTGAAAGTAACCTTTGTCCTTACAGCCCGATGTCACATTTGGGTTAACAGAAGGAATTCAGCTAGTTAGCCTAGGATAAAAGACTTCTAGAGCTGCTACATAGGGCAGGGGACAGCAACGCAGAACCTGTGAGGGTTAGAGTTCTAATGGCCAAGTAAGGGTTCTAAAGACCAGGTTAGGGTTCTATTGCCTATAGAATTAGGAATAAGAATACAATTAGGAATAAGAATTTAATAGGATCTCTATACTATTGAACAGCTATCAGAACGGTTACTCACAGAGCTCTACACACTACGCACACTGATACTCCAACACGCACACACAAACACTCACTCCATAATTTGCTCACACACACACACACATAATAAGCACATACATTTCTACTGACTCTACACACACTCACTCAGATACAATCGTCATATACATTGCTGCTACTCTGTTTATCGTATATTCTGATGCCTAATCACCTTACCCCCATACATATCTACCTCTGTCGATCCAGTATCCCTGCACATTGTAAATATGGTACTGGAACTGACCCTGTATGCTGCCTTGTTCTTGTTCAACCTGGTTATTTTTTAGTATTACAGTGTTATTGATTAGAGCTCGCAAGAAAGGCATTTCACTGTACTTGTGCATGTGACATTAACACTTGAAAATGGTTGCATTGACCAGGTTAGGATTGTGTTGACCTGGTTAGGGTTCTAATGGCCAGGTTAGGGTTCCAATGGCCAGGTTAGGGATCTACTGGCCAAGGTAAGGTTCTAATCACTATTGGGTTATTACCCATTCTATGACAGATGTGTAGAGGAGGAAATATTTGACAGCATATGCATTTACCCACTCGGTGTCCAGTTAAGACACAACTGGACATTTGACCATCATATTGCACAAGTCCACAACTTAATGTAACATAGGCCAACAGCAGAGGCCTGTAAGCAACTGCATCAGACCACTGCAGAATGACATGACAATGTGGAGAGGTGCTTTAAAACCATCAACCTGCAAGCAATGCTTTTACCCGTGCGATGGTCCACTGGGCACAGACGTCAGTTCAAGGTCTAGTTTTGCTTTCCATTTGGTTGAGTTGTCAACTAATGTGAATTCAGCGTGAAATCAACAACAAAATGTCACCATGTCCTCGGATTTAGGTTAAAAGAAATGCCCGTAAGTTGGTGACTTCTTGCAAATCCAATCTGTTTCCAACATTGATTCAACGTCATCACATTGATTTTAGTGGTTGAAATGACGTGGAAACAACGTTGATCCAACCAGTTGTTACCCAGTGGGGAGTATTGCAGCAATGATAGGAGTAACAACAAGAATATATTGTATCAATCGACAGTAAACAGGTTCCTATGACGTTAGCTTGAGGGAGTGAGTGAGTGACTATCAGTGGAAGAATGCAGAGAGAGCTGAGCCGAGAGGAAAGCATCTGTATGAACGTACAGGAATGGTTGCGTTTTCCCGTCAAACCAGTTTATCAGCATGGTGAGTGTGAGTGTGAGTGTGTGTGTGTGTAGAGCCTGGCCCTGTTTAGGAGTAGTCTGTATGTAGCCATGCCTTTCTGAACATGTACAGCCTACATAAACTATTCCCACCCTTTGACTTTTCCCATGGTTGTCTAGCAATGATCAACAATCAATTTGACAAAGCTTAAATATTTTTCTTTAAGAATAATGGGCAAATGTTGCACAATCCATGTGTGGAAAGCTCTTAAGACTGAAACCAGAAAACACTCACAGCTTTAATCGCTGCCAAAGGTGCTTTTACAAAGTATTGACTCAGGGGGGTGAATAGTTATGTATTTGAGATATTTCTGTATTTCATTTTGAATACATTTGCAAAAATGTCTAAACAAGTTTCTACTTTGTCATTATGGGGTATTGTGGGTAGATGGGTGATAAAAAAAAACACATTTAGAATTCTGGCTTAACACAATTTTTTGGGGAATAAACCAAGAGGTATGCATACTTTCTGAAAGCACTGTATGTGTTTATATACCGATTGTATAGAGCCTGTGAGAAAGTCTAGATTCATAAGGCAGTTTCTCCAGTTAAGTCATTATATTGATAAGCTGTATGTCATGAGGCTATCTATTAACCAGTATGTTGTCTGCTGTAGTAGATGATATTGGAGTTGAGACGGTCTAACTATCTCACCTGAAACATCACACAGTAGTAGAACTCACCTGAACACATCAGGGAGAAGCGGAGGATGTACTCGCAGCACACATCGCACCATGCGCCTGAAAGACCTAGGTAGAAAGTGTGTCCCTCCCCCCTCTCCTCCCTCGCCCGGGGGTTTCTCTCACTGGGGCAGAATATGGTCCTCACATCCGGGGGCTTGAACCCCCTTTTCCTACTGCCGCGGCCAGGGCAGCCGTTCTCGGCGGGGTTCATCACCTTCACCGGGCCTGGTTTGCTCTCCGGCTCCGGTCTTCTCTCTACAAGGTTTGGTAACGAGCCTGCTCTTCTCTCGCTCCAGACTGCCTCGATGCCCTCCAGACTGCGACTTGGAGGAGAGATATGCCTCCGGACGGCTCTGACTCCATTGACTTTCGAATGGTGCACCCTGGGCGGGTTGAACAATTCCCCTCGACTATAGTCCACGGTCTTCGTCCTCTGTGTCAGTGCTGATTTATTAACGAAATCCAGAGCCATCGGTGAGTACTTCCTACTTTGGTGCATCGTGTTACATTACCACGCACTCTCTCGAGCACACAAGCGACAGCAATGCGGAGTATTGCGCGTTTGACAGGTGAGATACAGAACAAGGTGTTTACCTACATGTTGAAATCCACATTATGTGAATAGATGGCACTGCCTCCTCTCTGGCCTGTTTGTGTGTCTTCCTGTTGTCTTGTAAGCAGGTTTAGCAGGTACAGGACATGGGGTTGGGTTAATTTCAGTACAGACCCCAAGAAATCCCCCCTCCCTCCGTGAGTGACATACCTGTACAGGTATGCTGTGCATGATGATCTTGAGATTGCATTTCAGTATAATTACCATGTTGGTCATAAATAATTTCACACAATGTTAGGAGTCTTTTCAGTATTTTTTAAATTTAACTAGGCAAGTCAGTTAAGGACAAATTCTTATTTACAATGACGGCCTACACCTGCCAAACCCGGATGACGCTGGGCCAATTGTGCGGACTCCCAATCACAGCCAGTTGTGAAACAGCCTGGATTTGAAACCAGGGTCTGTAGTGACTCCTCTAGCACTGAGATGCAGTGCCTTAAACCTCTGCGCCACTCAGGAGCCCAGTAGATCTATTTGTATTCAAAAAATTAATAACAAATCAAACAGTCACAAAGCTGTCTAAATCAGTGTTAACATTGAACACTATAATCATAACATGGAATTTGTTTAATTGTTCTTATTAAACAAGGTAGATATTCCAATGCATAGACTCAGCACACGGAATTACTGTTTGACCATATACCACTCAGAATAGAAGCACTTCCATACAGTATACGTAGGCTACAGTAGCTGCCCAAGTCTTTGGTCCAGTCATGATTTAACCATATAGTGTTTCCATTTCTGGATCAACTGAGGACATGTCCTGGAGGTCTGCAATGTTGACATCTTTGGTAATGTTGCTTTATGTATACAGTATTTGGATCTGACAGTATAGCCTTTTCAAGAATCAAGGTAAGACCCAGATGCAGACTGTCAAAGTAACCCTGTTTATTGTAGCAAACAGGGGCATGCAAAGACAGGTCAAGGCAGGAAGGGGTCAAAAATCAAGGGTTAGGCGACGGTACAGGACAGCAGGCAGACTCAGGGTCAGGCAGGGTTCAGTAATCCAGAGGTGGAGCAAAGGTGCAGGGTCAGGCATCGGTCAAAACCAGGAGGACTAGTAAAGCAAGGCTTGGAAACAATAGGCGTTGACAGGAAAACCGCTTGAACAAACAAGACAAACTGGCAACAAACAAGACAGAGAACACAGGTATAAATACACAGGTGATAATAGGGAAGATGGGCGACACCTGGAGGGGGGAGGAGACAAGCACAAGGACAGGTGAAACTGATCAATGGTACGCAGTCTCATCATCATTATTCTTACAATAAAAAAAGTAAATAACTAAATAGAATGTAAAATACAAGTAAATGTTTCATTCAACAGATTTGTCTATTTTTTTTTACATTCCTATAGTCCCAATTAAAATATTTTAACAAAAACACCTGAATACTGTACTTTCATATACATTCTTATATCATATACATTTATAATTCATAAGATGGAATGGGGCTTGAGATGAACAGTTTCCCTCATATCCTATGGCTCTGGAAGACAGTCATCTATATTTCTATGTACATGTTTCTTTGTGAAAAAGCTATGTTTAATTGGGCATGCAATAATAGCAATGCATTACCCTGAGTTGAAACTTCTCTAGGGGTTAGGGCTAGGGTTAGAGAGCTAGATCCCAATTATCCATCCTTTCCCGTCATAGATTTAACAATGGTGGAAACTCCCTTTAGCCAATAATTACACCAATCAAATTCTGATCCATGACAGAAAATGCACAAGTGCATATTTGGGAAAAGAGTGGATAATCGGGAATAAGACAATGGGGGTATAGAATGGGGGGAAATCCCTCTGGCACAGTCGACTTCCTCCTCCTCATCATCATTCACAAAAGCTTCCTCCTGTTGAGAGAGAAATTAAAACTATTGATCGTTGCTCGACATCTCACAAAATAGCATTGATATTTTTGTCAGCTGTAGATCATTGATAGGATCAAGGTGGAACTCCAGTACTATAGGCAATATACATCTGTTTGTACGTACATATCCACCCTGCTGTCTGGCCCAGGAAGAGAAGTGATCCTGCAGGTATTTGGCTCCGAAGCCCAGCACCCGGCTCATAGGGAGGCTGTCCACTGCTTACAGGCGACTGGTCACCTGGTGGAGCAGAGAGGGCTGAGACTTTTGACACAAAATGGCTGCTTTGCGCCAATGGGTATACATGCTTGTGGTACTCCAATCGGTGATTTAGCCGCATACAATGTAAAGCACTTACAGGGAGTTTCCAAGACTCAGATTAAGCGTATTCCTGGAGTAAAAAACACTTTCAATTGGGATTCTTGAGCATGCTTTTTAGTCCAGGACTAGGTTTAAATATATGTCTGGGAAACTGCCCATTGGTGTTTAAAAATGGGCTGAAAACATTGATGTAACTGTCATGATTACCTATCAAGTCATGGCGATTTGGGCTTTGGGTGAAGCATGAGTGCTGGTAGAGATGGTCCTCTCATAGAAGACAAACAGCTGAGGACAGTGAGGCGTCCTTCTGGACCTGACAGGATAAAGGACAGTAAAGTTTACACCCCATCCCAACAAGTACTTTCTGGGTGAATGACTGTGTGATGAAAAATGGATTCACCACCATCTCTTCCATGTTTCTCTTTGTGAGGGGAGGACAGGGCAACAACCACTATAAACATGCCATCACTAAAACCCAAGCTGTTTTCGAATACACATACTAACATACTGTATACTACATACATATGAGTATATACTATAGTTCGTTTTAGTATACTGTAAATTAACAGTATCCTTTCAGTTGAGCACATTAGCTATTCGCCTGTTTACGGGAAGTTGATGCTGTTGCTATGCAACCTCTTGCTAGCTTGTTAGCATAACAAATGACTAGTTAGACATTTTACCATTTCGGATGGGTTCTTAAATTCAATCTGGAGCGCCAGCGTAGGCTCGTAAATTCAGAGCGTTTCGCTCTCGGAGTGCACACTGGACGCTAGGGCCAAGGAGTAGGGTTGATTTGAGCGTTCTGACCTTACAACGGCAGTCAAGCACCCAAGCTAACGTTGGCTAGCTACTTCCAGAAACAAATGAGACCACTGACCATTTTACTCACCCTAGCACAGCTGGTTAGGCAGTTGTCAAGTTATCCAGAGCGTTGGTGACTAAATGTGCTGCTGGCAACAATTTAATAACGCTTTTTTTGCCGAGGTTTACTGACAACGGCCATATTCAACTGGTGTTTTGCGTTCGTAAATTCATTATTCTGCACTCTGCTCTGAGGTATAACATTACTCAGGCGAAATCGGAGTAGATAGCCAGAGCGAATTTACAAAAGCACCCGAATATCCATTGAGAACGCAAAACGACTATAACATTTAGCTGAACAAAGAATGACGGGAATAATCAAGTCAATACACCTATGACACGGGTAGTTAGATAGCCTATAGTTAATATACTGGCAAGTTTGATGTATAAGTAGCCAACTAGCATACCGGTACATGCTGTAATGATATGGTTCGTAAGGACAGCGTAGCTAACAAATTGTCAGCCAACATAACGTGTAAGGTAACTTATTTGAAAAGTAATTACTGTATTACATTGCTCAACATTTTCTTAAAATGTGTCATAATTATGTGTACTGCGGCTGCATATTTTGCGCCATGTTCTTCAAATCTGAAAACACTGAGCCACGCTCATTTCCGGAACAATTGCATTATGGGCCTTAAAGTACATAAACAGTGTCCTCGATGTGTATACTTCATATTTTGGCAAATTTAGTACAACATCCGGGAACTATATCCATACTATGACCAATAAGCATACTATTTTCTCAATTGACGCCACCAATAGCACAGTTGGTGCGGTTAGTATAGCCTAGTGGTAAGAGCGTTGGACTAGTAACTGAAAGGTTGGAAGATCGAATCTCCAATCTGTCATTCTGCCCCTGAACAAGGCAATTAACCCACTGTTCCGAGGCCGTCATTGAAAATAAGAATTTGTTCTTAACTGACTTGACTGGTAAAATAAAATAGTTTTAAACACAACTCCAGTCTTGCAGATAGATTACTATTATCTGTGTGTAGAGTGACACCAAGTAGGCAGAGACAGAACTACACAATCACACTGGCTCTACCTACAGAAACGGATATTTCCTGCCATACTTCACCTCCTCATTGAGTTTGTCTCCCACTCTTCTCAGCATCAGCACCACCAGTCTCTATATAGCATCTGAAAGGCAGAGATAGAAGAGGGGTTAGGGGTAAAAACATTTTTTTTAAACCCAAAGAGGAGTTCAGGGTCATATTCGTAAAATAAAGACGTAAAATAAAAACGAGTGATCCTTATTAGATAAGTTCAGGTAGTCCCTCCCATTTTCAGTCCCTTTTCTTCCATTTGGTGCCTAATGAATACAACCCAGGTATGGCGGCTGAGTCGGCCTTATACCTTCCTCCCCGTCAGTCTCCAGGTCCCCAGGATTGAAGCTCCCTCTTCCTCCAGCTCATCTCCCCAATGAACCCAAAACAGACACACACAGCTTGGCATTGCTGTTTGCCATCTCCCTAAACAAAAATAAACAAACAAACCACAGCAGGAAGTGAGTGTATAGCTGCAGCGTCCTCCATTACACAAATGTGACAATATTGATGTGTAAGTTCTCCTATGCAATTTAAAAACAGTTTATGAACATATACTTTCCTGGAAGAGTGCAATGCACAGTCAGCCCTAACAGTTCATTGGGAATGGAAAATGAGCATTTTCATTGCAAAAACATTAACCCGCTTCTAGAGAGCAGCAACACTCATGTAGTGGTAAAGGGCATAATTTTGATGCCAAAAAATGAGAAGACAACATGCCCTTTTGTCCTGTGACTGTGTTTTCTCAGTTTGACAAATTACATCAAAGGTGGCAGGTAGCATAGCGGTTAGGGCTTTGGGCCAGTAACTGAAAGGTTGCTAGTTTGAATCGCCAAGGTGCCATTGAGCAAAGCACTTGGGATATGCAACAAAATTAAAATAATTATTATTTAGATACAAAATGTTTTGTCCCGAATGTCATAAATTGTAGGGTGTCTAATCAAAAACGCATATTTTGATCAACGGCTAAAATGAATTGTTAATTGTGTATATACTCCTCTAGGAAAACCATTGGCCCAAACCTCATGTCTCTAACATAATCCGCTCAAAAATGATTGGAGTGGATAATTCAATGGAGGCCATAAGAAAAAAAAAGAGGTAAAAAAATCAGGCAAATAGCACCGCGTCAATTACGCCGGATGCTGTGCGAGAATTAAGGCAAATTGACAGGCTCACTGTTGAACACATCACCTTTCTTCTCAAATCCGGAGGATTTAAAACAATATCGAGACAAGATATATATCGACTTTGAAACATTACATGTAGTATTTTCATATTTTAGTATACGTTTTTCATATTAATGCGAAATTCCCGTTAGGAAGATTTCTCACAAAAACAACCATATCTCTGAAATATTATCAATGTCCACTACCAGGAGCGTACTGGGAAACTGGACAGTAAAACTTTCACGATGACAAAGTTTTAACAAAGTTTAAGTTATTAAATAGGCACTTACTTATTTATCAAATAAAAAGCTAGGCCAACTTACGTGTACTGCGCCAGTTGGCGAGGTTTTAAATTATATATTTGCGGTGAATGAGCGAGTGTTCTTCTGATTCTTAAAACTCTCATTCTGCCTGCTGTATGTCGGACTGACTCCCAGTGTCTTCCGTAAACATCAAAGCAGTGTTTTAATGTGGTCGATATTGAAACCAAATTGGTCTGTTGGAATGACAGAGTTTTTTTAACGACCTGTGAGAAACTCCAAATAGTGACACATCAACCCAGTGATAACAGTTAGTCAGCTTATTTAGAAAAACAAAGCAATGATACTTCTATTTAATCTATTCTTCTAAATTGATAGTTATTCAGATATTAGGACACAATTGTACAATCTGATGGGATGTCTATCATATGTATCCCCTTCCAAATATAATACATAATATACCTGCTCGCCAGTCTGTTCCCTTTCTGTACAGGCCATAGCAACCTGCTTGGTGTAGTTTTTTATTTATTTTTTATTTCACCTTTATTTAACCAGGTAGGCTAGTTGAGAACAAGTTCTCATTTGCAACTGCGACCTGGCCAAGATAAAGCATAGCAGTGTGAACAGACAACACAGAGTTACACATGGAGTAAACAATTAACAAGTCAATAACACAGTAGAAAAAAAGGGGAGTCTATATACATTGTGTGCAAAAGGCATGAGGAGGTAGGTGAATAATTACAATTTTGCAGATTAACACTGGAGTGATAAATGATCAGATGGTCATGTACAGGTAGAGATATTGGTGTGCAAAAGAGCAGAAAAGTAAATAAATAAAAACAGTATGGGGATGAGGTAGGTAAAAATGGGTGGGCTATTTACCGATAGACTATGTACAGCTGCAGCGATCGGTTAGCTGCTCAGATAGCAGATGTTTGAAGTTGGTGAGGGAGATAAAAGTCTCCAACTTCAGTGATTTTTGCAATTCGTTCCAGTCACAGGCAGCAGAGAACTGGAACGAAAGGCGGCCAAATGAGGTGTTGGCTTTAGGGATGATCAGTGAGATACACCTGCTGGAGCGCGTGCTACGGATGGGTGTTACCATCGTGACCAGTGAACTGAGATAAGGCGGAGCTTTACCTAGCATGGACTTGTAGATGACCTGGAGCCAGTGGGTCTGGCGACGAATATGTAGCGAGGGCCAGCCGACTAGAGCATACAAGTCGCAGTGGTGGGTGGTATAAGGTGCTTTAGTGACAAAACGGATGGCACTGTGATAAACTGCATCCAGTTTGCTGAGTAGAGTGTTGGAAGCAATTTTGTAGATGACATCGCCAAAGTCGAGGATCGGTAGGATAGTCAGTTTTACTAGGGTAAGTTTGGCGGCGTGAGTGAAGGAGGCTTTGTTGCGGAATAGAAAGCCGACTCTTGATTTGATTTTCGATTGGAGATGTTTGATATGAGTCTGGAAGGAGAGTATACAGTCTAGCCAGACACCTAGGTACTTATAGATGTCCACATATTCAAGGTCGGAACCATCCAGGGTGGTGATGCTGGTCAGGCGTGCGGGTGCAGGCAGCGAACGGTTGAAAAGCATGCATTTGGTTTTACTAGCGTTTAAGAGCAGTTGGAGGCCACGGAAGGAGTGTTGTATGGCATTGAAGCTCGTTTAGAGGTTAGATAGCACAGTGTCCAAGGACGGGCCGAAGGAATGGTGTCGTCTGCATAGAGGTGGATATCGCCCGCAGCAAGAGCAACATCATTGATATATACAGAGTAAAGAGTCGGCCCGAGGATTGAACCCTGTGGCACCCCCATAGAGACTGCCAGAGGACCGGACAGCATGCCCTCCGATTTGACACACTGAACTCTGTCTGCAAAGTAATTGGTGAACCAGGCAAGGCAGTCATCCGAAAAACCGAGGCTACTGAGTCTGCCGATAAGAATATGGTGATTAACAGAGTCGAAAGCCTTGGCAAGGTCGATGAAGACGGCGGCACAGTACTGTCTTTTATCGATGGCGGTTATAATATCGTTTAGTACCTTGAGCGTGGCTGAGGTGCACCCGTGACCGGCTCGGAAACCAGATTGCACAGCGGAGAAGGTACGGTGGGATTCGAGATGGTCAGTGACCTGTTTGTTGACTTGGCTTTCGAAGACCTTAGATAGGCAGGGCAGGATGGATATAGGTCTGTAACAGTTTGGGTCCAGGATGTCTCCCCCTTTGAAGAGGGGGATGACTGCGGCAGCTTTCCAGTTCTTGGGGATCTCAGACGATATGAAAGAGAGGTTGAACAGGCTGGTAATAGGGGTTGCGACAATGGCGGCGGATAGTTTCAGAAATAGAGGGTCCAGATTGTCAAGCCCAGCTGATTTGTACGGGTCCAGGTTTTGCAGCTCTTTAAGAACATCTGCTATCTGGATTTGGGTAAAGGAGAACCTGGAGAGGCTTGGGCGAGTAGCTGCGGGGGGGGGGGCGGAGCTGTTGGCCGAGGTTGGAGTAGCCAGGCGGAAGGCATGGCCAGCTGTTGAGAAATGCTTGTTGAAGTTTTCGATAATCATGGATTTATCGGTGGTGACCGTGTTACCTAGCCTCAGTGCAGTGGGCAGCTGGGAGGAGGTGCTCTTGTTCTCCATGGACTTCACAGTGTCCCAGAACTTTTTGAGTTGGAGCTACAGGATGCAAACTTCTGCCTGAAGAAGCTGGCCTTAGCTTTCCTGACTGACTGCGTGTATTGGTTCCTGACTTCCCTGAACAGTTGCATATCGCGGGGACTATTCGATGCTATTACAGTCCGCCACAGGAGATTTTTGGTCTGGTCGAGGGCAGTCAGGTCTGGAGTGAACCAAGGGCTATGTCTGTTCTTAGTTCTTTATTTTTTGAACGGAGCATGCGTATCTAAAATGGTGAGGAAGTTACTTTTAAAGAATGACCAGGCATCCTCAACTGACGGGATGAGGTCAATGTCCTTCCAGGATACCCGGGCCAGGTCGATTAGAAAGGCCTGCTCACAGAAGTGTTTTAGGGAGCGTTTGACAGTGATGAGGGGTGGTCGTTTGACTGCGGCTCCGTAGCGGATACAGGCAATGAGGCAGTGATCGCTGAGATCCTGGTTGAAGACAGCGGAGGTGTATTTGGAGGGCCAGTTGGTCAGGATGACATCTATGAGGGTGCCCTTGTTTACAGATTTAGGGTTGTACCTGGTGGGTTCCTTGATGATTTGTGTGAGATTGAGGGCATCTAGCTTAGATTGTAGGACTGCCGGGGTGTTAAGCATATCACAGTTTAGGTCACCTAACAGAACAAACTCTGAAGCTAGATGGGGGGCGATCAATTCACAAATGGTGTCCAGGGCACAGCTGGGAGCTGAGGGGGGTCGGTAGCAGGCGGCAACAGTGAGAGACTTATTTCTGGAGAGAGTAATTTTCAAAATTAGTAGTTTGAACTGTTTGGGTATGGACCTGGAAAGTATGACATTACTTTGCAGGCTATCTCTGCAGTAAACTGCAACTCCTCCCCCTTTGGCAGTTCTATCTTGACGGAAAATGTTATAGTTGGGTATGGAAATCTCCGAATTTTTGGTGGCCTTCCTGAGCCAGGATTCAGACACGGCAAGGACATCAGGGTTAGCAGAGTGTGCTAAAGCAGTGAGTAAAACAAACTTAGGGAGGAGGCTTCTGATGTTGACATGCATGAAACCAAGGCTTTTTCGATCACACAAGTCAACAAATGAGGGTGCCTAGGGACATGCAGGGCCTGGGTTTACCTCCACATCACCCGTGGGTAAAGGTTGTGACTATATTGCAGGTACAGTCTATGACTGATAAAAGTCTCTCTGAGACTGGATAGAGCAATTCAGTTAGCCACCTTCAAAATGGGCAACGATAATATTATATTCTATTCCCTAAGGAAATCCCCTGCGTTAGTTTTTGCAGGCACCCATGTTATTCAACCACACAACTATTTATCTTCTAGCCCCAACTCAACAACACACAATCAATCAAAACACAGGAAACGATGTCAAGAGGCAAGCAATAGTATGTTCTCCTGGAAATATGCCTCATCATCTGGAGTCTTCCCCTGTGACAAGTACCGTCAGTTAGCCTACCACACACATACACGGTTATAACATGTTTTGTTGTGACTCATTCTGTTGTAGTAAACTATAGCCTAATCATAGGCCTATTATGGAAGTACATTTCCTTGGAAAGATAACTGACAGTGCTTCTCCACCCATGCATAGGCTATAGCCTACTCTATTTTGAGATCACACTCGCACCTGATCTCGCAGGTTAGGCTACTGAACTGGAAGCAGCGAGAATGATGACAGCGACACTGGCATAGGCCTATAGGATATAGCCTACCTTTTGGGAGGATGACTTGCAGGCAGAGACAAATGAATGGGTAATCAATATTTATTGAAAATGAAAAGACGCAACGCTAGCTCACCATAGTAGCCTAACCTATGTGCGAGTTGTGCCTTTTTCGTTTTCAATGATGACTATATTTTTGGATTGCACTTCGACTCACGTTGGTTGAGCTCCCTCCAATTCTTTCCATTAACAATATTTATTTACAGACACTGTAGTAAACTACAGTCTAATCATATTGAAGTTATTTCATATTCAGGTTAACTGCCACTTGATTCTTCGCCCATGTAGGCAGCCTACTCTATTTCAATGAGACTACATATACTAGGTGCTAGGGTTGCAAAGGGTCAGAAACTTTCCGGGAAATTTTCCATGGGATGTTAAACCCTGGAATTTAGGGAATTTAGCTTAAATCATCAAAAAAGTTAGCTTATAACAGTGAACCTTTTTTTGTGGGATACACATAAGGCAAGTATAGGTATTGTGGCATATTTTGGTTAAAATATCCCCAATTCAATGGAATTGCAACCCTCTGCATGCACAGTGCATTCTTCCATCACATGTGCAGTGCATTCTCAAGATCTTGCACACTAATGAGATGCTATTGAGCCCACAATACTACACTGTCTGAGTCAAGGACTACATGCTTCCTGGTAAGTTTTGATTACAATACTGGGTGGGGTGAATATATTTTATAGCACATACATTATTTTTCGTTAACTAGTAAAATAGTAGCCTACAGCAAAGTGTGTATAAATAATTTCTAACTTGTTAACAATTTCTGCTAGTTAGTTTTTGTTACCATGTGGGTTTTAGCTTGCTTGAGCCTGCTAACAGGATAGTTAATTCACCTGTTTCCATACATGTTTAATTGAAAAACATTTATCTTACAAAGGAGTTGTGTATTCTAACTGCTTAACTATTTATCTGTACATGGAATTGTATTTGTTGTTTTTTTACAACAAAAAAAATCTCATCTTTACAGGAAAATGCCACGGGCAGTATCTGATGTGTGGAGACATTTCACTGCAGCTAATGTAGAAGGAAAAGCTGTGTACATTTGCAAATACTGTGGTAAATCATATGTGAATGCAACAAAGATGCAGAATCATCTGGCCATGTGCATAAAGTTTGCTCAGCGCTCACAACAAGCAACCTCTAACAAAAGTCCCTCTACTTCTATTCGAGGTGAAAATGATGAATCAGGCACCTTATCCATAGCAACAGCTCATGGTCCTCCTGGAATCAGAAGTTTTTTTTGACTCAATGGAGGAACGTAGTCAGAGAAATGCTGATGAATGTCTTGCTCAAGCTGTGTATGCAACTGGTTCACCTCTGATGTTCACAGGCAATGTGTATTGGAAGAGATTTCTGAATGTTCTTCGCCCAGCATACACCCATCCAACCAGACATACTTTATCTACTCATTTGCTGGATGCAGAGTTCAACAAATTTCTGGGGCGGCAGGTAGCCTAGTGGTTAGAGCGTTGGGCCAGTAACTGAAAGGTTGCTAGGTTGAATCCCTGAGCTGACAAAGTAAAAATCTGTTGTTCTGCCCCTGAACAAGGCACCGTTCCTCGGCTATCATTGCAAACGAGACTTGGTTCTTAACTGACTTGCCTAGTTAAAAATAAATAAAAAGTCAAGGTCAAGCAAATCATAGAGAAAGCAGACTGTATTGCAATCATCTCTGATGGGTGGTTGAATGTTTGTGGGCAAGTAATAATTAACTACATCATCTCAACCA
The DNA here is from genome assembly GCF_018296145.1 of Oncorhynchus tshawytscha. NCBI lineage: Eukaryota > Metazoa > Chordata > Actinopteri > Salmoniformes > Salmonidae > Oncorhynchus > Oncorhynchus tshawytscha. The sequence continues at coordinate 9,658,748 of NC_056445.1, forward strand.
GTTTTCTACAAGAGCACATACACAAGGGACAACAGACACACTGGTCTCTACATTGCAGATGAGCTTAAGGCAGTCATCAATGACCTTGGACCACAGAAGGTATTTGCACTGGTGACAGACAATGCTGGGAACATGAAGGCTGCTTGGTCTAAAGAGGAGGAGTCCTACCCTCACATCACACCCATTGGCTGTGCTGCTCATGCATTGAAGCTGCTCCTCAAGGACATCATGGCACGGAAAACAATGGATACACTCTACAAGAGGGCCAGAAATGGTTACGTATGTGAAGGGTCATCAAGTTATAGCAGCAATCTACCTCACCAAGCAAAGTGAGAAGAATAAAAGCACCACATTGTTGTCATCATGTTTGACTGTCTCCTGGAGGGGAAGGAGTCTCTCCAAGAAATGGCTACATCACAGTCTCAGCAGGGCCAGGCAGCCAGGGAAGGCAGGTCTGATGTAGGTGAGGTGAATTTGTGCAGATACACTTTATTCTCTCTGTGCAGGGAACACTGGACAAGCCTGGTTCTATTTTAAGGCAGTCTGACAAACCTCTGAAGTTGATTTCCAAACTGTATCAAGGGTTGATAGAGACTTTTCCTGATGACACAAAACATGTACAACAAAGATGTGAGGAAGGCCTGGTAGAAGCTATTGATGATAAATGGATACAGATGTGTTTGAATGCCGAGTCATGTTCATATCATCTCAGACATAAATTACTGCAATTTAAGGCCATCCGTAGAACCTGCTATATATGCCAGTGAAACTGAATTACTCATAAATGTAATTCTTCTGCTGAAGTTGTAAAACACAAAAGGGGACATATTTGCATATGCTATGGTCTTGTGAAGGCTGGCTGAATTCTGGCAAAGACTATGTTCTTTTATCTCTGCGTGTCTACAGATTCTTACCTAGCTTAATGCCTCATTACCGGGGGGAAACTACCCGCCCTCCAGGACACCTACAGCACCCGATGTCACAGGAAGGCCAAAAAGATCATCAAGGACAACAACCACCCGAGCCGCTGCTTGTTCAACCCGCTATCATCCAGAAGGCGAGGTCAGTATAGGTGCATCAAAGCTGGGACAGAGAGACTGAAAAACAGCTTCTATCTCTAGGCCATCAGACTGTTAAACAGCCATCACTAGCACATTAGAGGCTGCTGTTTATAGGCATAAACTAGGAATCACTGGCCACTTTAAGGAATGGAACACTAGTCACTTTAATAATGTTTACATATCTGACATTACTCATCTCATATGTATATACTGTATTCTATGCTATTCTACCGTATCTTAGTCACTTAATAATGTTTACATATCTTGCATTACTCATCTCATATCTATATACTGTTTTCTATACTATTCTACTGTACCTTAGTCCGTTCCGCTCTGACATCGCTAGTCCATATGCATATAGGCTTAATTCATTCCTACTTAAATTTGCTAGAAGCACAAGCATTTCACTACACCTGCAATAACATCTGCTAATCAGGTGTGTGACCAATACAATTTGATTTGATTCCCCCTTCTCCCTGTTTGTGTTTGCTTGGAAATGTTGGTTATCCTCCCACAATGTCAAGTTATGTATCACTAGATTTGATTTATTACCAGATTAAGGGTATACTGGGCAACTTTTACAAGGTCTGGATGCCTTATATGGAATACAGTACAACTTTATTTATTTATTTAACCTTTATTTAACTAGGCAAGTCAGTTAAGAACAGATTCTTATTTACAATGACGGCCTACAACTAAAGGAGTCTGTATTGAAAACATGCCTACGTCAGGGGAGATTCCTATTTAACTGCTGAGGTACTCAGTCCTGGCCCTGATGGTCTGCCGTCCTGTGGCTTGTCACTCTGGCCTTGGCCTAACACACCCAACACCAATATTAAATGTTTCACTAAGATCCTAAAGTTGAGTGGGGTGTGTTTGGTTGGGGCGCTGCAGGGTGGTGGACCCCTAGGTACAGGGCGACCCAGCTATATTGTGTGCAAGTAAAAAGAGCTCTACAGTACTATTAGTCCTATGAGTTTAAATACATGGAGGATTTGCTGTTTCTGTGTATTAATGTATATTTGAGGTGTATGTGGGTTTTTAGTTTTGTTTCCAAACCTTCCCTTGGAATTAAAGCAATTTAAGGTGTAGACTGGGAAGGAAATTGTCTTGGGAGAGAGTTTAGTCATTGACTAGACTTGTGGGGGTCGGGCATGCAGGCGACTCGGGCTGGCTGGTCGTTCTGGCAAAAATGTAATATAGAGGATATCTTAATAAAGCCAATAAAAACTCTTTGTATTTTTTCAAGAGTTGCTCATTTGTTACTTCTAAAACCAAAGTGGTGCCCATGCTCTAGTGTATGTAGCGTGGGTTGTGGGCGATTGAAGTACTACTTATCTTCAACCAGTGATACAGTCAGATCCACGGAGAAGAAGACACCTGGCTGGTAAGTGGAATCAAACTATTTTACATAGGCCTAACAGTCGATAGAATATGAATATAGGTATTTTATGGTCACCAACCCTTTTCATATGGTTTCTGCACAGTTTAGCACAGGGGCACAACTTTCACAGGGGACGGGGGGGACCCCCACGTTCTGAAATTCGGATGATTTTATTTCATTATGCTTGGCAGTGACCCGCTGTAGTGTTTCAGCACTGATTCTTTGATAGCAAATATTTTGTTTAATCATCCCGCACGCCAGATTGCAAAAAAAATAATTGTATAATATTAAACACGCAAGCAGCAGACAATGTGGTCAAAAAGTAATATGATGTCATTTGAGGTTCCATTATGACGCACGCTCCAAAATGTATAAAAGTCTGCCATCGCCGATTGTCTTTCATAAATCCATTAGACATGGATAGCTATAGCATCAACCTTGACTCAATGCTACAGAAGGCTGATAAGGCCATTGAGGAGAGAGAGGCTGGTCTGGGCTTCCCCTGCCCTGCCCGCTAGAGAGCCCTGCCGATAACATCAACAAGATGGTGTTTGAGCTTCTTGGGGACTGTCGTGAACGGGAAGAAGAAGGGTGCTGGACCTCCAGGTTTGAGCTCCGAGGTCACAGCCGCCCGCATTGGACCCATGGCGTCTCCAGAGGCCCGCACAAAGGACCTGACTACAGAAATTGATGTGATGATGAAGAGCCTGCTGTGGACTCCCGCGTGGCCACTGGAGGATGGGCTCGTGGAATTGCCTGGAGTGTTAATAAGTGGAATGGTATCAAATACCATTCCATTGGTTTCGTTCCAGATGTTATTGTAAGCCATCCTCCCCTCAGCAACCTCCACTGCTTTATGTACATCATTGTCCACCCAGTCAGAAGACCTCACCACTGAGGATTTTAGGCCAGGGAAAGTGCTTTTTTCATCCGGGTTAGTGCTATCCAGGATCCTTGGGACATCCCTACCCTGCCCTAAACTTAACCATAACCCTTACCTAACCTTAAACAATTTTCAACTTTTACTGGGTGACATCAGTTGGACTTCCAAAGAAATCTAGAGCAACGACCGATACGGCAGAGATTTTGTGAACAGGGTAGCAGCAACCTCATGTGGCTATCAAAGAACATGACTACAGAAAACATAACCCCCAGACAGCGAAGCGATGCCAATCACATCGCGTCATACACTTATACAACATGATTGGTCGGTGGTGCAGGGGTAAACCCATATTTGCTCATGTGACGTCGGTCGTATAAATACTTAGATCCTCACCACATTAACGCAACCCTAGTTTTTTTTTGAGGGAAAATGTATCGTCTTCGCCAACAGTCTTTCTCCAGGATCGCTTTTAATTCCTTTTTCTCTACCGTGCCACGGGAAGATTGTCAATTTATGAGACAGTTTAATAAAAACTGGTCGTGTATCGGCTGATTTTTGCTCATTTTCATACGTATCTGCACGAAAATGCCAAGGTCCAAGAAGAGGAGTTCCAGGGGTAAGTAAAGTCGCTATAGACCGGGTTGTTTTGGCCTACTCTCGTGGTTTGAGTTTTGTGCGTTGTAGGAGTTGTAGTTCTGTACATTCTTACAGCGTGTTGAGCTCAACGACCGGTAATGTCTAACAGAACTACAAAAGTGTGGCATCGCTGCCCATGTTTTGTCGTTGAAATCAGAGCTTCCAGACAAAGAACTCTCGCTTTCTCTTAAAATAATTTTAATTAACTTCAACATCATATTGTTTGCCGATATTATTGTATGAGTAATGTGATTATAGAAACGACCCCCGAAACATGCGATTACAGTATTTTTGTTTTTTTTTGTTTTTAGACTGACTTTTGAAACGAATTTGTTACCTAGCAACTAACGTCCGTTGGCCAGTGTTGCTCATATGTGTTAGTTTTTAGCGAGTTCTATTTGGCTCCCTTCCTGTAAAATGATAGGTTGTTGATAGGTTGTTTTGAGGACACGAAGTTTAGTTGGAAGGACGCCACAACATTTGAGTGAGATCGACAGTCGATCAGGTCAAATAAGGGGATGATTCGATTATGCTGAGCGGCAGGTAACGTTAGCATAGTGAGCGTTGGTCTAGTGACCGAAAGTTTGCACACTCGAATCCCCGAGCTGACAAGGTAAACATGTCGTTCTGACCCAGAACAAGGCCGTTCTTATAACCCACTGTTCCTGGCCGTCATTGAAAATACGTTTTTTTCTTAACGAACTTGCCTGCCGTGACGTCAGCGGGCAAAAACGACGATGATGGGGGTGGGCGCCGCCCATCTCATGCTTTGAACAAGGCAGCATGGTGCATCGTCCGGAAACGTACAACATGCTTTTCCATAAAATACGTTTACATTGAACTAGTTTTCACTGGGAAGGCAGATACTACGTTATCAAAAGCAATCAGTTTTGAATGTGGGACACCGAATCCTACTCATATCTGCACGTGCTTAACGTTTACTACTGAACTTCGCCCTGGACTTTGAACGGGGCACCTGGCTCACGCCCGGGAGGCCCGGTTCCGAAATGAATGCTATCAACTTTCACCCAGTGTAACACATGCTTGACCGTGACAGATGAATCTAATCGCGTCATGGTTATATAACACTCGCTGGACTAGCTAGCTCGGTAACTAGTTATTCACATTACAGCAAGCTAGCTACATTGCTGGCACACGTTTTATAGGGCCAGCTATGCTATAAAGCAGGATCGTGTTAGTCGACTGGCTATTTGGGTGGTGTCTGCCTCTTTTTCAGAATAGTTTGTTCAGTGCTATGGTCTGAAAAGGAAGCAATGGATTGCCACGTGAACATGGTCACGTTTACACACTGCAGAGCAGACAGTGTGGCCCTCCCTCTCAGATGGGAACAGTCTTATCGTAATAAACTGCACCAGCTGGGTTTAGATTGTCACTGCCTGGCCAGCTACCCACCCAAGGAGCTGTGCTGTTTGCACATTCAGCAGAAGACTGGGGAGCCCTTGACTTTGAGGGGAGAGAATATCAAGTGCATATCCCATAAGGGTAGCGAGCTGGCTTTTGTTCTGTCAAGGTATTGCATATAAAGTTCTGTGTTGTGATTGCATGGAAGTGTGCTAGTTAAGCCCCTGGAGTAAAATGCACACATTGTACCTACCATGACCTAATGTATGATTTGTTGGTGGGTCGGGCGTGGGACATGTAATCGTTTCAGGGGGGCAGCACGGAGCTGTGCAGCCTTTCAGCGATGAGGATGCCTCCATCGAGACCCTCAGCCGCTGCAGCAGCTTCAGTGATGCCATGAGTGTGGCAGAGGAAGGTATGTGATTGTATGTACATATGCTTGCCTGTGTCCCAGTCATAAAGTAACAACAAAGGGCAAGTTAAAAAATATAAAAAGGACAAACTTTTGACCTGTCAAGTTATAAATGTCTTACAGCCCTTTTATGTTATGCTTTTATCTTAAACGGTTGAAAGAATACAATCTACAAAGGGAATAGCCTAGTACAACTCTGTATTTCTCAGGGTGTGTTGTATTCATCTTCATATGTGTAGGAGGGGAGGCTGGTGAGGAGACAGCCCAGGAGGATTTACAGTACAAGCTGAAGGTTTTCATTGACAGCACTGTGGATAAGAGGCAAGTCTAAACCACTGTGGGAAACTGATCTACCTGCTATTTCTGTTAGCTGTCTCACTTTCAGACGAGATGGAACCAGAGGCCTAGGACTGGGTCGACGAAACCTGAGATGCTATATAATGAACACAATGCAACAAGACATCATCCTTTCCATTCACAGATTGCTGCTGATAATTGAATTGTGTAGCTGTTATATAAGCTACTGCAGACACTAGGCCTAAATCTTTACTGTTCTCCTTCCTCGTTGACAGTGCCAAGACCAGACAGGGAGCCCTGGATGGGCTGAAGGCTGCCATGGCAACTAGGATCCTGTACGAGTTCATTTCAGACAGGAGGATGACCATCACTGACAGCATTGAGCGGTGTCTCAAGAAAGGTTAGCTACTACCGCTACTACAGGCTTTCACCAATTCATGCGTCATATTCCCCGAATACCTATACAGACCCACATTGTATTGTTGTATTGAGTGTTTGAATCTTTAGTTCTGGTCCAGTAGTTACTATAACCCTTCAAAGTTACTGAGGATGGTAGCTGACTCTATTGGTACTCCTATCTGTCATATCTTTAATCTGGGCCTAGAGTAAAGTCTTTGTCCTCAGGTCTGGATGGAAGCTAGTCATTCCGCTACCCAAGAGTGGTAAAGTAGACCAATCGGCTGGCTGCCAGTGCTGAGCAGTTTTTAAAAAATCAATCCAATGCTACTTCTGTGAACAAATTAAGACTTATAGAGAAGGGAACTCAAAATGTACTGCACTGACACAATTTACTTATTTGTTGAAAATAAATTAATATTAAGAAGTTTGTGGGAGCTGTACTGTTAGATTTCAGTGCAGCCTTTGATATTATTGACCATAACCTGTTTAATTTTGTTATGGCTTTTCATCCTCTACCATATTGTGGATTCAGATTTATCTAATTGAACTCTAGGGTTTTCTTTTAATGGAAGCTTCTGTCAAACATGTAAAGTGTGGTGTACCGCAGGGCAGCTTTCTAGGCCCGCTACTCTTTTCTATTTTTACCAATGACCCTGGCATTAAAACAAAGCATGTGTCCATGTGTGCTGACTAAACCATATACGCATCATCAACCACAGCTAATGAAGTCACTGAAAACCTTAGTGTTAGCAGACCCTTAGCAGTCTGTTTTGGAATACGTGGCCATTAAAAGTTTTCTTGATTGTCCAGTCATATGGTCAAGTGTTGCAACAAAAGTGTTGCAACCTAGTTAACCTCAAGGGTTGGAACCTTTTTTAAATTTTAATTTCTGCCTAAAATAACACCCAAATCAAACTCCCTCGGCTCATGACCTGATTCAATTATATGCATGTGCTTGATACCTTTTGAAAGGAAACATTTAGAAGTTTGTGGAAATGTGAAATTAATGTAGGAGAATGTAACAAATTACATCTGGTAAAATATAAAAACACGTGTGCTTTCTATTCTTGTTTGCATTTTTGTTTCTATCTTTGACATGCAAGAGGCCAGGCGGTGATGTAGGATTTTAGGTGTATTTTAGATGTCCACAAGATGGCAGCAGTGTGCAATTTCAGACTGATCCAGTAAAGAATTACATCACTACACTATTTTGTATCCGGTCTGCCAGGAGTTTGCCCAAATGTGCTGAAATGGTCAAGTTATACATGTACATTTTATTTTACCTTTATTTAACTAGGCAAGTCAGTTAAGAACAAATTCTTATTTTCAATGACTGCCTAGGAACAGTGGGTTAACTGCCTGTTCAGGGGCAGAACGACAGATTTGTACCTTGTCAACTCGGGATATGAACTTGCAACCTTTCGGTTACTAGCCCAACGCTCTAACCACTAGGCTACCCTGCCGCCCCGCTCGTTCATACATAACTACTGTATAGTTAACACTAACTGTATAGTTAACATACAAAAATAATATGTTGAGTTTGGATACTCCCAAGAATGTCATACATGATGGCTCATTAGCTTCCCTATAGAAAAGACACTAACCTTCTCATCTAGATGGCTGGGCGGGGTGGGTGAGGTGGCAGTGGCGTCAAACGGTAGAACCCAAAATTGATTTTATCAAACACAACTATGCTACATTTTCCAGGATGACAAACCAGAGCAAGAGCTACCATTCAGAGGTGAATGTATCAAACTAGTTGCTGTGATGAGTGTTTAGTTGTTGCGCACTATCCTCAAACAATAGCATGGTATTTTTTTTGCTGTAATAGCTACTGTAAATTGGACACAGCAGTTTGATTAACAATTATTCAAGCGTTCTTGCTCATAAGACATGTCGATGTCCAGGAAAGTTGGCTGTTTACAATGTCATTCTAGTCGCATATTGAGCAACAACTGTCCCGGTTTAGGGACACCGCATGCCAGTCTCTCTTGGCTACGAACTGAGGAAAGACTGACTGCGTCACTTGTTTTTATAACATTCATGTGTTTGAAATTCCCAATTATTTGCAGAGGCAACGTAAACGCACACAAGGGTCACCCCAAGGGTCTTTTCACAGTTCCCAGGTACAGAATAAATTCAAGGAAATGTACAGTATTATACAGAGCCATGAGTGCATGGTACAATCTTCCATCTTATATAGCGCAAGTGAACCGCAAACCTGGTTTCAAAAAACAAATACAATGCCTCTCCCCCATGTGACCTACTTGTTGTGTATGTACTGACATGTATGTCTAACTGATAGATGTGCACATGCTGTTCTTTTTAAAATGCATGTAAAGTCTTGTCTAATGTGGGCTTCGTCAGACCCCAGTAAGACTAGCTGTTGCTAATGGGGATCCTAATAAATGAAATCCCTCTCCCAGGTAAAGGACCAGAGCAGTGTGCAGCAGCCTCCCTGGCCTGTCTGCTGTGTATTCAGCTGGGCTCAGGCGTTGAGAGCGAAGAGGTGTTCAAGACCCTCAAACCCATCTTCAAGAACATTCTGTTGGATGGAGCAGCCAACATCCAAGCCAGACAAGCTGTGAGTATCTGCCTGGACCCTGTCATTAAAATAGGTTTGGTTTGCTAAACTCAGCAAAAAAATGATTTAACAACTGAGACATAAACTGAACAAGTTCCACAGACATGTGACTAACAGAAATTGAATGTGTCCCTGAACAAGGGTGTGGGGGTTTAAGTACTGCAGTGCATCTCCTCATGGACTGCACCAGATTTGCCAGTTCTTGCTGTGAGGTGAATCTGACCATCACACCTGGTGAGACAAAACCACGACTCGTCAATGGAGAGCACTTTTTTGCCAGTCCAGTCTGGTCCAGCGATGGTGGGTTTGTGCCCATAGGCGACATTGTTGCCGGTGATGTCTGGTGAGGACCTGCCTTACAACGGGCCCTCAGTCCAGCCTCTCAGCTTATTGCGGACAGTCTGAGCACTGATGGAGGGATTGTGTGTTCCTGGTGTTGTTGCCATCCTGTACCTGTCCTGCGGGTGTGATGTTTGGCTGTATCGATCCTGTGCAGGTGTTACATGTGGTCTGCCACTGCAAGGACGATCAGCTGTCCATCCTGTCTCACAGTATGGACTTTAATTTATTGCCCTGGCCTCAGCTGCAGTCCTCATGCCACCTTGCAGCATGCCTAGGGCTCGTTCATGCAGATAAGCAGGGACCCTGGGCATCTTTCTTTTGGTGTTTTTCAGAGTCAGTAGAAAGGCCTCTTTAGTGTCCTAAGTTTTCATAACTGTGACCTTAATTGCCCAGTCTGTAAGCTGTTAGTCTTAATGACCGTTCCACAGGTGCATGTTCATTAATTGATTATGGTTCATTGAATAAGCATGGGAAACTGTGTTTAAACCCTTTACAATGAAGATCTGTGAAGTTATTTGGATTTTTACAAGTTCTTTCAAAGACAGGGTCCTGAAAAGGGACGTTTCTTTATTTGCTGAGTTTATAAGTGGCCTTTTGTTTCTTTTATAGTGTGCAACAAGTTTGGGCCTGTGCACTCTGGTGGCGGAAGATGACATCCTGGTATGTGGCTATGTTTGACATTCCAATGTGACTATGCTTGATTGTTTGTGGAACTACTTTGCCAAATTCTTCAGCAGCACAAGAGACATTCTGTCTAACATTTATTCTGTTCAGCATTTTAAACAAGGTACAGAAACCAAGACCTCTCTCAAAATGACTGCATAGTCCAATCTCACACCCTGGTTAAACATAAATGATGAACCTCTTTCTCTCTGGGTATCCAGGATGTGTATGCTACCATGGAGAGCTTTGAGAGTTTGTTCATGCGTTCCTATGTGAAGGAGGATGGGAGTCGCCCCTCTCTCAACCCCCAGACCACCCTGCTCCACACCAACGCCCTCCTCTCCTGGGCCCTGCTGCTCACAATCTGCACAGGCAGCCAGGTCAAAGCAGTCACACACAAGTATGTACTTAACTCAAACCTCTTAAGTCCCTCTGGGACACGACTTTCAGTCCATTTCAGCCTATAGGTCTTTGGATGCTTCTGATCAAAACAATATAGTGAATGTGTGTTCCTGACATCCTTACCTGTCCAGTTGTCTTACCAGTGTGGATGAAGGAAATATCATGGCGATGGGAAGCCTTAAATAGAAAGTCTACTTGTGTTTGACTGAAATGTTTGTCTTTCAGGCACCTGCCCAAACTTCCCCGGTTGTTGGAGAATGATGACGTCAACATGAGGATCGCAGCGGGAGAGACCATCGCTCTGCTGTTTGAGCTGGCTAGGGACATGGACCCTGTAAGTGCTCACCTGTTCTTTGGTCTGTGGCTCAGTTCCATTTAAATTCAGGAGATTCAATCAGATTTCATTTAGGAAGTTCAAACAAATCTCATTGGATTTTCAATCCCGTTGTAGGAAATGGGGGGGAATTTCACTATTCGACCAGTATCATGAATTTGTTGGATATCCGGACATTCTAAATGTACAGTACCAGTCAACAGTTTGGACCCACCTGCTCATTTGAGGCTTTTTCTACAGCTTTGAGGTGTGTTAGGTCATTGTCCTGTTGAAAAAAAAACCAAATGATTGTCCTGCTATGTGGAAAGCAGATGGATTGGTGTATTCGCTGCAGAATGTGGTAGAATTGATTTTTAAAATAAATCAAACCGTGTCACCAGAATAGCACCATCACACCACCACCATTCTTCTCTTGGGAACCACACAAGTGGCGATCATCCGTTCACCTACTCTGTCTCAAAGACACGGCAAGTGGAACCAAAAATCTCATTTGGACTCATCAGAACAAAGGATCGATTTCCACCTGTCGAATGTCCATTGCTCATTTCTTGGCCCAAGCAAGTCTCCTCTTATTGGTGTCCTTTAGTAGTGATTTCTTTGCAGAAATTTGACCATGAAGGCCTCATTCATGCAGTCTCCTCTGAACAGTTGCTGTGTCTGTTATTTGAACTCTGATGCATTTATTTGGGCTGCAATCTGATTATTGGTTACTTTGAAGAATCTAAAAGAGAAAATATATTTAGATTTAACACTTTTTTGTGTTTTTTTGGTTACTACATGATTCCATATGTCATGCCATAGCTTGTCTTCACTATTATTCTAAAATGTAAAAAATAGTACAAATAAAGAAAAGCCCTTGAATGAGTAGGTGTCCAAACTATTGACTGGTTGTCTGTATATAAAATGGTGTGTACTTTTTGTCCTGAAGTGCTGCGGCAGTGCCGGTTAGATAGGCGCGAGCAGACGGCGGCAGAGAGCTAGTCTTGGCTGTTATTTATCCCCATATAGCCTTCCCTCAGCCTGTTTTGGCTGGAGTAGCCTTGAATAGCTAGCTGGGTTAATTGCTCGTTGTAGCCCTACTCCTTCTCATTTTGGTCACTTTTATAATTCTAACTTTATTCCATGAACTCTACATATGCTAAACATGGAGCCGCTTTGATTGGCCAACAAGCTACACATGAAGGCTACAGTTTTTAGTTTTTAATGGGGGCACTTCATAAACTGTTTAAATGTGTTGTATAATTTGTTGTCATGGTATCCTTGTATGTAACAATGTCACATGGTTATTTTAATGTAGAGAGCCTTTTTCAGTTAAAATATACCTACCTATAAGTAGTTTTTGCTCAAATTAATATTACATTTTTTTTAATACTAATGCCAGTTTTGGATATTTGTCTGGCTGTGCACATCCCCATCCTGTATTGACTTAAAATGGCATTTTACCGAAATGCAGTGCCAGCATAGCATGTTAATCTGTAAACACTTGAGTGATGACTGACCCATGCTCTGTTGTGACGTTCTCAGGAGTTTGAGTATGACGACTGGGAGCCCCTGTGTGACAAGCTCAACTCTCTGGCCACCGACTGCAACAAACACCGTGCCAAGACTGACAAGAGGAAGCAGAGGTCTGTGTTCAGGGACGTGCTCAAGGCTGTGGAGGTGAGCGGGCAGATTATACGATAGTAGATGAGCACTGTCTGGGGAATAGAATTTGAATTTCATGTGATGACTCATTGCTGATTCATGGTGGGAATTCTGTGTGCCTGTGTTGGCAGCTGGTTGCCATTGCCAACCTAATCTACCCTTGTTATCAATAACGTTTACCCATTTTGTTGTCTTGTGAGAATCCAGAACAGTGTAGTTTTGCCTCAGCTTGTGTGTGTGTGTGTGTGTGGTGTGTTAGGAGAGAGACTTTCAGACTGAGACAATCCGCTTCAGCACCGAGCGTATGACCATCGACAGCTGGGTGAGGAAGAGGACTTACGACGCCTTCAGGGAGTTTGTGGGCTCTGGCATGAACTACCACCTACAGGCCAATGAGTTTATTCGTGACGTGTTTCAACTGGGACCCCCCATGCTGGTTGACGCGGCCACACTGAAGTCCATGAAAATCTCCCGTTTCGAAAGGGCAAGTATCCTTACTCGACTGCGTACTTTCCTTTCTTTGACTAATTGAACTCTACTAACTTTTTGAAAAGGTCACAAGTGCATTTTCTTTCAATTAACCCGATCAGTCCCGAGACGATTTTGGCTGGTGTCTCATCCGACTTTAATGTCCAGCCCTTTATATTTAGCCTCACAATGAAGTGTTTTACCACTTTATTTTCAGGACAACCAGATCTACAAGTGCATCACAAAACAAGTTGACATAAAACGTTTTGTTCATGAGTTTGACAAATGCCACTTTTTTTGCTCAAACCATTTGGACTCTACAGAAGTTTTTGTAAAAAGACTCAGCCCCTTCGGGATCTGCCCATGTCTCACAAACACCGCTCTAGCTCACCCCACCCCTCCGTTAATCGCGCAGACCAACGGATGCAGAAGAAATGGATTTATCCAATGGTACTACCCAGCAGTCAGTAGCTGAAACGTACACTGTTTTAAAAGGGGCTAGAAGTGCAAATCATGTCGCGGTTGGACTCATTGGGTTAATTCATTGCCAATTTCAAATGGATATACCAACGCAAAAAAGAACCTCTCTCTTATTGTGTTAACATTGCGGTTTTCTTTTCCAGCATCTCTACAATGCGGCTGCATTCAAGGCTCGGACAAAGGCCAGGAACAAGTTCAGAGACAAGAGGGTTGACGTCGGGGAGTTTTGATGTGATTTAATGGGTCCAACCTGCTCTTTTATTAACCATCAATTGAACCTTCTTGAATATCACTGTTACTATCCTTAATTTATCCAGTTAAGTGTTTGGTATTTGTAAATATGAATAATCATGTCTGTCTCAAGTGATTCTCTATTCCCCATAGGCTTGCCAGTGTCTATGTAGGGAATAAAGTGTTATGTGAGGTGTAGACTTTGTTGCTCTGTTTTAATGTTTGTGTTCCATTAACATTGAGTTATAATATTTGAAAATGCACTAATTGGGTAATGTTTCCTATGGACTTCCCCTTGGACCCTGGTTTATTGTCTGGTGTTTTGTTATACACAGATTATACCAAGCATTAGGATGCCTTCCTAGTATTTAGTCGCCCTCAGAACAGCCTCAATTTGCCTGGGCATGGACTACAAGTCTACCACATGGATGCTGGCTCATGTCGACTCCAATGTTTACCACTGTTGGCTGGCTGTCCTTTGAGTGGTGGAGCATTCCTGATACACACAGGGAAACGGTGTGTATCCCCTGTGGCGTTGCAGTTCTTGACACAAACCGGTGCGCCTGGCACGTACTGCAATACCCTGTTCAAGGGCATTTAAATCTCTTGCCTGTTCATCTTCTGAATAGCACACGAGACAATCCACGTCTCAAGGCTTAAAAATCACTCTTTAACCTATCTCGTCCCCTTCATCTACACTGGTGGAAGAAGCTTTAACAAGTGACATCAATAAGGGCTCATAGCTTTCACCTGGTCAGTTTGTCCATGTAAAGAGGGTGGTGTTAATGTTTTGTACGCAGTGTAGTTTGTCTATTGGATGTGAGAAACTCAAATAAATACTAACTGAACTAGTCTCAATGTGTGTTTCTTGATCTTCAGTACATATCACCCAGTCAATCATTGTTATGACTTAGTCCTAAAGCAGACCAGTTAGGATAAGACCCATGTTAAGCTGAGGTGTGTCGTATTATGTAATGGGTTTCTCTGCCACACAAAATGAGTAGAAGAGCAGAGCCCAATTAGCAGACAACCAAATGGAATTCTGGCTAATTGACTCTATTCTCTCAGCTTTTCCTGGAAGCAGATTTCACATTTGAGGAACTGCTTTACAGTTGCCTATGAAATGGTCACGTTGACACTACGCCACAGCTGAACCTGTTTTTCAGAGAATGTTGCCGTTTGTACATACGGCTGTAAAATGGGTCCTCCAGAGATATGAGCTTTAATCCTTGTGTAAGCTGAGTGAGGAACAGACTGGGGAAGAAGATGTTGCGGCATTACAGTACTTGATGTTCTTCCCACAAGTATGACTTGTAATAGAACACTAACGCAGTACAGCAGTGACTCATGATTAAGTAACTAACTAGTCAAATATCCACGAGCTCCTGCTTCTCTGGAGTTTGGACCCCAAACACTACCAACACATTGATTTTATACACTGCTCAATAAAGGTAACACTAAAATAACACATCCTAGATCTGAATGAAATGTTCTTATTAAATACTTTTTTCTTTACATAATTGAATGTGTTAACAAAATCACACATCAATGGAAATCAAATTTATCAAACCATGGCGGTCTGGATTTGGAGTCACACTCAAAATTAAAGTGGAAAACCACACTACAGGCTGATCCAACTTTGATGTAATGTCCTTAAAACAAGTCAAAATAGGCTCTGTGTGTGTGGCCTCCATGTGCCTGTATGACCTCACAACGCCTGGGCATGCTCCTGATGAGGTGGCGGATGGTCTCCTGAGGGATCTCCTCCCAGACCTGGACTAAAGCATCCGCCAACTCCTGGACAGTCTGGTGCAACGTGGCATTGGTGGATGGAGTGAGACATGATGTCCCAGATGTGCTCAATTGGATTCAGGTCTGGGGAACGGGAGGGCCAGTCCATAGCATCAATGCCTTCCTCTTGCAGGAACTGCTGACACACATGAGGTCTAGCATTGTCGTGTATTAGGAGGAACCCAGGGCCAACCGCACCAGCATATGGTCTCACAAGGGGTCTGAGGATCTCATCTCGGTACCTAATGGCAGTCAGGCTACCTTTGGTGAGCACATGGAGGGCTGTGCGGCCCCCCAAAGAAATGCCACCCCACACCATGACTGACCCACCGGCAAACTGGTCATGCTGGAGGATGTTGCAGGCAGCAAAACGTTCTCCACGGCGTCTCCAGATTCTGTCACGTCCTCAGTGTGATCCTGCTTTCATCTGTGAAGAGCACAGGGCGCCAGTGGCGGATTTGCCAATCTTGGTGTTCTCTGGCAAATGCCAAACGTCCTGCACGGTGTTGGGTTGTAAGCACAACCCCCACCTGCGGACGTCATACCACCCTCATGGAGTCTGTTTCTGACCGTTTGAGCAGACACATGCACATTTGTGGCCTGCTGGAGGTCATTTTGCAGGGCTCTGGCAGTGCTCCTCCTTGCACAAAGGCGGAGGTAGCGGTCCTGCTGCTGGGTTGTTGCCCTCCTACGGCCTCCTCCACGTCTCCTGATGTACTGGCCTGTCTCCTGGTAGCGCTTCCATGCTCTGGACACTACGCTGACAGACACCGCAAACCTTCTTGCCACAGCTCGCATTGATGTGCCATCCTGGATGAGCTGCACAACCTGAGCCACTTGTGTGGGTTGTAGACTCCGTTTCATGCTACCACTAGAGTGAAAGCACCGCCAGCATTCAAAAGTGACAATATCAGCCAGGAAGCATAGGAACTGAGAAGTGGTCTGTGGTCACCACCTGCAGAACCACTCCTTTATTGGGGGTGTCTTGCTAATTGCCTATAATTTCCACCTGTTGTCTAATTCCATTTGCACAACAGCATGTGAAATTTATTGACAATCAGTGTTGCTTCCTAAGTGGACAGTTTGATTTCACAGAAGTGTGATTGACTTGGAGTTACATTGTGTTGTTTAAGTGTTCCCTTTATTTTTTTGAGCAGTGTATATAAAAAATATATATTTCTAGAGACCTTAAGCGATGTGCTCACCTGCCTGTTTTGGTACAAAGCTGGGGGATGGGCCTGGAGACATGGGCCACGCTTTATTTGGATAGCCCATCGTTAGTGTTAGTAGGTAGTTGAACTGTTACTGATTGTCTGTAGAGCATCAAGAGACAAGACTATCCAAATGAATTGTTACCGGGAAATGTAACCACTCTCAAATTCAGACAGCGGTGTGGTTGCAGTGACTGACCATCAATGATAGTAAAAGTATTGTTTTAACCATGTTTTGAGGCTATACCGTGTTTTACATTGTTTACAAATGGAGGAAAACAAGCTTATATTTTGGGTTCTGATGCAGTATGACATTTGAACTAAGTTCAGTTGTTTTATTTTTCAAGAAGCAGTGGGTATAAACTGGATGTAGCAACGAAGGAGTCTAGCTTTAAGGGACAGTTCAACCAAATTGCAAAATGACATATTGCACCAATGCAAGTAAACGGTACCTATATAATCATTTTTGTGCTTCATGTCCAAATCAACCTTAAGTGTAAAAATATTCTGTGTGAGTCAAGTTATTTATAGATGATTTGGATGTGAACATGCTAACATAGGCACCATACAGTAGTTACACTACATGACCAAAATCGAACATCTCATTCCAAAATCATGGGATTGAATATGGAGTTGGTCCCCCCTTTGCTGCCATAACAGCCTCTGCTCTTCTGGGAAGGCTTTCCACTAGATTTTGGAACATTGCTGCGGGGACTTGCATCCATTCAGCCTCGAGCATTAGTGAGGTCAGGCACTGATGTTGGGCGATTAGGCCTGGCTCGCAGTCGGCGTTCCAATTCATTCCAATGTTCAATGGGGTTGAAGTCAGAGCTCTGTGCAGGCCAATCAAGTTCTTCCACACCGATCTCGACAAACCATTTCTGTATGGACCTTGCTTTGTGTATGGGGGCATTGTGATGCTGAAACAGGAAAGGGCTTCCCCAAACTGTTGCCACAAAGTTGGAAGAGCAGAATCGTCTAGAATGTCATTGTGTGCTGTAGCGTTAAGATTTCCCTTCACTGGAACTAACGGACCTAGCCTGAACCATGAAAAACAGCCCCAGACTATTAATCCTCCTCCACCAAACTTAACAGTTGTAACTATGTATTTGGGCAGGTAGCGTTCTCCTGGCATCCACCAAACCCAGATTAATCCGTCATACTGCCAGATGGTGAAGCATGATTCATCACTCCAGAGAACATTTTTCCACTTCTCCAGAGTCCAAACGGTAGTGAGCTTTACACCACTCCCGCCGACGATTGTCATTGCGCACGGTGATCTTAGGCTTGTGTGCGGCTGCTCGGCAATGGAAACCCATTTCATGAAGCTCCCGACGAACAGTTCTGGTGCTGACGTTGCTTCCAGAGACGGTTTGGAACTCGGTAGTGAGTGATTTTTAAGCGGTACGCGCTTCAGTACTCGGCAGTCCCGTTCTGTGAGCTTGTGTGGCCTACTACTTCGCGGCTGAGCCGTTGTTGCTACTAGACTTTTACACTTCACAATAACAGCACTTACTGTTGACCGGGGCAGCTCTAGCAAGGCAGACATTTGACGACCTGACTTGTTGGAAAGGTGACACCCTATGACGGTGCCGCGTTGAAAGTCACTGAGCTCTTCAGTAAAGGCCATTCTACTGCAAGAGTGTTTGTCTATGAAGATGTGTGGCCGAAATAGCTGAATCCACTGATTTGAAGGGGTGTCCACATACCTTATATATATAGTGTACCATTGACTGTCATACCTTGTCCATAGACTTGGTAAACTATCCCTTTAGTCTACCAAAGCCTTGAACTTTAGGCTATGAAAGCGGTACACCAAGTTAGGAACAAATAGTCAGATGCATCTTTCATGCCTAGGGTTTCCACTTACGTTGGCAACGGAATGGTCTCCATTTAAAGTTCTGGCGGGTAGTAGTGGGCCTATTTGGAAACCCGATCCTCCGCTCTGTCTCTCGAGACAAATTTAGTCGGGATAAATGGATCCTCACGCAAAAGGAGGACACACACACAATGCTGTGATAATAACACTGTATCTGCCGGGGTTATTGAGGTAACAACCACACAAGTTTATTGGGATCCAGCTTGGAAATCCTGTATCTTTTCGGGCTTCATTTTTCTCCTGTAAACTGGTAAGTACAGTGATAGAAAAACAATAAACTTGCTGACAAACTGTAGAGCAAGGCAGGCTATAGATAACTGATAGTTTTACAATTAGGACTAAAAGTATGTAAATTAGCAATCTCAGCCAGTGATTCTTAACGGTGGGGGACAACGTATCTTTGTTGTCAAACTAGCTTAGCTAATGATCAACACTTTCTGTTGATTTTGTTTTGACGACAGTACTTGCTAGTGTAGCGTGGTTCATTCTGCGTGTTGTGATTTAAGTAGGACACTGCCACAACTGGAGGTCTGCTGGTTTGATTATTGGTTTGATTATTTTTATTTGCCCTGCACACGAAGTGACAACACACAATGTTAGCCCTTGGCGCAATCACAGACCTCAGGCACCTCGCTAGCCGAAGGTCAGGCAAAAGAGCGGCAAAAAGAAATAACAGGTGCTGCGTGCACACATTCAGTGCACAGCAGCACACCATACAATACAATGTAAAATGAGATGCAACACAATTCGGACAAAATAAATGACATACCTGCACACGAAGAGACAACACAATTTTTTTGCCCTTGGCGCAGTCACAGCTCTCAGGCACCTGCGCGAGCACATGGAAACTCACTCAAACACTGTCCTAAGTACTCACAAGTTACAATTAGGTACCCTAGTTAGCGAGCTCGGTGAAAGTTGTTAACATACATCTTTATATTGTCCACATTGTAACAAAACGTATGGTTGCATAAACGTACATTGTAGCCGAAGGTCAGGCAAAAGAGAACAATAAGGGGGTACGGAAATTCAGATAACCCGCGATGGACCAAACCAAAATATACAAAACCTTTACAATCACGTGTATGTACAATACAGATATGAAAAAGTGTTTGTACACCAAAAAATAACATTAGCTATGCAGCTGTAATTCAATTTAAAAAACACACTGAATTATGATTATTATTATCAAATGATTAACATCCTCCCTTGACCTGGCCTATTGTGTGGAACTGGTCCTTGTGTGCAATTTGGTGCATAATCAACACTAGCCTGGTCCCAAATCACTACTGTGTGCTCTGGAGAACTCACTCCGCAGTCTATTGTTATCATGATATATAATGTATGTATAATAATGATACTCAGCGGAATTGAATAAACCACATACAGATCGTGGACCAGACTACTGTACGTGTCACTTTATAAGGCACTTGGAACCAGAGACTGATAGACCTACAGTATCAGTGTTAATGGGTGTGAAGGCTGTGTGCTAATGGACATGGACTGACCCTTTAATGTGTGAATTCCGATATGTGAGACCCTTCTGGTATGGCAAATAGCATTCTCTAAAACCCTCCGAGCTGTCATTTATCAGGGACCCAGGGGGAAAGACAAGGGCACAGCTGTCTGTCTGTCAGTCAGACAAATCGGGATTGACGGAGGGATATAGGGGATGGCAGTGCCAGACACTGTCATTCCTCCCTCCATGGCCCGAACACTGTCATTCTCCCTCCATGGCCCTGACCGGGTGGACCTGCTGAGGGTCATGCCCCACATACCTCCCCAGGGGGTCCATGCCCTGGCCCCATTTCTCAGGGGCCACTGGGTCACCCATTACTGAAGCTAGGCTTTTAGACTCACTTAAAAAAACAGAATGTTCGCCTCTTAATTTGGACTATTTTTGGATTCAACTCATTTTGAAGTCCATTTGTTTTGAAAGCATCTGGTTTATGGAAGGGGCTCAGGTTTAAGGCATGGAATTGGCGCTCTCTGGTTAAGTTTGTGATAACACTCCATTGAGAGAGACTTTCCTGTCTTCAAGATGGCCCTAACATCAGAGACGATGACAGAGATATGTCTAGACCTGGACTGCTTCGACGAGGAGAGGAAACTGTACTCGGCAGAATCACTGAACGACCTCCACAAGATGAACGTGTGCTCCGACCCCAAGGACCTGCTGAAACTCACAGGTTGGTGTTTATTAATGAATGAATTGTCATATTCATTCCCACATCATATGCATGCAGACTGTAGGTCAGTCAGTCCACAGACACTATTCTCTTGAGGCTGTGTGGAATCTTACAATATATACGCTCTTTATCTATCTGTGGGTTATTCAGTTTGAGATACAAAGAAGAAGGAATGTTCCTCGGAGGGTACTTCCATCAGGCTATTGAATGCATTCTCTGACCTCACCTCACTTTTGTCTAGACTCAATAGCTGTCCTTGTTTCACTGAATGACTTAGCACTTTCTCTTCACTAAACCTCTCTAGGAATACGAATATGTGCTTTCCTTGGTGAATGACAATATTGTCTAGACCTTTTGAGAGCTTGAAAGTCTGAACAGCATGGAATAGCTGATAGTAATGAGTAGTTATGCTCCAGTCTCGTTAGAGTTAGTCTCCCCAGGGTAATAGAGGCATCCAGCCTATCGAAGCCTAAAAACAGGTGTGACCATGTCCTCGCACACGCACGCACACACACACACACACACACACACACACACACACACACACACACACACACACACACACACACACACACACACACACACACACACACACACACACACACACACACACACACACACACACACACACACACACACACACACACACACACACACACAAACATTTAAACGTGTTAACCCTCGCAAGGCTGCAGGCCCAGACGGCATCCCCAGCCGCACCCTCAGAGCATGCGCAGACCAGCTGGCTGATGTGTTTACGGACATTTTCAATCGATCCCTATCCCAGTCTGCTGTTCCCACATGCTTCAAGAGGGCCACCATTGTTCCTGTTCCCAAGAAAGCTAAGGTAACTGAGCTAAACGACTACCGCCCCGTAGCACTCACTTCCGTCATCATGAAGTGCTTTGAGAGACTAGTCAAGGACCATATCACCTCCACCCTACCTGACACCCTAGACCCACTCCAATTTGCTTACCGCCCAAATAGGTCCACAGACGATGCAATCTCAACAACACTGCACATTGCACCTAACCCATCTGGACAAGAGGAATACCTATGTGAGAATGCTGTTCATCGACTACAGCTCAGCATTTAACACCATAGTACCCTCCAAACTCGTCATCAAGCTCGAGACCCTGGGTCTCGACCCCGCCCTGTGCAACTGGGTACTGGACTTCCTGACGGGCCGCCCCCAGGTGGTGAAGGCAGGTAACAACATCTCCACCCCGCTGATCCTCAACACTGGGGCCACACAAGGGTGCGTTCTGAGCCCTCTCCTGTACTCCCTGTTCACTCATGACTGCGTGGCCATGCACGCCTCCAACTCAATCATCAAGTTTGCGGACCACACTACAGTGGTAGGCTTGATTACCAACAACGACGAGACGGCCTACAGGGAGGAGGTGAGGGCCCGCGGAGTGTGGTGTCAGGAAAATAACCTCACACTCAACGTCAACAAAACAAAGGAGATGATTGTGGACTTCAGGAAACAGCAGTGGGAGCACCCCCCTATCCACATCGACAGGACAGTAGTGGAGAGGGTAGTAAGTTTTAAGTTCCTTGGCGTACACATCACAGACACACTGAATTGGTCCACCCACACAGACAGCGTTGTGAAGAAGGCGCAGAAGCGCCTCTACAACCTCAGGAGGCTGGAGAAATTCGGCTTGTCACCAAAAGTACTCACAAACTTCTACAGATGCACAACCGAGAGCATCCTGTCAGGCTGTATCACCGCCTGGTATGGCAACTGCTCCGCCCACAACCGTAAGGCTCTCCAGAGGGTAGTGAGGTCTGCACAACGCATCCCCAGGGGCAAACTACCTGCCCTCCAGAACACCTACACCACCCGATGTCACAGGAAGGCCATAAAGATCATCAAGGACAACAACCACCCGAGCCACTGCCTGTTCACCCCGCTATCATCCGGAAGGCGAGGTCAGTATAGGTGCATCAAAGCAGGGACCGAGAGACTGAAAAACAGCTTCTATCTCAAGGCCATCAGACTGTTAAACAGCCACCACTAACATTGAGTGGCTGCTGCCAACATACTGACTCAACTCCAGCTCACTTTAATAATGAAAATTGATGGAAAAAAATCTATCACTAGCCACTTTAAACAATGTCACTTAATATAATGTTTACATACATCTCATATGTATATACTGTACTCTATATAATCTACTGCATCTTGCCATCTTACTGTAATACATGTATCACTATGCCACTTTTATGTTTACATACCCTACATTACTCATCTCATATGTATATACTGTACTCGATACCATCTACTGCATCTTGCCTATGCCGTTCTGTACCATCACTCATTCATATCTTTATGTACATATTCTTTATCCCTTTACACTTGTGTGTATAAGGTAGTAGTTGTGGAATTGTTAGGTTAGATTACTCGTTGGTTATTACTGCATTGTCGGAACTAGAAGCACAAGCATTTCGCTACACTCGCATTAACATCTGCTAACCATGTGTATGTGACAAAAACAATTTGATTTGATTTGACACACTTCCAGATGGATGCTAACCACTTTCATGCTAACCACTTTCATCTCCATAGCATTTATTCCCCACACACACACACACACACACTCACACTGTCCCCCCACCAGCCCTCCACCCCTGTATTAGAGTTGGCACTGGAGCCAGCCAGCTCTGCTGCCTGTCACAATAAAAAAATTGTCACAGAACGCCTCACTCCTCATGTTTTCTTCTCAGGGGCTCACTGTCGTGTGTGTTGCTGTGTTGACAAAATGGCAGCTCCCGCTGATGGATGTAAACACACTGGGAGATGCATGCATTGCTTTCACAATGTCCAGGTGACTCCTAGCATATACAGCATATCTAATCTGAACCTCTCCACGGTGGCGAGTGTTGGGTGCCTATAAATCAGATGCAGCAAATGAGTCTTCAGAGGTACTGTAAGAGCAAGAAAAAAACAGAGCCGAGTGCTGGCTGGCTGCAGGGTTGGCACGGCTGTCCATGTCTCTAGGGAGACTGGGAGTGCTGGCTGGCTGCAGGGGTGGCACGGCTGTCCATGTCTCTAGGGAGACTGGGAGAGCGGCCACCTGTTAGTGTGTCAACTCCGCTGTGGTATAATTAGTCAGCTCTGGCCTTGAGGCTCTCTGCCTACGTGACAAGGCACAAAGGAAGTGTGGGGCTGTGGTTGTGTCAGAGAAACATTCACTGAGAGGTGCAGGTACACATATAGGCTCACAGTGAAGTGTTTTTACTGACCTGGTTTCAAGATGGTAGATATCAATCTTCTTTTACAGAAGGAAATATGATGGAAGGAGGAAATTATGTATTGAGACTGACCACGAATACGGTGAAGGAACGAAGGAAGAGTTTATCATTTTCTTTCCTCATCAACAAGAAACCAGACGGACAGACAGACAGACAGATACGCACACACACATCTACTCATACAAGGGTTTTTCTTTATATGTTCTACATTGTAGAATAATAGTGAAGACATCAAAACTATGAAATAACACATATGGAATCATGTAGTAAAACAAAAAAAGTGTTAGAAAAAAATCGAAATATTGGGACAGCTCTGCACACTCTTGGCATTCTCTCAACCAGCTTCATCAGGTAGTCACCTGGAATGCATTTCAATTAACAGGGTGCCTTGTTAAAAGTTAATTTGTTGAATTTCTTTCCTTCTTAATGCATTTGAGCCAATCAGTTGTGTTGTGACAAGGTAGGGGTGGTATACAGAAGATAGTCCTATTTGGTAAAAGACCAAGTCCATATTATAGCAAGACCAGCTCAAATAAGCAGAAATGACAGTCCATCATTAATTTAAGACATGAAGGTTAGTCAATTCGGAAAATTTCTAGAACTTTTAACGTTTCTTCAAGTGCAGTTGCAAAAACCATCAAGCGCTATGATGAAACTGGCTCTAATGAGTACCATCACAGAAAAGGAAGACCCAGAGTTACCTCTGCTGTTGAGGATAAGTTCATTAAAGTTACCAGCCTCAGAAATTGCAGCCCAAATAAATGCTTCACAGAGTTCAAGTAACAGATACATCTCAACATCAACTGTTCAGATGAGACTGCGTGAATCAGGCCTTCATGGTCGATTTGCTGCAAAGAAACCACTACTAAAGGACACCAATAATAAGAAGAGACTTGCTTGGGCCAAGAAACATCAGCAATAGACATTAGACCTGTGGATATCTGTACCTTTGTCTTCTGAGTCCAAATTTGTGATGTTTGGTTCCAACCACCGTGTCTTTGTGAGATGCAGAGTAGGTGAATGGATGATCTCTGCCTGTGTGGTTCCCACCATGAAACATGGAGGAGGAGGTGTGATGGTGTGGGGGTGCTTTGCTGGTGACACTGTCTGTGATTGATTTAGAATTCAAGGAACACTTAACCACCATGGCTACCACAGCATTCTGCAGCAATACGCCATCCTATTTGGTTTGAGCTTAGTGGGACTATCATTTGTTTTTCAACAGGACAATGACCCAACACACTTCCAGGCTGTGTAAGGGCTATTTGACCAAGAAGGAGAGTGATGGAGTGCTGCATCAGATGCCTTGGCCTCCATAATCACCTGACCATAACCCAATTGAGATGGTTTGGGATGAGTTGGACCGCAGAGTGAAGGAAAAGAGCTCAGGATATGTGGGAACTCTGGTTGAGAGAATGCCAAGTCTGCAAAGCTGTCATCAAGGCAAAGGGTGGCTACTTTGAAGAATTTATAATCTAAAATATATGTTCATGTGTTATTTCATAGTTTTGATGTCTTCAATATTATTCTACAATGTAGAACATAATAAAAATAAAGAACAACTCTTTAATGACTAGGTGTGTCCAAACTTTTGACTGGTACTGTATGTGCAAAATGTACTGTACATGTTGTATGCACTCAGATATTCATATTGTGTACTCTGATTATTAATATGTGCATATCAATAATCCCCCATGGTGAGAGGCATGTATTTATTTTGATCATCGACGAAGATCTGACAGAATCCAGGAAATAAAATGTCCCTCACGTGGTTTGTCTGGAATCAGTTATACCAGATTGAGTTATAAATGTTCCCGTCATGATGGTCCAGTATATGAATTGTATCGTCTTTATAATGCCATGGTTTATTTTCTATGGTAGTGTGATTGGTCTTTAAGAGTTCTGGATAGATATAGTAGTAGGCGCTGACAGTCCTCTCCTCTGGTTGATTTCAGAACAGCCAATGAGCTCTCAGACCACACCCACTGCTGGGGAAAGAAGAGGTAAGAATGCCAACAGCAATGACCAGTGTGGTGATACTGATGGTATGGTTTGTTTACAAAGCAAGTTAGGATAACTAACGTTGCTGGTTAGGATCATTAACGTGGCAGGTTAGGTGAATTAAAGTAGCAGGTTAGGAGAATGAGGTTATGCTTAGGAAAAGGGTTAGGGTAAGGCTTATCTTTAATGCTACAGTTGTCAAACACTGTTGTCCCCGACGTGACCAGTAGATGGAGCTGTAGGCCTACTCCATCGAGCCACAATGTTAGAACTTAAACCATCTGTGGTGACAAATCATCAGTATCATAACACGGGCCTGCAGCAGGTTAGGGCAGCAACAGCATACAAATATATTCAGGGGCGTCATGCACCCATTATTGTAGAGGAGGCACAAAGTATGTGAGGATGGAGGGGGAGTTCGCTGAATTTGGTATTTTTCAAACACCTGAAACATATTTTTCCTGCAATCTAGAGCCATAATTATTATGCCTAATTATATGTTTAAAAAATATGTCCATGACACCTGTGAATTTATTCCTACTAATTTACCAGGGATCAATCAAAGTACTATCAAAAGACATAGATAAGGCTCCTTGACACACAATTTGTTCTAAAAGAGCCAGAGGCAGCGTCTCCATCTACCTCTACAAACAAAACATGAAGCTCAACGATAACCCTTCGAAGAAAAGGTTCAAGTATTTATTCATCTCCCAGACTGCCTGGGTGGTGTGACGCAGCTGGTAAATGTACACAGTGCTGTTGGCATCGAAGAGGAGCGCATCAAGACTCTACACACCAGTGATGTAGAGGAGGGCAGTAAAACATCACACACTCACCCTCGACCCAGACTGTTCCTCATCCTCTTCATCCTCCCGACTTTGGCTCTGCTGCTGATCCTGGTGCTGTCTGCCTACGCTGTCTTACTCATGGGTAACCTAGCAATATCCTACATACATTATTTCAAATGCTATAGGCCTACATCACTCAAGAAACCCAATCCTACCTGCTTTAGGCTATGCAAACAATATGCTATGCAACATATTGATAACCCTATTCATTCATTCAAGCAATCATTCAATCATCTCTATCTTTCTATGTTGTGTCCTCAGTCGAGACAGCATCTAGGATGGGTGAGTTAGCAGGCGTTAGTGAGGTGGAGAGGACTTACCTGGAGGAGATGAGACAGTGGAAGACTCTCCTTCAGCAGTACCTGGACCTCAGCCAGAACCACTGCTCATAGTGAGGTACCACTTCTCTTCAGTCTTCCGCTCAACTCTCACAAGAGAGTGTGGCTCATAGTCCACTTTACACAGACAGAACGCATGTTGAAACGGCATGCTTGCCAAAGAGAGAGGGTCGGTCACTCATTGTCAGCCTCCTAAGCAGTTCTTAGAAAGGGTTTAGACACAAGAATTTGTCCTGGTGCTGTCTGCTGTGCTTGATGCAGGGCCTACTTGAACAGAGCACTTATCTCAAAAGAGCCTGTATGGGTTGATGGCACAATTTATTTCTTGATGATATGGCTCTGGGACTGTCCATCTCCTCTCCTCCTCCTCTCCCATATCATCCAGGTTCTGTTATGACAGGTTATGTGAGGAGAGAATGATACAGTGGATTATTTAGAGCATGTTTTAATCAAATAAATGATTATAATGGGGGTGAAGGGATACTGTACTGTTGTATAATCTACATTTATAATAGGTGGTATTTGAATGCGTTGTATTTGGCATTATTTTAAACAGTTTAGTTTAAAATAAACTGTGTGTTCATGTCTTCATCTTTATCATTTTTAAAAAACATTTACATTTTCTGAGAGTATGTCTGAGTAATGTCAAGCAGACTGTAGTTTTTATTTTTCACCAGCAGGTGGCAGTTATTTACCACTAAACTGAATGGAATCTTTATGCTCTATACTGTACAAATAGAGAGCCTTGGGAATATCACATTGGTGCTTCTTTCACTTCTGAAACTACTCCACTGTGGATAGGGAGAACCCCCCTATCCACACTGACGGGACCGCAGTGGAGAAGGTGGACAACTTAAAGTTCCTAGACGTACACATCACTGACAAACTGAAATGGTCCACCCACACAGATGGTGTGGTGAAGAAGGAGCAACGGGGCCTCTTCAACCTCAGGGGACTGAAGAAATGTGTCTTTGCACCTAAAACCCTAACAAACTTTTACAGATGCACAATTGAGAGCATCCTGTTGGGCTGTATCTCCACCTGGTATGGCAAATGCAGGGCTCTCAAGAGGGTGGTGCGGTCTGCCCAACGCATCACCTGGGGCAAACTACCTGCCCACAAGGACACCTACAGCACCCGATGTCACAGGAAGGCCAAAAAGATCATCAAGGACAACAACTACCCGAGACACTGCCTATCCACCCCGATATCATCCAGAAGGCGAGGTCAGTACAGGTACATCAAAGCTGGGACCGTGAGACTGAAAAACAGCTTCTATCTCAAGGCCATCAGACTTTTAAATAGCCATCACTAGCACCTTAAATGCAAGTAAAACTAAATGCATGCTATTCAGGTGATCATCTGCCTGCACCTGCTGCACCTGCCCATCCAGCATCACTACTCTGGACGGCTCTGCGTTAGAATACGTGGACAACTACAAATACCTAGGTGTCTGGTTAGACTGTAAACTCTCCTTCCAGACTCACATTAAGCATCTTCAAAAATCTCCAAAATTAAATCTAGAATTGGCTTCCTATATTGCAACAAAGCATCCTTCACTCATGCTGCCAAACATACCCTCGTAAAACTGACCATTCTACCGATCCTCGATTTCGGTGATGTCATCTATAAAATAGCCTCCAACACTCTACTCAACAAACTGGATGCAGTCTATCACAGTGCCATCCGTTTTGTCACCAAAGCCCCATACACTACCCACCATTGTGACCTGTACGGTCTCGTTGGTTGGCCCTCGCTTCATACTTGTCGCCAAACCCACTGGCTACAGGTTATCTATAAGTCTCTGCTAGGTAAAGCCACGCCTTATCTCAGCTCACTGGTCACCATAGCAACACCCACTCGTAGCACGCGCTCCAGCAGGTATATCTCACTGGTCACCCCCAAAGCCAATTCCCCCTTTGGTCGTCTTTCCTTCCAGTTCTCTGCTGCCAATGACTGGAACGAACTGCAAAAATCTCTGAAGCTGGAGACTCATATCTCCCTCACTAACTTTAAGCGCCAGCTATCAGAGCAGCTCACAGATCACAGCACATGTACATAGCCCATCTGTAAACCACCCATCTGTAAACAGCCCATCTGTAACGGCAGATTTCCTCTTCGTATGAAGAGGAGTAAGGATGCAGCGTGGTAACTGTTCATGACGATTTATTAAAAACGAACTGAACACTGAAATACAAAACAATAAACGATGTGATGAAAACTGAACCAATACCGTGTGGCGACAAACAGTCACACGGAAACAAACACCCACAAACCAACAGTGAAACCCAGGCTACCTAAGTATGATTCTCAATCAGAGACAACTAACGACACCTGCCTCTGATTGAGAACCATACTAGGCTGAACACAAAAACCAACATAGAAAAACAAACATAGATTGCCCACCCCAACTCGTGCCCTGACCATACTAAATAAAGACAAAACAAAGGATATAAAGGTCAGAACGTGACACCATCTATCTACCTACCTCATCCCCATACTGTATTTATTTATTTATCTTGCTCCTTTGCACCCCAGTATCTCTACTTGCACATTCATCTTCTGCACATCTACCATTCCCGTGTGTAATTGCTATATTGTAATTACTTCGCCACCATGGCCTGATTTATTGCCTTAACTCCCTTATCTTACCTCATTTGCACTCACGGTATATAGACTTTTTTGTTTTATTTTGTTCTACTGTATTATTGACTATGTTTTGTTAATTCCATGTGTAACTTTGTGTTGTTGTATGTGTCGAATTGCTATGCTTTATCTTGGCCAGGTCGCAGTTGCAAATGAGAACTTGTTCTCAACTAGCCTACCTGGTTAAATAAAGGTGAAATAAAAAATGAAATGAACCTTAGAGGCTGCTGCCCTGTAGACATAGACTTGAAATCACTGGCCACTTTAATAATTGGAACACTTGTCACTTTAATAATGTTTACATATGTTGCATTATTCATCTCATATGTATATACCTTATTATATTATATTCTACTATAATTTAGTCTATGCCGCTCCGACTTTAAATGTGTGTGTATTGTGTTTAATGTTGTGAAATAGTTAGAAATTGCCTTGTTGCTCATCAATAACATCTGCTAAACATATGTATGTGACCAATAAAATTTGATTTGATTTATCTCATTTGCCCTTCTATAAACATTCAACAGACGCAGATCTACTGCACTGAGTTTGTGAAAACAATGTTTGTTTGCCATAAGAATATATGTGCATTTTTGTTTTAATCTGATGATATAATCACATAACAGACCAATTAAATAGTTTGTTGAATGAATCCACTTTGTACGCATTTGTCATGCTGGGCACAGATGCATTGTAGCTCCTACTCTGTGCGGCAGTGTGACTTAGATGTTCACCCAGTGAAGCATGTACACACACACACACACACACACACACACACACACACACACACACACACACACACACACACACACACACACACACACACACACACACACACACACACACACACACACACCCCATTTCTCACTACCCCCCTCTCCCTCCATCCACTCCCCTCTCTCCCATGATGGAGGCCAGTGACACACACAGGCCCCCGTTGAGGCTGACAACTGTTTGTGTGTATCTGCCAGATACAGGAGGCCAGGGTGCATTGGAAGACACCTGTGAGTGAGCAGCACGAGCCAGCTAGCGCTCTGGCAGTGGAGCCAACGCCTCAGCGGGAACCCGACTTTATCTCCTCTTTAGAAACATTGCCTAGGAGCCCAAAACACAGCCACCCTGACAGGAAGGGAGAGACAGGGGCCAATACTGAATACTTTACCTATATCATGTGCTAAACACCCTTTCATTCCCTTAATATGCTGGTGAGTGAGACTATTCTGTACCCTTTCGTAGCCTCCTTACACTGGTTAATAAAAACATTATTATACTTCCTCTTGCCCTGGGTTTCCTTATACAGTATAATCGAGATGTCAGTATCTCAATAGGACTAACCTGGATACACAATAAAGGATATACAGTATAAACCCATAAGGAAAAGAATAATCAAAGTCAAATAAGAATCTTGTACGGCTGAATATATGTCAGTGGTGTATTTGTATACATGTTACAGTAACTTAAATGCCTATGTGGCAACACGATGGAATACTGTATAAGCTTTGTGACATCCGCTGGTGTAAAACGGGCTTTTTAAATACATCTGATTTGAGTTGAATACAGGGCTGTGGTGATTTTCCTTCATAGATATGGCGTGTGAGACCTTAGAAGACTTAGCTTGCATGTCTCTTCTATGGTTTTAATACAACACATGCAACATGAACAGTCCGTCGGCTATTACAAGAGTCTTCTATGAATCTTGCATATGTATTGGCTGCAGGTAGAAAATAATCATCTTGTTCAATTCTTCTTTATGTTTTCTGTATTGGACTTGTGACATCAGTTTATACCGTAGCTTGTAAATGTTCATTGTAGATTCTGGCCCCAACTATACAGACTATAATGCCATGTCTACTTATAGCTGGACCTTCATTATAAATTCATGAGGTCATCCATTTATCTGTCAATCATGGGATGGAAGTGGTCACTCCTGAATCATGCATTTTATAGCACAAATTAAAGTGTGTGTGTGTGTGTGTGCGGGCACATGTGTGTTTAGTCTAACCTGAGTGCATTAAACAGCTGGCTCTCATACAATACCTGAATAAAGAGAAGTGTGGCATGTACTGGCTGTACTATGATTAACACGCCCGCACACACACACTCCTCACACACAGAAGCTTGCCTTTGCCGAGGAGGTTGTTGCCAAGCGGCTCAGAGGGAGAGAGCAAGCTGATTGGCTCATTCCCATGACTGGAGATTCCCCCACCAGTCAGACAGTCTTCTCTCTCTTCTAATACAGGAACCTTTTACAGTTTTTCTCAATTGCTAAAATACTAAAACCCATTGGCTGAAGTTCTCAGTTGCCTGGACTCATTTAGCTAATTATGCAGTCTGTCAATACCTTAAACCATTTCACATGGTAAAACACAATTTGCAGACTTTTCAGCAAAACTCTAAACACATTCTCATTCTCAAAACACATTCTGCGCTCTAATGCACATGTCATCCATACTGGGAAACACAAGTGGCAACAATCAAATACAAATAGAGAAGACATGTCATTGATTGAACACAACCACAAATTGATTGAACCTGTTTCAAATGATGCGACACAACCAATATAAGCCAGTTCAGAGAGCAAACAGATTGTTGAAGGTGGGAAGGAGAAAGTCTGAGAATGGATAGAAGAAACAATGTGAGAGGACGAGGACGAGTGCGTATGCGAGGTGGGTGACGAGGAGGAAGAGGAGGAGGAGGGCAAGAAAGAGGAAGAGGAGGACAAGAAAGAGGAAGAGGAGGACGAAGAGGAAGACAAAGAGTGGAAATATCTGATGAAATTCGAGCAACAGTTATAGACCATGTTCTTGTCCATGGACTGACAATGAGGGAAGCAGGACTTAGAGTGCAACCCAATTTGAGCTGATTTTCTGTGTCCACCATAGTAAGGACATTCAGAGTAGAGGACAGGTACAGGCTACTACTGTATTTTTGTAATTGCAAATTTACTGTACTACACTATATGCAGCTGTTTCAATAGACCTTTGTAAAGTTAATCACTGTATGTATTGTACTGCATGAATATGTCTTGTAACTGCACAACTACTTTTTGTAGAATTGCAAGGCTGCCACATGCAGTTGGAAGGACAGCTATATTCACTCGGGAGCAAGAGGCCATTATAGTTGGCATGGTCCTTCAAGATAATGCAATACGACTCAGAGAAATCCAGGAACGAGTGATACAAGACAACACACACTTCCAGGGAAACGACAGTGTGAGCATTTCCACAATTGACCGTGTCCTCCATCGTAACAGGATGCGAATGAAACAAGTATGCAGGAGTACCTTTTGAGTGCAACTCACCAAGGGTGAAAGAACTGCGAGCTCAGTATGTGCAAGTAAGTGTACATTCAGAAACATTTACTGTAATCCAGATTGTCTACAGTACTAACACATACTATGTGAATGACATTACTCTTCAGTATATACAATGTATGTGAATCAGAATCCTAATTGTACTCTACAGTAATAGCACTGTCTCTGTACGACTTACAAAATCCTACATACAGTATATTGTATTTCTACACAGACAATATTTGACTTGGAATCCTTGGACAGACCCCATGAGTTCATCTCTGTCGGTGAAGCAGGCTTCAATCAAACAAAGAGGAGAAGGAGAGGCCGAAACACGATTGGACAGCGGGCCATTGTTGAAGTCCCTGGTCAACGAGGTGGCAATGTCACAATCTGTGCTGCTATCAGCAACCATGGTGTTCTACATCACCATGTTACACTCGGGCCATATAACACACAGCACCTTCTAAGATTTATTGCCAATCTAAGAGATATTTTATTTGAGCAGCAGGTTCAAGAGCAGCAGGGTCAAGAGCTAAATGAGAATCCCATTCCCACCTATGTGATAGTGTGGGACAATGTCAGTTTCCACCGAGCTGCTCAGGTAAGGGAATGGTTTAACATCAATGGGCAGTTTCTGAACTTGTACCTCCCTCCATACTCGCCTTTCCTGAATCCGATTGAGGAGTTTTTCTCCTCTTGGAGATGGAAAGTGTATGATAGACAACCCTACGCCAGAGTAAATCTGCTGCAAGCCATGGATTTAGCCTGTGGTGATATAGGTGAGGAATCATGTCAGGGCTGGATACGGCACACAAGAGGCTTCTTCCCCCCGTTGCCTCAGGAGGGACAATATTGCTTGTGATGTCGACGAAATGCTCTGGTCTGACCCAGCCCAAAGACAAGAAGAAGCACATTGATCACATGTTTACTCCTTTTTGTCCCTTTTAGTATTGTATACTGTAGTACAGTGCATTGTAGGCTGTACAATGGACAAATTGTATGGCCCTGAACATTGTGCTTTCCATTTATTAACAGTACTGACTGCTCAATAGATTTTGACTGGTTGCAGGTTCATATCAACAAAGAACAAGAATGACAGTATCACAGAGACAAAGGACAAGTTTGTGAGATGCAGGGTACAGTACTGTAAAAATAGGGGTACAAGGAGGAGGAAGAACAAAAAACAAAATTGCAAAGCAAAGTCATTTCTGATCAATTTTGAGCTACTATGATAGAACATGTTTTCGTTCATCAAAAGACAATAACGGAAAAATATGAATCTTTTTTTAGATTACAAATGTACTTCTCCTGAGAATTGTATGTTTTGAACAATGTGTTTTCTATTTTTCGGTGTATTGTTTACTGACTGCTTGAGAGTGTATATCATTTTGATCACTTTGTTTATGATTTGAGAGCAGTGTTTGATTTTGAACACAGGTAGAACTGTTTCGAGGCGAATGTTTCATTTTGCGAGAGGAGTCAGAGGTTATGTAAATAGTGCTTGAAGTTGAGGTTTTGTGTTTAATGTTTTCAGGAAATGGAGCAAGGTTTCAGAAATTGTGTTTTAGCAATTGAGAAAAACTGTAACTTGTTTTTTCCCCCCATCTCCCCCACCAACCACTGGTTCTCTCATTATACTCCCCATCAGCCCACACAGCCCATCCTCTTTTAATTAGATTTGTTTCAAAGGAGCTGTTTTTATATCAGCGCTACAGTACAGTAGCCAAGGTGAGGGACACTCACTTCCATCTGACAGATCTATCCTCGGGATTGTAATTACAAAAATGATGAGTGTATCATTATGCCCAGATCACAGAACAGTGTGGGTGGAAACGCTGTACTTTCTGTAAAAGGAGGGATTTTTTAACATTCTGCGATCTTTACTTGATCAAAGGACACGAAGGTTAGCTGTGTGAGGCAGAAATAGATAACTGTGTATTAACACGAGAGGATCCTTGAACACAGCCAAATCTATGTAGACTGTAGATTAGACCGTTTACTTCACAGAGCTTCGATGTCTGTGGCTTCTGGTTGCTGATAACACTGAGGACTGAGATGTCTTGTTTTGGGGCTGGTGTGAATGTGTGTGTGTGTGTGTGTGTGTGTGTGTGTGTGTGTGTGTGTGTGTGTGTGTGTGTGTGTGTGTGTGTGTGTGTGTGTGTGTGTGTGTGTGTGTGTGTGTGTGTGTGTGTGTGTGTGTGTGTGTGTGCATGCGAGTGTGTGGCTGGTCTGCACATTTGAGTGTGCGTGTGTGAGTTTGTGTGTCTCTCGGCAAGAGTGTGCCAGTGAATTTAACAAGGTCATCAAGTGCCAGGCTGGCAGCAATGATTTCCTCTAAAGGAATACTCCCATACAGCATGTCAGCCATCTGAACACCCCTCTACAATAGATAAACTTATCTTTACTACTCCACACACACACACACACACACACACACACACACACACACACACTTTAAAGGAAAGGCCTATTGCTAAGGCGCAATTACAGTCAGTTAGCCATCCGCCACCCGCCATATATCCTTCAACTCATTTTACTATGCATTCAGGGTTCAAATGTATTCCATCATATTTCTTTACAAGGGCAGTAAATACATTGCCATTATTTATGGCGGACGTTTCCCTTTCCATCAGCACTGTCACTGCTTTCCAGTTTACTGTAACATTTTGTTTTCCTCTCTAACAGGAAACAGTCAGTAGCTGCATAGTCACCCTAACCCTGGTCTGCCTCTGTATTGCTGAAGGATGTTCTGGTCTGCCTCTGTATTGCTGAAGGATGTTCTGGTCTGCCTCTGTATTGCTGAAGGATGTTCTGGTCTGCCTCTGTATTGCTGAAGGATGTTCTGGTCTGCTCTGTATTGCTGAAGGATGTTCTGGTCTGCCTCTGTATTGCTGAAGGATGTTCTGGTCTGCCTCTGTATTGCTGAAGGATGTTCTGAAGGGTTCTGCCTCTGTATTGCTGAAGGATGTTCTGGTCTGCCTCTGTATTGCTGAAGGATGTTCTGGTCTGCCTCTGTATTGCTGAAGGATGTTCTGGTCTGCCTCTGTATTGCTGAAGGATGTTCTGGTCTGCCTCTGTATTGCTGAAGGATGTTCTGGTCTGCCTCTGTATTGCTGAAGGATGTTCTGCCTCTGTGCTGAAGGATGTTCTGGTCTCTGTACTGCTGAAGGATGTTCTGGTCTGCCTCTGTATTGCTGAAGGATGTTCTGGTCTGCCTCTGTACTGCTGAAGGATGTTCTGGTCTGCCTCTGTATTGCTGAAGGATGTTCTGGTCTGCCTCTGTATTGCTGAAGGATGTTCTGGTCTGCCTCTTTATTGCTGAAGGATGTTCTGGTCTGCCTCTGTATTGCTGAAGGATGTTCTGGTCTGCCTCTGTACTGCTGAAGGATGTTCAGGTCTGACTTTGAGTTCCTTCCTGAAGCACACTAACAGACTACTGCTCAGCTCTAGGCTCGGCCCACATGTGACCTTTTGAACCGCGATATTCAGATGATGTGACTGGCATTTGAATTCTCTGCTTCCCCCAGTTATTGCACACAAAAGAGAAAGCAGATGACTAGCTAGACCAGGAAAAAGGCACTGGATTCGTCATTAAAAAAACATGATTTTCATCACAGCTGGTAGACATGTAACAAATGAAAATCTCATAGATAATCCAGAGGAAGAAATGAGAAGAGTCATCAAAATGGTAATCACGTTCCAGACTAACGCTCCGGTTTCATGCAATATCCCTCAGCTGATGCGTTATGTTATCCCCTCACCTGAGGGAATGTGTGTGTGTGTGTGTGTCTAATGTTATGTATGACTCTCTCTGTGTGTGCGTCTATGTCTGTCTGTTTGTAATGTCTTTGTGTGTATGAGTGCTTGTGCACATGCTTGTGTGTACATGTCTGTGTGATATGATTTGATTGTGAAGAATGGCCCTTCAGATGACAAGAACATCATTACAGTCCAACGGTCTCTGGGAATGATATCAGACAGGCTAATTTGAGTCTCTCTCTCTCTCTCTCTCTCTCTCTCTCTCTGCTATGCAGTACACACACTACTGAGCCTGGCGATGCTAAGACACTGACTTCTGACCACAGACTCAGCCAGCCACAGAAAGAACATGAAAATACAAAGTCACGTTGACAATTAAATAGAGGAAAAATTGGGAAAATATATCCATTCATTATTTGAGTGGATTAGTAGTGGTTAGTAGAGGGATATTGTTGGTTTGACGTTAAGTTTACTACATTGCACATCAAATTGATTTGCATTCCCCCGTGTAATACCCAAACCACATAGACCGTATCTAGTATTTCATGCATAAATCAGCAAGGATAATCTCATCATAAAAATGATAAATCGTTTCTTCCTGCGCTGTCAAAATACCCAAGAGAAGCGATCTTCACTGCTCTGTGGAGAAAATCAGCACAATGATATAACTAACTAAATATTTCAGGTGCCAAGAACTAAAATCATAGAGAGAATTATAATTAGCCTTACTACTCATCAGTGGCTTACTCCTTCAGC
Source organism: Oncorhynchus tshawytscha (assembly GCF_018296145.1). Classification (NCBI taxonomy): domain Eukaryota; kingdom Metazoa; phylum Chordata; class Actinopteri; order Salmoniformes; family Salmonidae; genus Oncorhynchus; species Oncorhynchus tshawytscha. The sequence continues at coordinate 9,696,304 of NC_056445.1, forward strand.
TGTACAAATCACTTCCTCTCTCAACTAGTCAAGCCGTCGCTATAACAACTATCCACCAGGAAAAGAATGACGCATAATATCTTCCAAAATAACACTCTCAAGTTGCATCCGCCCGGCCTACAGAGAACACCTGTCTTTGACAAAAATCACAAACACCCTCGCACTCAAATATGAAAGCTACTGCTTGACTGCTTGCAATTCAAATGATAGATTTCCATTTTGACAACATGTCAAAGGGATGAATACAAGTCGTTGAATATTCAGAGTCAAAGCGGGTGTCACTGAAAACCCATGGAGTGGGATCGCTATCCTTTTATCTATTAACCTTTGGTCTGCTGGCCGTGGACAGCTCTCCTCCACGCCTGGTTATTGATGTCTTCTAATTAGTCTTTTGCTTCAGTTAGATCCCCCTACCTTGTAATTCATCGGCTGAGCTCTTTTGCCCTTTAGAAATTGCAAAATCATTTCTTCTCATTTGGTGATTTACAGTTATTGCACGGTGATGCGCTCCCGAGGTAATTTGATGCTGAAAATGAGCACGGGACAGGAAGAGAGTTCAAATCGGTAACTCACTCCTCCTCCTTCTCCTTCTCCTCCCCTAACTCACCATATTGGTGTCCCTCCCTGACAACATATTAGTAATGGGGAGTTCATATGAAGGGAGACTTGTTTGGATCTCAAGGTTGTTGCCCCTTAATGTGCGATTAGATTTCTAAAGAGATGCATGCTGGGTTAAAGATGGAGACAGGTATCTGTTGGACAAACCCCAACCTGATGAGTCCCCTTCAGACATTAGATACAGTGTGTCATCCCACCATGGCCATAACTCACCCTGGAGTGAAAGTAGTGAAGTAGTGAAACCAAGGGGGACCATTATACATGGGGGACCATTATACATGGGGGACCATCAGTAGTGAAACCAAGGGGGACCATTATACATGATTCACTTCATAGGACCGAACAAACTGTACACTGTGGTTTCTCTGATATTTCCTTTTCTAACTGTCTTCTACAGCATTGTTACAGCAGCTATGGTGAATGCGTAATCAGGCCAGTTCAGCTCGGCATGGTTTGGCATTGTGAATCATACAGTACGTCATCCAACGAGGGTCATAATTCATCCTGTATCAGTGGTGAGACCAGTCGATCCATTAGAGGGGCTGTGGAGGGTTAATGTGCTACTGGTTCCTGGTCAGTTGCTGTGCATGCAGTCATCATAGGTGAGCTTAATGCTCAGATACTCCCCAACTTCCTCTCAACACAACACTAACTCCATCGGTTTTAGATAGTAAGCTATACAACTATGGATAGATTTACTTTTATAGCAGGTTAGGAGAACTTACGCAGCAGGTTAATAGAAATGAACATAGCACATAAGGATAATCGGATTAAGGGTTAGCTAAAATGCTAAAATTCCACAACGTGACTGAAACGTGCAACTTTTGTAAAGTAGCTTCATACCACAACCAATATAAACAACAAATACAGTATACCACAACCAACAGCAACAATCACAACCAATCCCATCCCTGCAGTCACTGACACCACCACGACCCTTACCATCAACACCACCATCACCCCCACCACTACCATCTCCACCATCTCAATCACCACCACCATCACCACCACTACCTTCACCACCACAACCACCAATACAACTACCATCACCACCTATACCACTATCACCACCACCACAACCAACATCACCACTACCATCCCTACCATCACCACCACCACTGCCATCACCACCAACACCACCATCACAATAACCAACACTACCACCACCACCACCAACATCAGCACCACTACCACTACCATCACCACTACCATCACCCCCACTACCATGACCACCACCACTAGCATTACCACCACTACCATTACCATCACCACTACCATCAACACCACCACCACTACCATCACCACCACCATCACAATCACCACTACCCCTACCGTCACCACCACTACAACTACCACCACTACCATTACCACAACAACCACCACCACCACCACTACCACCACCATCACCACCACCACAAACACCAACACTACCACTAACAACAGTACCACTACCACTACCATCACCACCACCACCACTACCATCACCACCACTACAACTACCACTACCATCACCACAACTACCACCACCACCATCACCACCACCACTACCATCACCACCACCACAAACACCAACACTACCACTAACATCAGTACCACTACCATCACCACCACCACCACTACCATCACCACCATCACAATAACCAACACAACCCTCACCATCACCACCACTACAACTACCACTACCATCACCACAACTACCACCACCACCATCACCACAACCACTACCATCACCACCACCACTACCACCACCACCATCACCACCACCACTACCATCATCACCACCACTACCATCATCACCACCACCACCATCATCACCACCACCATCACAACCCACACTACCATCACCACCACGACCAACACCACCACTACCATCACCATCACCATCACCACCACCATTGCCAGCCCCACCCCCACCAATGCCACCACTACCATCACCACCACTACCATCACCACCACCACTACCACTACTACCACTACAACTACCATCACCACAGCCATCACAATCACCACAACCACCACCATCACCACCACAACCACAACCACTACCACCACCACCACTACCACCATCAGCATCACCACCACTACCATTACCACCACTACCACTACCATTACCACCACCACGACCACCACCACCATTACCATCCCCTAGCACCACCACCACTACCATCAGTACCACTACCACTACCATCACCACCACCAACACTACCATCACAATAACCAACACCACCACTACCATCACCACTACAATCACCACCACTACCATCAACACCACCACAACCACCACCATCACCACCACCAGCATCATCACCACCACCAGCATCACGACCACCACCACCACCATCACCACCACTACTGTCACGAACCGGCTCAAATCCGGTTCGTGACAACGGCTCAGACACAAGAGGCATGTGGCAGGGTCTACAGTCAATCACGGACTACAAGAAGAAATCCAGCCCAGTCACGGACCAGGATGTCTTGCTCCCAGGCAGACTAAATAACTTTTTTGCCCGCATTGAGGACAATACAGTGCCACTGACACGGCCGGCAACGAAAACATGCGGACTCTCCTTCACTGCAGCCGAGGTGAGTAAGACATTTAAACGTGTTAACCCTCGCAAGGCTGCAGGCCCAGACGGCATCCCCAGCTGCGCCCTCAGAGCATGCGCAGACCAGCTGGCCGGTGTGTTTACGGACATATTCAATCAATCCCTATACCAGTCTGCTGTTCCCACATGCTTCAAGAGGGCCACCATTGTTCCTGTTCCCAAGAAAGCTAAGGTAACTGAGCTAAACGACTACCGCCCCGTAGCACTCACTTCCGTCATCATGAAGTGCTTTGAGAGACGAGTCAAGGACCATATCACCTCCACCCTACCTGACACCCTAGACCCACTCCAATTTGCTTACCGCCCAAATAGGTCCACAGACGATGCAATCTCAACCACACTGCACACTGCCCTAACCCATCTGGACAAGAGGAATACCTATGTGAGAATGCTGTTCATCGACTACAGCTCGGCATTCAACACCATAGTACCCTCCAAGCTCGTCATCAAGCTCGAGACCCTGGGTCTCGACCCCGCCCTGTGCAACTGGGTACTGGACTTCCTGACGGGCCGCCCCAGGTGGTGAGGGTAGGCAACAACATCTCCACCCCGCTGATCCTCAACACTGGGGCCCCACAAGGGTGCGCTCTGAGCCCTCTCCTGTACTCCCTGTTCACCCACGACTGCGTGGCCACGCACGCCTCCAACTCAATCATCAAGTTTGCGGACGACACAACAGTGGTAGGCTTGATTACCAACAACGACGAGACGGCCTACAGGGAGGAGGTGAGGGCCCTCGGAGTGTGGTGTCAGGAAAATAACCTCACACTCAACGTCAACAAAACTAAGGAGATGATTGTGGACTTCAGGAAAAAGCAGAGGGAACACCCCCCTATCCACATCGATGGAACAGTAGTGGAGAGGGTAGCAAGTTTTAAGTTCCTCGGCATACACATCACAGACAAACTGAATTGGTCCACTCACACAGACAGCATCGTGAAGAAGGCGCAGCAGCGCCTCTTCAACCTCAGGAGGCTGAAGAAATTCGGCTTGTCACCAAAAGCACTCACAAACTTCTACAGATGCACAATCGAGAGCATCCTGGCGGGCTGTATCACCGCCTGGTACGGCAACTGCTCCGCCCACAACCGTAAGGCTCTCCAGAGGGTAGTGAGGTCTGCACAACGCATCACCGGGGGCAAACTACCTGCCCTCCAGGACACCTACACCACCCGATGTTACAGGAAGGCCATAAAGATCATCAAGGACATCAACCACCCAAGCCACTGCCTGTTCACCCCGCTATCATCCAGAAGGCGAGGTCAGTACAGGTGCATCAAAGCTGGGACCGAGAGACTGAAAAACAGCTTCTATCTCAAGGCCATCAGACTGTTAAACAGCCACCACTAACATTGAGTGGCTGCTGCCAACACACTGACACTGTCACTGACTCAACTCCAGCCACTTTAATAATGGGAATTGATGGGAAATTATGTAAATATATCACTAGCCACTTTAAACAATGCTACCTTATATAATGTTACTTACCCTACATTATTCATCTCATATGCATACGTATATACTGTACTCTATATCAACGACTGCATCCTTATGTAATACATGTATCACTAGCCACTTTAACTATGCCACTTTGTTTACATACTCATCTCAGATGTATATACTGTACTCGATACCATCTACTGTATCTTGCCTATGCTGCTCTGTACCATCACTCATTCATATATCCTTATGTACATATTCTTTATCCCCTTACACTGTGTATAAGACAGTAGTTTTGGAATTGTTAGTTAGATTACTTGTTGGTTATTACTGCATTGTCAGAACTAGAAGCACAAGCATTTCGCTACACTCGCATTAACATCTGCTAACCATGTGTATGTGACAAATAAAATTTGATTTGATTTGATTTGATTTGATAGCCTGTAACAAAAGGGAGACAACGTGGAGATAAGGAGTAACAAAACATTTATTTATTAAATAAAGTAAACTAAGTACAATATACAATGGTGTGTGTAATCAGTAATCAGTAGTGTAAGTGAGTGTTTTGGCATGCATGAATGTGATAATGCAGGGTGTTGAAAGGTGCCAAAGCAAACAACCAAAAACCACCAAGATACACAACAAAATCTATTAAGGTGTCTGCATGGAGAGTCTCTTCCATGAATGGGGAAGTGGTGTATTTATCCTGGGACACACCGAGCCCAGGTGTTTCCCATGTAGCTGATGACCCTTCCTACTCTGCCCACCGGCATCCTAATAAGGAAACAAGAACAAAGAAAGAATACGACTACCACCACCACAATCACCACCACCACTGCCATCACAACCACCACTACCAACACTACCACCACCACCATCACCACCACCACCATCACCACCACCACAATCACCACCACCACCACCATCACCACCACCCACACCACCACCATCACCACCACCACTCACCAACACAATCACCACCACCACCATCACCACCACTACCACTACCACCACCACCATCACCACCACCCATCACCACCACCACTGCCATCACACCACCACTACCAACACTACCACCACCACCTCCACAACCACAACCACTACCAACACCACTACCATCACCATCACCACCACTACAACTACCATCACCACCACAACCACTACCTCCACCACCATTGCTCACCACCACCAACACCACCACTACCACTACCACCACCACCACCACCACTACCATCACCACCATCACCACCATCACAATAACCAACACCAACACCACCACCACCACCACTACCATCACCATTACCATCACCACCACTACCATCACCACCACTACCACTACCATCACCACCACCACCATCACCACCACCATTACCATCACCACTACCATCACCACCACCACAACAGCTACATGCACCACCACCACCACCACTACAACTACCATTACCAACACCACTACCATCACCACCACCACCACTACCAGCACTACCACCAGCACCAGCACTACCACCACCACCATCTAACACCACTACAACAACCACCACCACCATCACCACCACCACCACCACAACCACTACCACCACCACCAACACCATCACCACCATCACCAACACCACCACCACCAACACCATCACCACCACCACCACCATCATCATCCAATCACAATCACCACCACCACTACCACCATTGCCACCAACACCACCACTACCATCACCACCACCATTACCACTACCACTACCATCATCACCAGCACCACCACCACCATCACCATCACAATCACAATCACCACCACTACCACCAACACCACCACTACCACCACCACCATCACCACTACCACTATCACCACCACTACTACTACCATCACCACTACCACCACCACTACCATCAACATCACTACTACCACTACTTCCACCACCACTACCACCACCACTACCATCACAATCACTACCACTATCACCACCACTACTACTACCATCACCACTACCACCACCACTACCATCAACATCACTACTACCACTACTTCCACCACCACTACCACCACCACTACCATCACAATCACCACCACTATAGTTGACTACACCATATATCATAGTGCCCAACAGCACAGCCAGACACACATTAGCACCACTTACACATCTCGACCCCCTAACCCCATCCTTGGTTGATAGAGTGAGGGAAAGTGTGTGTGTGTGTGTGTGTGTGTGTGGTGGTGGTGGTGGTGGGGAAGGGGGGGGAAGACAGAGAGAGGAGGATGAAAGCAAAGTGTTGAAAGCAATAGTAGATGGAGAAAAGAGCACCATCTGCTTTAGTATTCCTGATTACTTAACTGGTGAATTAGGCACAATCAGCCTTGACCCACTTTAATCGTGTTAAACTCCTGATAGGCCCTGCGGGATCTGTGGGATGGAAGTTCACTTCTAGCATCTGCTGTGGGGCTGTGACTCTTGATTAACCAAAGTCACTACATGGAAGGAAGGTCTCTACTTTGATTACCTTGACTGTCCACAGGTATATGATTGAAGAGTTAGAAGGAAAGACTAGTCAAATACAGACGTCAGATGACCCAATGGGCACAGAATTCAATTCAATGTCTATTCCATGTTGGTTCAATGTAATTTCATTCAACCAGTGGGGAGTGAGGATTCTTCTGAGAAGTATCTGTTAGATTAATTTAGTTCTTATGTGTTCATTAACCAATTCAATTAAAACACTCTGTCCATTTCTAAGAATTTATAAGGTTCTTATTTGCATAAAATGGACAGGGACCAGCCACCAAAATTAGCCAATAGCGTTTATTCTCGAGAGCTCTAATCATAATACCCTGTACGTTGGTTTATATACTTCTCATTTCGTCATAAATGTCCCTCCTCCTCTCAGACAATGACAATATAGTTTACAAGTCTTCTCCTATGCATACATTGCTCATCACATCCTGTAACACGTTACACAATCTACTGCAAGCCCAAGGTTTCTCCCCTCCCTGGGTGGGGAGACTTCCTTCCCTTTTATCAGTTTCACAGTGGTCACAAGTTGTCTGCCACAGTTCCCTGCCTGCTAACAGTCCCTCTTTCTTATGGACAAACATTCTTCATATGACAGGATAGAATTATATTAGTTAGAATTCTACATTAAATGTATACATCATTTAGTCATTATTCATAAAAATCCCATAACAGTATCTAATCTAATTGATGTTTTGCATACATCAACATTGTATTTGTATATTGATCTATTTACAGTATAGCCTCCATTAACAAAAAACAGTCAAAAAACACTCATCTCATCTTGGCTCAAGAACTCTGCCTATAAACCAGACCCAGCTGGTGTGTGTATTGGACAGAACACCACCAGGGCTATTTTCTCCATCAATATCCGCTCATCTAATAAATGCACCAGATTGAGAAATAAAATTGAGTTTCATTTCCAGCCTGCGGCGGGCCATATTGAAACCTATTGATTGCCTGTGATTGCGTTTCTCACTCCAGGCAAGGCACGGCCTCCCTGTTTGTAGTGCGACGATGTGATAGGCTGTCTCCCATCCAACAATCCCCCCCCCAATGGTACAGCGATCAGACACAGGGAACACAACTCAGCACGACCGCCGAACGCACTGGCACTTAACCTTGAAACCCTATTCAGAGTGCCTCTATGAATAATTCTCCTGAGAGAGTGAGGGAGCGAGGGAGAGAAAGGGATGGAGCGATCGAGGGGGAGAGGAAGAAGGAGGGGATAGAGGGAAGGAGGGGGAGTGATAGTGTGGGAGAGATGGAGAGAGGGAGAGAAAGGGAGGGAGCGATAGAGGGAGAGGAAGAAGGAGGGGATAGAGGGAAGGAGGGAGAGTGATAGTGTGGGAGAGATGGAGAGAGGGAGCGAGGGAGAGAAAGGGAGGGAGCGATAGAGGGGGGAGGAAGAAGGAGGGGATAGAGGGAAGGAGGGGGGAGTGATAGTGTGGGAGAGATGGAGAGAGGGAGAGAAGGGGAGAGAAAGGGGATAGAGAGAAAGGGAGGGAGCGATAGAGGGAGAGGAAGAAGGAGGGGATAGAGGGAAGGAGGGGGAGTGATAGTGTGGGAGAGATGGGAGAGAGGGAGAAAGGGAGAGAAAGGGAGGGAGCGATAGAGGGGAGAGGAAGAAGGAAGGGATAGAGGGAAGGAGGGGGAGTGATAGTGTGGGAGAGATGGAGAGAGGGAGAGAAAGGGATGGAGGGAGATAGAGGGAGAGGAAGAAGGAGGGGATAGAGGGAAGGAGGGGGAGTGATAGTGTGGGAGAGATGGAGAGAGGGAGAGAAAGGGAGAGAAAGGGAGGGAGCGATAGAGGGGAGAGGAAGAAGGAGGGGATAGAGGGAAGGAGGGGGAGTGATAGTGTGGGAGAGATGGAGAGAGGGAGAGAAAGGGAGAGAAAGGGAGGGAGCGATAGAGGGAGAGGAAGAAGGAGGGATAGAGGGAAGGAGGGGGAGTGATAGTGTTGGAGAGATGGAGAGAGGGAGAGAAAGGGAGAGAAAGGGAGGGAGCGATAGAGGGAGAGGAAGAAGGAGGGGATAGAGGGAAGGAGGGGGAGTGATAGTGTGGGAGAGATGGAGAGAGGGAGAGAAAGGGAGAGAAAGGGAGGGAGCGATAGAGGGAGAGGAAGAAGGAGGGGATAGAGGGAAGGAGGGGGAGTGATAGTGTGGGAGAGATGGAGAGAGGGAGAGAAAGGGAGAGAAAGGGAGAGAAAGGGAGGGAGCGATAGAGGGAGAGGAAGAAGGAGGGGATAGAGGGAAGGAGGGGGAGTGATAGTGTGGGAGAGATGGAGAGAGGGAAAACTAGAGAGAAGGAGTGAGAGAAACAAAGGGAGGAAGAAAGAGGAGAGAGAAAGGGATGTAGACGAAGACAGGGAGAGAGGTAGATAATGGGTAATAATAGAACCAAACAGATTGTGAGGAGAGTTAGAGTTGGAAGAGAAGGCATGGAGAGGAGAGAAGTAGAGGGGGGGAGCCAGAAAGGTCACCAGGCAAAAATGATAAAGTCATCTATATTAGTTTTTCTCTGCTGCTGTACAGAAGGCTGGCTTTCATCCAGAAGACTAGCTATTTGTACCTGTAGTAGTCAAAGTAACAGCAATTCTCAGGTCATTATGTGTAAAAAATAAATAAATAAAAAACTAATTGTAGGCCTCTCCAGACCCAGCAGGTTCATATGAAGGCTGAAAACAAAGTGGTTGAATTGTTTTAACAAGACGTAAAGTCTTGATAAAGTCAAGATGCGACAGAAAAGTGCTGCGTCCACATTATAAAGGCCTCAGCTCTGCTTCAGATATGACAAACCGGGCCTATAGCTGTAATCATTAAAGGGGTTAGTGGTGGAGGTGGCATCGGGCCAGTAGTGGCTGAGGCTTGCTGGAGACGACACCCTGCAGAGCCATTTGTGAAAGCCAATAAAGTTCCTGAAGGTCAGGGACACTGCTAGTCCTGGAGGTCCCCTGTCCTCCCCTCCTCTGCTCCTCTCCTCTCCTCTCCTCCTACGCCTCTACTCTCAGCTCATCCCGAACCACTGGTGCAACAAATAAGAAATCCGCTCCCTGTGGTACAGACCAGCTCCGAAGACCCTGAGAGCGGCAAGAGGCCCCTTCACTCAGAGAAACTCGAAGAGAGGGAGAGTGTGACAACAGGACTCAGATTTTATTTCCAGTTTTACCGTTGTACCCACAAGAGCTGCAAGGTGAGAGCCAGAACAATATTGACAAACAAGATATTTGGTTTAAAGCAGGAAAAGTGCAGACGGTAGGGGAGCGATGGGGGCCCAAAAGGTTTTGCCGCAAACCATGTAATCACTCTATTGCATTTTTTGGGATAGACTAAATGAATTTATCTCACACTGCGAGGGGCTTGGTTCGTAACACCGTCTGGCCTTTTTAAGTGAAAGCAATTTAATTCTCGAAATGAGCCATGGCTGTGCTCTCCGGCGCATCTCTTCTACAGAGTGGCTGGTTTTTAGATCAAGACGGGGTGACCTGTTAGGGCAGCTGAACCCCCCCCTTACAGTCTCAACTCTCAAGATCCTTCAGATGTGCCTGTGCATATCTCTGGCTGATTGGCTTTAAGCGGGTGGAGGGCTTAGTCCGACATTGTCGAGAATGTCAACGCAGGTCAATCAGTCTGTTATCATCTGGCTGAGGGGGTCCAATGATCTCCCAGCCAATCTGCGGCATTGTACATGTGGTCCATATGCAAATAGACTGAGCTGATTTTGGGTTCTTAATTGGCTTAAAATCACCAGAATGTTGTTTGGCAGACTACAGTGTCCCATAGCTTCATTGATTGCTTTCAGTATGGCTTTCTCAAAGAGGTGAAATGTGGAACTGTGACCCAAGCCCGATGTTGATTTGCCTCTTGTAATCGAACCAAACACACCTGTTCTGCAGAATCAGTGTGGATATACATATATGGCTTGGTCGCCTGCTTTGTTGATTAGAATGAAAAAGGTCACAAGAGAAATTTGCCTGAGCGCTTAATTCATCACATCAGAGCGACAATAAATCCAGCTGCTTTTAATGGTGGAGAAATGCAACAACGCAGTCTATTCAGAAGAGCTCTCCATCATCCTGTCTTAAAGCTCTATTAGGGGGGGGTGCACAGTGTTTCCCAACATATAAATCAACTCAATAATATCACTGGAACATTGTTGCTGACCACACTCACCACAGGGGCTAGGCTGGGCTGCTGGGGGGGATCCCTTTGGTCTTCAAACATGGTTGAAACGCTTACACACACACACACATAAAGATGCAGTCAGCCTTGCACGCATGCACACACACACACACACACACACACACACACACACACACACACACACACACACACACACACACACACACACACACACACACACACACACACACACACACACAGTCTTATTTCACAACAGAATCCTACTGGAACATAAAGAGGAAAAGCAACTCCAGGTGGAGTACAGACATGATTAATGTTATTGATGGGAATGAATGGTGTGGTATGGATGATGTTGGACGCAATAATAGCTCACACTGGCTAATAGCTCACACTCAAATATCGTCCATAGCTGATACTCTCATGAAGGCCATATTGAAAGACACACTCGGGGTTCAGTATTCTGTACAGTGGCTGAGGATGTGTGTCTGAAGCATACATTAGGGGCCTCTAAATCCATGTTTAACGGATAATAAGGCTGGTGAGAAGGACAGCTTACTGACTATGGTCTCCCTCTAGTCGCACTGGAATAAGATGAGGAGGTTCACCTACCACTGTGTGACTATGGTCTCCCTCTGGTCGCACTATAATAAGATGAGGAGGTTCAACTACCACTGTGTGACTATGGTCTCCCTCTGGTCGCACTGGAATAAGATGAGGAGGTTCAACTACCACTGTGTGACTATGGTCTCCCTCTGGTCGCACTATAATAAGATGAGGAGGTTCACCTTCCACTGTGTGACTATGGTCTCCCTCTGGTCGCACTATAATAAGATGAGGAGGTTCAATTACCACTGTGTGACTATGGTCTCCCTCTGGTCGCACTATAATAAGATGAGGAGGTTCAATTACCACTGTGTGACTATGGTCTCCCTTTGGTCGCACTATAATAAGATGAGGAGGTTCAATTACCACTGTGTGACTATGGTCTCCCTTTGGTCGCACTATAATAAGATGAGGAGGTTCAATTACCACTGTGTGACTATGGTCTCCCTTTGGTCGCACTATAATAAGATGAGGAGGTTCAACTACCACTGTGTGACTATGGTCTCCCTCTGGTCGCACTATAATAAGATGAGGAGGTTCAATTACCACTGTGTGACTATGGTCTCCCTCTGGTCGCACTGGAATAAGATGAGGAGGTTCACCTTCCACTGTGTGACTATGGTCTCCCTCTGGTCGCACTGGAATAAGATGAGGAGGTTCAACTACCACTGTGTGACTATGATCTCCCTCTGGTCGCACTGGAATAAGATGAAGAGGTTCACCTACCACTGTGTGACTATGGTCTCCCTCTGGTCGCACTGGAATAAGATGAGGAGGTTCAACTACCACTGTGTGACTATGGTCTCCCTCTGGTCGCACTGGAATAAGATGAGGAGGTTCAACTACCACTCTGTGACTATGGTCTCCCTCTGGTCGCACTGGAATAAGATGAGGAGGTTCAACTACCACTGTGTGACTATGATCTCCCTCTGGTCGCACTGGAATAAGATGAAGAGGTTCACCTGCCACTCTGTGACTAGGGGAAATGTCAGCACTGGGGATAGTTGTCTGTAGCCGACATAATATATTCGCTAAGACAAAACACGATCTCACCTATAATGTCAACTTTCTTTGACAATCTTAAATCAAATGGCAATTCGGTAAATTAACATTCACATTGGTGCATTTTACATAAACACAAGTATTAACATGAAATCTAACGGATTATGAGGACACACTTTATTTAGATGGTCCATCTGTAGATAAATCTGTTTTTTTTTAACCAGGAAAGTCAGATAGGAACAAATGCTTATTTACAATGACGGCTTACTGGGGAACAGTGGGTAACCTGCCTTGTTCAGGGGAAGAACAACACATTTTTACCGTGTCAGCTCGGCTATCTGAACCAGCAACCTTTTGGTTACTGACCCAACACTCCAACCACTAGGCTACCTGCCGCCTCGGTAGAGCCTCTACAGATGGTCATACTATCAACAAACTATCTGTTGATAAGCAACTGCTTGCTAAGGTTACGGTTAGGGTTAGGTTTAAGGGTTGGGTTAGGGTTAGGGTAAGAGTTAAGTACACACACACACACACACACACACACACACACAGGTAAAGATGCAGGCATCCTTGCACACAAATACATGCACATGCACAAACATGCAAGGATGGATGCATGCACACACTCCTGCAAATCGATAAAACAAACACACTGTGGTTATTCGAGGTTAACTCTTGGTTGTGTTATCAACTAATGAGAGTCATTCCATGTTGAGGAGATATGTCTTGACAGTTGAATAGAGGGCTACAGCGCATCAAATGTTTCTTTTAAATTATATTGTCATCAAATGTTCATGTTTGCCTACGGCGGGCTGTGGTGATAATGTTATGTGCAACACAAGAAGGTCTTCTTAGAGATGATAAGGGACAGAACGAACTTCACTGGGGGGGGGGCTGGTCCAACTCAAGGTGTCATAAAAAAAGTGCATCCCCCTCCCTTACATTTTTTTTCACGTGATCCTGAAATAAATTGAACACCCTCCCTCCCCATAGAATGAACTCCTAATAATGTTTACAACCAGAAATAGCAAAAAGTGTAGAGACACTGTGTTTATAAATGTGGATGTCGACCTTGCCACTTCAGCATGCTTTTGTTGCACAGTCGATGCCACACAGGTTCACCAACCACCAAACATGAGCTCACTCTCCCTACATGTTTCACTACACTATGATCAGAGCTGGCTGCAGCCAATGATCAGTTAGGGGGAAATCAGATTTACTAAATTGTTATGACATATTTATCATTGTTTAAAATATATGCAACAAATTTCCCACCAACTGGCTTCTGTGTCACACAACAAATAAACAAAGCATACCGACTTTGGGCACTTCAATATCATGGTTGGTGTATGGTTGGGGTGGCAGGGTAACCTAGTGTTTAGAGCATTGGACTAATAACCAGAAGGTTGCAAGTTCAAACCCACAAGCTGACAAGGTTTGTCGTTCTGTCCCTGAACAGGCAGTTAACCCACTGTTCCTAGGCCATCATTGAAAATAAGAATTAGTTCTTAACTGACTTGCCTAGTTATATAAAATTAAATAAAAATGAGATACAGACACATTACAAAGATAGAGACACTCAACCTCCAGATGAGTGTAAGGGGGGAGTTTAAGTGCACTTTTTACAAGCTTGTTTTACTCGTAGCCTATTCTTTATGTGTCTGGGGTTGCTGGTGAACCATGATGTGCCTCCACCAGACTTTACAGTTGGCACTATGCATTGGGGCAGGTAGCGTTTTCCTGGCATCCGCCAAACCCAGATTCGTCCATCGGACTTCCAGATGGTGAAGCGTGATTCATTACTCCAGAGAACGTAATTCCACTGCTCCAGATTCAAACGGCGATGAGATTTACACCACTCCCGCTGACGGTTGGCATTGCGCATGGTGATCTTAGGCTTGTGTGCGGCTGTTCGGCCATGGAAACCCATTTAATGAAGCTCCCAACGAACAGTTATTGTGCTGACGTTGCTTCCAGAGGCAGTTTTTAACTTGGTAGTGTGTGTTACAACCGAGGACAGACAATGTTTAAGCTCTATGTGCTTTAGCAATCGAAAGTCCCATTTTTGTAAAAAAAAATTTTACCTTTATTTAACTAGGCAGGTCAGTTAAAGAACAAATTCTTATTTTCAATAACGGCCTAGGAACAGTGGGTTAACTGCCTTGTTCAGGGGCAGAACTACAGATTATACCTCGTCAGCTCAGGGATTTGAACTTGCAACCATTCTGTGAGCTTGTGTGGCCTACCCCTTCGTGGCTGAGCCATTGTTGCTCCTAGAAGTTTACACTTCACAATAACAGCACTTACAGTTGACTGCGGCAGCTCTGGCAGGGCAGACATTTGACAAACTGACATGTTAGAAAGGTGGCATCCTATGACGGTGTCGCGTTGAAAGTCACTGATCTCTTCAGTATGAGCCATTCTACTGCTAATGTTTGTCTATGGAGATTGCATAGCTGTGTCCTCGATTTGATACACCTGTCAGCAACGGGTGTGGCTGAAATAGCCGAATGTACTAATTTGAAGGGGTGTCCATATACTTTTGTATATATTGTGTATAAAGCCAACTTATAGGAAGCGAAGCTTTGGACTAGCCCCAGAGAGATATTTATTTATTCGTTATTTTACCAGGTAAGTTGACTGAGAACACATTCTCATTTGCAGCAACGTACTGGGGAATAGTTACAGGGGGGAGGAGGGGGATGAATGAGCCAATTGTAAACTGGGGATTATTAGGTGACCGTGATGGTTTGAGGGTCAGATTGGGAATTTAGCCAGGACACTGGGGTTAACACCCCTACTCTTACGATAAGTGCCATGGGATCTTTAATGACCTCAGAGAGTCTGGACACCCGTTTAACGTCCCATCCGAAAGACGGCACCCTATACACACGGCAATGTCCCCAATCACTGCTCTGGGGCATTGGGATATTTTTTTTAGACCAGAGGAAAGACTGCCTCCTACAGGCCCTCCAACACCACTTCCAGCAGCATCCATCCAGTCTCCCATCCAGGGACTGACCAGGACCAACCCTGCTTAGCTTCAGAAGCAAGAAGCTTCAGAAGCTATCATGAGATAGATATATGCCAGTTGCTTGCTACGACACCGACATGAATTACTTTATGTCAGATGGCTACACTGTCTGCTGTACAGATATCGACGTACAGAAAGAGGGTAAATCGTTATAACTTTAGATTATGAGTAACTATGGTAGGCCTGAAACTGTCTTCAACTGTTGGTGTCGGTTGGAGGGCCGGGGCGTACTGCGCCGGGGCGTACTGCTTGCAGTAACTAAAGCTTAATAATAGCCACACCATACCAAACCTTCACAAACTTTTCAAAACTTTATTAGGGTTATATCAAAAGTAAGTCATTTTTGTAGGGAAAATACAAGCAGAAGAGCAAATGTAAACCAGGGAAAAAGCCACAACCCTTCCCTTTGCCCCCCAGAAAATCACAGAACCCTCCCCAAAGGAAAAAAAAAAGTTGGACAACCCTCCCCTATTTTGGGCCACCAATCCCCCAGTGAATTTCGATCTGCCCCTAAACAAAAAAGAACTGTTTGAATATTCAATCCAGGGAAATGGCTTGTGCTGTGTTTCTCCTGAGTACTAAATCCTCTCTGCTAGTTTGTTGCCAATCGATGGAAAGCTTTTCACAGTGGTGAGACCTCAGAATACAAAAGGCCCTTGGGTAATATAGTAGGTCCCTGATGTCACAACTTCAATCTGTCATTGTGTGGTAAACATATTTGACAAGTCAATAAAGAAAATATACCAACAGGTTATCTCTGCATGTGGCTCACAAGGACCTGCCTTTTGTTTCGTCGTGATTCTCAAAAAGCTCTAAAGACGGCCCATTTACACCTGACACTGGATTTAATGTGTTCCTGATGAATTCATGTGTTTAAAAACATTGTACCCATTTCAGTAGTGTTAAATATGAGAGATGTGATTGCCCCTTGCCTCTTACCTACTGCTCTGCCTTTCAACCTCCAAATCAAATCAAATCAAATTTTATTTGTCACATACACATGGTTAGCAGATGTTAATGCGAGTGTAGCGAAATGCTTGTGCTTCTAGTTCTGACAATGCAGTAATAACCAACAAGTAATCTAACTAACAGTTCCAAAACTACTGTCTTATACACAGTGTAAGGGGATAAAGAATATGTACATAAGGATATATGAATGAGTGATGGTACAGAGCAGCATAGGCAAGATACAGTAGATGGTATCGAGTACAGTATATACATATGAGATGTGTATGTAAACAAAGTGGCATAGTTAAAGTGGCTAGTGATACATGTATTACATAAGGATGCAGTCGATGATATAGAGTACAGTATATACGTATGCATATGAGATGAATAATGTAGGGTAAGTAACATTATATAAGGTAGCATTGTTTAAAGTGGCTAGTGATATATTTACATCATTTCCAATCAATTCCCATTATTAAAGTGGCTGGAGTTGAGTCAGTGTCAGTGTCAGTGTGTTGGCAGCAGCCACTCAATGTTAGTGGTGGCTGTTTAACAGTCTGATGGCCTTGAGATAGAAGCTGTTTTTCAGTCTCTCGGTCCCAGCTTTGATGCACCTGTACTGACCTCGCCTTCTGGATGATAGCGGGGTGAACAGGCAGTGGCTCGGGTGGTTGATGTCCTTGATGATCTTTATGGCCTTCCTGTAACATCGGGTGGTGTAGGTGTCCTGGAGGGCAGGTAGTTTGCCCCCGGTGATGCGTTGTGCAGACCTCACTACCCTCTGGAGAGCCTTACGGTTGAGGGCGGAGCAGTTGCTGTACCAGGTGGTAATACAGTGCATCTGTAGAAGTTTGTGAGTGCTTTTGGTGACAAGCCGAATTTCTTCAGCCTCCTGAGGTTGAAGAGGCGCTGCTGCGCCTTCTTCACGATGCTGTCTGTGTGAGTGGACCAATTCAGTTTGTCTGTGATGTGTATGCCGAGGAACTTAAAACTTGCTACCCTCTCCACTACTGTTCCATCGATGTGGATAGGGGGGTGGTCCCTCTGCTGTTTCCTGAAGTCCACAATCATCTCCTTAGTTTTGTTGACGTTGAGTGTGAGGTTATTTTCCTGACACCACACTCCGAGGGCCCTCACCTCCTCCCTGTAGGCCGTCTCGTCGTTGTTGCTAATCAAGCCTACCACTGTTGTGCCGTCCGCAAACTTGATGATTGAGTTGGAGATGATGGTGTAAAGTACATTTGATCATGTCAGTCAGGGGTTGCCTTTCTCTAATCCTGACAAATCAAAAGCTCCTCTCTGCTTTGTAGTGTTCGTCCCATTTCTCAAAGACATAAATATGTGTACTTAATAGACATCCCATGCCTCTTTGAATACATTCAATCAGTCAATGTACTTATATTAAAAACAAAATACTATGTTTTAAGTGAGAAGTAGGCATTGGTCTGAAGACAAAAAAGTCAGGAAATTCACATGACACCCACATTGCGTACTTCACCAATGCTCTACCAAGGTTTTCCAGCACGCCGATTTGACCTACTACTGTAGCTATGTTGGTCTGTTGCTTAGGATTCAAACATTCTCAAACAGCCTAGCTTAAAGTACTTTCAAATAGTTCATTTGTACCCATTAAGTAAAGACATGAAAATGTGCTTTAAAGTTTACTGAAAAAAGGCCTAGTACTACATTACCTATAAACAATAGTGAGTTATTACAAAATATGACATTTACAATAAAACGTATTCATTGGATATAGTACAGTTTGTAAATGTATATATTATACAGTGCATTCGGAAAGTATTCAGACCCCTTGACTTTTTCCACATTCTGTTACTTTACAGCCTAAATTGTTGTTTTTTCCTTCATCAGTCTACACACAATAAATACACCATAATGTCAAAGCAATTTTTTTTGTTTTGCAAATTTATTAAAAATACAAAACTGAAATATCACATTTACATGTTCAGACCCTTTCCTCCAGGCCTGGGCAATTATTTTCCATGGAGGGCCACATTAGAATATATTTTTGCCATCGTGGGCTAGAATCATATCACAGGGTTATACATCATGTGTATGACTGTGTTGACAGATATATCTACTGTAAATCACATCCAGATATGCTACTTATTTTACTTTTTTTTTTTTACATGAACAGAAATAAACCACATCCATGTTCTCCTTTTGGTAGGCATTTTCATTATTAAACATGCAATGAACTACACGGAGGGAAAAGTACAGTGCATTCAGCACCACGGACAGAGCTCTTGTTAACGGGTATGCACAAAAACACAAGAAAGAGAGAAAGCTCAACATTACATTTAAACTACTTAATCAGTGTGAGGAGTGAAGACTGATGGGCATTGACTAGAGCAGTGAAGTCAGGTATAGTTTCTGACCTCGCAATGCGCAGGATTTCTGAGAGATGCCTAGAACCTCGTCAGTGTCATCCTTTTGAATAGTTCTCCAATCACTGCATCAGACTGAAGATGGATAAGCTCAACTTGCAGGCCAATGAGAGCGTTATCCACATTGAAGGTGAAAGGAGAGGAAACCAACTGCATGTAAATTTGAAACACTTTGAAATCCTCAAAACGAGGAGAAAACTCACCTTTCAAAGCACGCAGCAGCGAGGTATACTTCTCCCTCTGGTCATCTGATAGGGAACTGACTAGTAGTGTCGGAAAGTGGGTGAGATTGTTGTCTTCTACTTGGCGAGTCAGGAGGAGTCATTTTCCTTTGAAGGCTTTGACATGGCTGTACATCTGATGTGCAAAAAGGCCCTTCCCTTGTAGTTTGTAATTCAGTTCATTCATGAGGGCCATGATGTCCACGGTGAAGACAAAATCAGCCAACCATTCTTTATCTTGCAGTTGAGGGAAATCAACATATTTTCGTTTCATTTGCAAAAACTCAGCAATCTCCGACTTCAGGTCCCACACCCTTTTAAACACCTTCCCCAAACTCAGCCATCTCACGTTTGTGTTGTAGGGGAGATCTGCAACACCCGACTCTGTCTCTTCCAACAGTAAGACAAACTGCCTGTGTGTCACGCCTGCTCCCACTCTCCCTCTCTGGAGCTCGAGGGCGCCAGACTGCCTATCATTACGCACACCTGTCACCATCGTTATGCGCACCTGCCCTTCATTGGACCCACATGGACTCCATCACTATGTTGATTGCCCCTCCTATATCTGTCTGTTTCTTTGGTTAGATCCCTGTGTCAGCATTAATGTATTCCTATATTTCTCTGCATGCTTCGTCTGGAAGTGTCGGGACAAGTTGTAGTCTTTCAAGACAGCGATGCTCTCTTTGCACACTAAGCACACAGCTTTCCCTGATACCTCAATAAATAAAAAATGTCCACTCTTGCTGGAACACCCTACATTCATTGTCTACTTTCCTTTTCTTTGAAATCTTTGAAAACTATTTTTTGCGCAATTTCTAACTACCTACTATTTGTAACTGTGATGTGTGTCAGCCTGTCAGTCAATGTCTGTCCTAGTGCAGTTGTTATTTATACGTGCCTTCAAAATAAATGTCCCACAAGCGGTGGGAGTTAAATCATTACACATCTGTGAGTATTCATTGGGCTTTTAATTTGAATAATGTCACACCCTGACCATAGTTTGCTTTGTTTCTATGTTTTGGTCGGTCAGGGTGTGATCTGAGTGGGCATTCTATGTTGGATGTCTTGTTTGTCTATTTCTATGTCTGGCCTGATATGGTTCTCAATCAGAGGCAGGTGTTAGTCATTGTCTCTGATTGGGAACCATATTTAGTTAGCCTGGGTGTCACTGTGTGTTTGTGGGTGATTGTTCCTATCTTTGTGTTTGCACCAGATGGAACTGTTTAGGTTTTCTCACGTTTGTTGTTTTTGTTAGTTATCTCATGTGTAGTGTCTTTATAAATTAAAGAACATGAATAACCACCACGCTGCATTTTGGTCCGCCTCTACTTCACCTAAAGAAAACCGTTACAGAATCACCCACCACAACAGGACCAGGCGGCGTGGTAACGGGCAGCAGCAGGAGCAGCGTAATAAGGACTTCTGGACTTGGGAAGAAATCCTCGACGGGAGAGGACCCTGGGCAAAGCCAGGGGAGTGTCGCCGCCCCAAGGTGCAGCAGGAGAAACGGCAGCAGGAGCAGCGAGAGGAATGGACATGGGAGGACGAATTGGACGGAGAAGGACCCTGGGCTCAGCCTGGAGAATATCGCCGTCCCAAAGAAGAACTGGAGGCAGCGAAAGCGGAGAGGCGCTGGTATGAGGAGGCAGCACGGCGGCGTGGATGGAAGCCCGAGAGTCAGCCCCAAAAATTTCTTGGGGGTGGCACACAGGAAGTGTGGCGAAGCCAGGTAGGAGACCTGCGCCAACTTCCTGTGCTTACCGGGGGGCTGGAGAGACCGGGCAGGCACCGTGTTATGCTATGAAGCGCACGGTGTCCCCAGTGCGGGTGCATAGCCCGGTGCGGTACATTCCAGCTCCGCGTATCGGCCGGGCTAGAGTGGGCATCGAGCCAAGTGCCATGAAGCCGGCTCTACGCATCTGGTCTCCAGTGCGTCTCCTTGGGCCGGCTTACATGGCAACAGCCTTGCGCATGGTGTCCCCGGTTCGCCTACATAGCCCAGTGCGGGCTATTCCACCTCGCCGCACTGGCAGGGCGACCGGGACCATTGAACCGGGTAAGGTTGGGCAGGCTCGGTGCTCAAGAGCTCCAATGCGCCTGCACGGTCCGGTCTATCCGTCACCACCTCCATGCACCAGCCCTCCGGTGGCAGCCCCCCGCACCAGGCTGTCTCTCCGGCTCATCCTTACAGGGGCTCCCGCCTGTCCAGCGCTGCCGGAGCCTTCCTCCTCTCCAGCGCTGCTGGAGCCTCCCGCCTGTCCGGCGCTGCTGTCGGAGTCTCCGGCCTGTCCGGCGCTGCTGCCGGAGTCTCCCGCCTGTCCGGCGCCGCTGCCGGAGTCTCCCGCCTGTCCGGCGCTGCTGCCGGAGTCTCCCGCCTGTCCGGCGCTGCTGCCGGAGTCTCCCGCCTGTCCGGCGCTGCTGCCGGAGTCTCCCGCCTGTCCGGCGCTGCTGCCGGAGTCTGAGGCGCCAGAGCCCCTCAGCCCAGAGGCGCCAGAGCCCCTCTGTCCCGAGCTGCCGCCCCTCTGTCCCGAGCTGCCGCCCCTCTGTCCCGAGCTGCCGCCCCTCTGTCCAGTGGGGTCATTAAGTAGGGTCGCCGTGGCTAGGAGGCCACGGAAGCGGACAAGTTGGGGGACTAAGACTACGGTGAAGTGGGGGCCACGTCCAGCACCAGAGCCGCCACCGCGGACAGATGCCCACCCAGACCCTCCCCAATAGGTTCAGGTTTTGCGGCTGGAGTCCGCACCTTGGGGGGGGGGGGTGTACTGTCACACCCTGACCATAGTTTGCTTTGTATGTTTCTATGTTTTGGTTGGTCAGGGTGTGATCTGAGTGGGCATTCTACGTTGGATGTCTTGTTTGTCTATTTCTATATCTGGCCTGATATGGTTCTCAATCAGAGGCAGGTGTTAGTCATTGTCTCTGATTGGGAACCATATTTAGTTAGCCTGGGTGTCACTGTGTGTTTGTGGGTGATTGTTCCTGTCTTTGTGTTTGCACCAGATGGGACTGTTTTAGGTTTTCTCACGTTTGTTGTTTTTGTTAGTTATCTCATGTGTAGTGTCTTTATAAATTAAAGAACATGAATAACCACCACGCTGCATTTTGGTCCGCCTCTACTTCACCTAAAGAAAACCGTTACAAATAACCAATACATTTTTCAAAACTTGACTATTGCAAATTCTTTATGTGATCTGAGCATGATTCCGCGGAAAGTATTCAATCAGTTCGCTGGTCGCATATGGCCCCCGGGCCAGGCCCTTGCCCAGGCCTGGTCTATGGGGAGTAGTTCGATGTAAGTCTCTGGTTGTCCAATTCTCTCCATAAGACACAAAGACATTCTGATCACCCAAACTAGGCCCCAAAAAGAATCGTCTGCAACCTATGGTTTATGGTCGACGTGAGGTGTCATAAAACCCCCACATCCATTCCTCTCTCCCTCTGCGGGAGAGAAAGAGCTCTATAGAGCTGATCCACTGTAACCTGATATTTTGGATCCTCACAGGAGAGTCAGGACACCCAAGAAGTTCTGGAAAATGTTTTAACCTTTCTAGCGCAGGGGTTCCGCTAGTGGAACACCTCGACAACATTCCGCTGAAAAGGCAGCGCGCGAAATTCAAAAATATTTTTTCTAAATATGTAACTTTCACACATTAACAGCAAATACAGCAAATGAAAGATAAACATCTTGTTAATCTACCCATCGTGCCTGATTTAAAAAATGCTTTACAGTTAAAGCACAACATATGATTATGTTAGATCCCCGCCAAGTCGACAAAAAACACACATCCATTTTCCCAGCCAAAGATAGGAGTCACAAAACGCAAAAATATAGATACAAATTCATCACTAACCTTTGATCTTCATCAGATGACACTCATAGGACATCATGTTACACAATACATGTATGTTTTGTTCGATAATGTGCATATTTATATCCAAAAATCTCCGTTTATATTGGCGCCTTACGTGCAGTAATGTTTTGATTCCAAAACATCCGGTGATTTTAGCAGAAATACTCATAATAAACATTGATAAAAGATACTTGTAGTGATCATCTGTGATGGAAGAAGGTGAGGACCAAAGCGCAGCGTGGTAAGTGTTCATGTTTTTTAATAAAGTAATGAACACTGAACAAAACAATAAACGTGAAGTAATCAAACCGAAACAGTCCCGTGTGGCACCAACACGGAAAATAAACACCCACAACTCAAAAGTGAAACTAGGCTCCCTAAGTATGATTCTCAATTAGGGACAACGATTGACAGCTGCCTCTGATTGAGAACCATACCAGGCCGAACACAGCGATCCCAAATCAATAGAAAAAAGAACATAGACAACCCACCCAACTCACCCGACCATACTAAAACAAAGACATAATAAAAGAACTAAGGTCAGAACGTGACGATACTAGTGTTATTCACAGAATTAAAGATAGACTTCTCCTTAATGCAAACGCTGTGTCAGATTTTTACTTTACGGAAAAAGCATAATCTGAGAACGGCGCTCAGAACCCAAAACAGCCAGAGGAATAGCCGCCATTTTGGAATCAACAAAGTTAGAAACAACACCATAAATATTCACTTACCTTTGATGATCTTCATCAGAAGGCACTCCCAGGAATCCCAGTTCGACAATAAATGACTGATTTGTTCCATAAAGTTCCATCATTTATGTCCAAATAGCCACTTGTTGTTAGCGTGTTCAGCCCAGTAATCCATCTTTATGAGGCACGAGCATTTCATCCAGACAAAAACTCGAAAAGTTCCGTTACAGTCCTTTAGAAACATGTCAAACGATGTATGGAATCAATTGTTAGGATGTTTTTAACATAAAACATCAATAATGTTCCAACCGGAGAACTCCTTTGTCTTCAGAAAAGGCACTGGAACGAGAGGTAACTCTGTCGGGAGCGCGCGTCATAAGACCGAGGCACTATGCCAGACCACTGACTCAAACAGGTCTCATGAGCCCCTCCTTTATAGTAGAATCCACATTCAACTTTCAAAAGACAGTTGACATCTAGTAGAAGCCCTAGGAAGTGCAACCTCATCCATATCTAAATGTGTACTCAGTAGGCAAAGTTTTGAAAAACTACAAACCTCAGATTTCCCACTTCCTGGTTGGATTTTTCTCAGGTTTTCACCTGCCATATGAGTTCTGTTATACTGACAGACATCATTCAAACCGTTTTAGAAACTTCAGAGTGTTTTCTATCCAATAATAATAATAATATGCATATATTACCATCTGGGACAGAGTAGGAGGCAGTTCACTCTGGGCACACTATTCATCCAAAAGTGAAAATGCTGCCCCCTATCCCAAAAAGGTTTTAAGACCTGGAGAATAAACCCTCCTCCTCACAGCTGCCCATGTCCCTTAAAGTTGATGATGTGATTGTACCTGATAAGAAGCACATGGCTGAGCTTTTTAATCACCACTTCATTAAGTCAGGATTCCTATTTGACTCAGCCATGCTTCCTTGCCCGCCCAACATTTTCTCATCTCCCACCCTTTCTAATGCGACTAGCCCTGACGCTCCTCCCTCTTTTTCCCCTGCCCCGCTACAAAGTTTCTCCCTGCAGGCGGTCACTGAGTCCGAGGTGTTAAAGGAGCTCCTTAAACTTGACCACAAAAAAACATCTGGGTCAGATGGTTTAGACCCTTTCTTCCTTAAGGTTGCTGCCCCTATAATCGTCAAGCCTATCTCTGACCTTTTTAACTTGTCTCTCCTCTCTGGGGAGGTTCCCATTGCTTGGAAGGCAGCCACAGTTCATCCTTTATTTCAAGGGGGAGATCAAGCTGATCCTAACTGTTATAGGCCTATTTATATTTTGCCCTTATAAAAAGTGTTGG
The DNA here is from genome assembly GCF_018296145.1 of Oncorhynchus tshawytscha. Lineage (NCBI taxonomy): Eukaryota > Metazoa > Chordata > Actinopteri > Salmoniformes > Salmonidae > Oncorhynchus > Oncorhynchus tshawytscha. Next base: position 9,721,677 of record NC_056445.1, read on the forward strand.
AAAAACGTGTTAATAATCAACTGACGGGCTTTCTTGATGTCTATAGTATTCTCTCTGGTATGTAATCTGGTTCCCGCTCTGGTAATATCTCTCTAGTAGCTGATCCGTCGACAGTATTGCGAAATAATTCCCATGTTAAAGAACGATTTGAATGGAGAAAGCTTATCTGAGAGCAGTGCTTACTTTCTTTCGATCCTATCAGTATTAACACATGCTACAACAACGCAGTTAGAGACCGTTACCTTTGCATGGTGTTTTTGGAAAAGCATGTTACATCTTCGCCCATTGTAGGAAAGATGTATCATTTAAACACTTCCACTGTACCTTCCTCCGTAGTAGCAAGACGCCCACACTAGTACCCAGGCATCACGTGCCTGTGTGCGCCAGTGTGTGTGTGTCCATTCAAAAAAGAGAATGGTCAAAATGTCCCCTCTGGTATGAAAACCCAGGACATTGAAATCCCAGGGCGGTGACGCTGACTGTTTCACTGAGAACTCTGTTAGATGTATGTCAACTTGACACTGGTGATGACAGCTTTCACTCCAATTGTTGTTGTTGTTCATTCACTCAGTACTGTTTGAATGTTTACTTATTTACGTGGTTAAAAAAATTCTAAAACAGTTGATATGTTGAAAACAGTTTCATTTTATCACACAGCTAACCAGGTTGGTATTTGTTTTTGTATTTATTATTATGCTGCCAAGGCAGCAGCTACTCTTCCTGGGGTCCAGCAAAATTAAGGCAGTTTATACAATTTGAAAAGCAATACAATACATTCACAGATTTCACAACACACTGTGTGCCCCCAGGCCACTACTCCACCACTACCACATATCTACAACACACTGTGTGCCCCCAGGCCACTACTCCACCACTACCACATATCTACAACACACTGTGTGCCCCCAGGCCACTACTCCACCACTACCACCTATCTACAACACACTGTGTGCCCCCAGGCCACTACTCCACCACTACCACATATCTACAACACACTGTGTGCCCCCAGGCCACTACTCCACCACTACCACATATCTACAACACACTGTGTGCCCTCAGGCCCCTACTCCACCACTACCACATATCTACAACACACTGTGTGCCCTCAGGCCCCTACTCCACCACTACCACATATCTACAACACACTGTGTGCCCCCAGGCCACTACTCCACCACTACCACCTATCTACAACACACTGTGTGCCCTCAGGCCCCTACTCCACCACTACCACATATCTACAACACACTGTGTGCCCTCAGGCCCCTACTCCACCACTACCACATATCTACAACACACTGTGTGCCCCCAGGCCACTACTCCACCACTACCACCTATCTACAACACACTGTGTGCCCTCAGGCCCCTACTCCACCACTACCACATATCTACAACACACTGTGTGCCCTCAGGCCCCTACTCCACCACTACCACATATCTACAACACACTGTGTGCCCTCAGGCCACTACTCCACCACTACCACATATCTACAACACACTGTGTGCCCTCAGGCCACTACTCCACCACTACCACATATCTACAACACACTGTGTGCCCTCAGGCCACTACTCCACCACTACCACCTATCTACAACACACTGTGTGCCCTCAGGCCACTACTCCACCACTACCACCTATCTACAACACACTGTGTGCCCTCAGGCCTCTACTCCACCACTACCACATATCTACAACACACTGTGTGCCCTCAGGCCACTACTCCACCACTACCACCTATCTACAACACACTGTGTGCCCTCAGGCCACTACTCCACCACTACCACATATCTACAACACACTGTGTGCCCTCAGGCCCCTACTCCACCACTACCACATATCTACAACACACTGTGTGCCCCCAGGCCCCTACTCCACCACTACCACATATCTACAACACACTGTGTGCCCTCAGGCCACTACTCCACCACTACCACATATCTACAACACACTGTGTGCCCTCAGGCCTCTACTCCACCACTACCACATATCTACAACACACTGTGTGCCCTCAGGCCCCTACTCCACCACTACCACATATCTACAACACACTGTGTGCCCCCAGGCCACTACTCCACCACTACCACATATCTACAACACACTGTGTGCCCTCAGGCCCCTACTCCACCACTACCACATATCTACAACACACTGTGTGCCCTCAGGCCACTACTCCACCACTACCACATATCTACAACACACTGTGTGCCCTCAGGCCACTACTCCACCACTACCACATATCTACAACACACTGTGCCCTCAGGCCCCTACTCCACCACTACCACATATCTACAACACACTGTGCCCTCAGGCCCCTACTCCACCACTAGGCCCCTACTCCACCACTACCACATATCTACAACACACTGTGCCCTCAGGCCCCTCCTCCACCACTACCACATATCTACAACACACTGTGTGCCCTCAGGCCCCTACTCCACCACTACCACATATCTACAACACACTGTGCCCTCAGGCCCCTCCACCCTCCACCACTACCACATATCTACAACACACTGTGTGCCCTCAGGCCACTACTCCACCACTACCACATATCTACAACACACTGTGTGCCCCCAGGCCACTACTCCACCACTACCACATATCTACAACACACTGTGCCCTCAGGCCCCTCCTCCACCACTACCACATATCTACAACACACTGTGCCCTCAGGCCACTACTCCACCACTACCACATATCTACAACACACTGTGTGCCCTCAGGCCCCTACTCCACCACTACCACATATCTACAACACACTGTGTGCCCCCAGGCCACTACTCCACCACTACCACATATCTACAACACACTGTGTGCCCTCAGGCCACTACTCCACCACTACCACATATCTACAACACACTGTGTGCCCTCAGGCCCCTACTCTACCACATATCTACAACACACTGTGTGCCCTCAGGCCCCTACTCTACCACATATCTACAACACACTGTGTGCCCCCAGGCCACTACTCCACCACTACCACATATCTACAACACACTGTGTGCCCTCAGGCCACTACTCCACCACTACCACATATCTACAACACACTGTGTGCCCTCAGGCCCCTACTCCACCACTACCACATATCTACAACACACTGTGTGCCCTCAGGCCACTACTCCACCACTACCACATATCTACAACACACTGTGTGCCCCCCAGGCCACTACTCCACCACTACCACATATCTACAACACACTGTGTGCCCCCAGGCCACTACTCCACCACTACCACATATCTACAACACACTGTGTGCCCTCAGGCCACTACTCCACCACTACCACATATCTACAACACACTGTGTGCCCCAGGCCAGGCCACTGCCCCCAGGCCACTCCACCACTACCACATATCTACAACACACTGTGTGCCCCCAGGCCACTACTCCACCACTACCACATATCTACAACACACTGTGTGCCCTCAGGCCACTACTCCACCACTACCACATATCTACAACACACTGTGTGCCCCCAGGCCACTACTCCACCACTACCACATATCTACAACACACTGTGTGCCCTCAGGCCCCTATCTCTACCCTCAGGCCATATCTACAACACACTGTGTGCCCTCAGGCCCCTACTCTACCACATATCTACAACACACTGTGTGCCCTCAGGCCACTACTCCACCACTACCACATATCTACAACACACTGTGTGCCCTCAGGCCCCTACTCTACCACATATCTACAACACACTGTGTGCCCTCAGGCCCCTACTCCACCACTACCACATATCTACAACACACTGTGTGCCCTCAGGCCCCTACTCTACCACATATCTACAACACACTGTGTGCCCTCAGGCCACTACTCCACCACTACCACATATCTACAACACACTGTGTGCCCTCAGGCCACTACTCCACCACTACCACATATCTACAACACACTGTGTGCCCTCAGGCCCCTACTCCACCACTACCACATATCTACAACACACTGTGTGCCCTCAGGCCCCTACTCCACCACTACCACATATCTACAACACACTGTGTGCCCTCAGGCTCCTACTCCACCACTACCACATATCTACAACACACTGTGTGCCCTCAGGCCACTACTCCCACCACTACCTCATATCTACAACACACTGTGTGCCCTCAGGCCACTACTCCCACCACTACCACACATCAACAATACAAAATCCGTGCTTCACAGTCCCTGCTGATCCTTAAGGTGTATTTTTGTCTGTTATTTTAAATCTAATTTAACTGCTTGCATCAGTTACTTGATGTGGAATAGAGTTCCATGTAGTCATGGCTCTATGTAGTACTGTGCACCTCCCGTAGTCTGTTCTGGACTTGGGGACTGTGAAAAGACCTCTGTGGCATGTCTTGTGGGGTATGCATGGGTGTCCGAGCTGTGCATCAGTAGTTCAAACAGACAGCTAAAGTGCACTCAACATGTCAATACCTCTCATAAATACAAGTAGTGATGAAGTCAATCTCTCCTCCACTTTGAGCCAGGAGAGATTGACATGCATATTATTAATGTTAGGTCTGTGTACATTCAAGGGCCAGCCGTGCAGCCCTGTTCTGAGCCAATTGCAATTTTCCCAAGTCCCTTTTTGTGGCACTTGACCACACGACTGAACAGTAGTCCAGGTGTGAAAAAACTAGGGCCTGTAGGACCTGCCTTGTTGATAGTGCTGTAAGAAGGTAGAGTAGCGCTTTATCATGAACAGACTTCTCCCCATCTTAGCTACTGTTGTATCAATATGTTTTGACCTTGACAGTTTACAATCCAGGGTTACTCCAAGCGGTTTAGTCACCTCAACTTGCTCAATTTCCATATGATAGATTACAATATTTAGTTGAGGTTTAGGGTTTAGTGAATGATTTGTCCCAAATACAATGCTTTTAGTTTTAGAAATATGTAGGACTAACTTATTCCTTGCCATCCACTCTGAAACTAACTTCAGCTCTTTGTTAAGTGTTGCAGTCATTGCAGTCGCTGTAGCAGCTGACGTGTATAGTGTTGAGGTTTTACTCAAGCCAGTGGCATGTCTTTAGTAAACCGGAAGAAAGTAAGGAACCTAGACAGCTGCCCTGGGGAATTCCTGATTCTACGTGGATTTTGTTGGAGAAGCTTCCATTAAAGAACACCATCTGTGTTCTGTTAGGCAGGTAACTCTTTATCAACAATAGAGCAGGGGGTGTAAAGCCATAACATATATGTTTTTCCAGCGGTCAATTTGTTTACTGTAAAATAGCATTGTATCTGGTCAAACACAATTCTTTCCAAAAGTTTACTACGGGTTGGTAACAGGTTGATTAGTCGGCTATTTGAGCCAGTAAAGGAGGCTTTACTATTCTTAGGTTGTGTATTACTTTTGCTTCCCTCCAGGTCTGGGGGCACACACTTTCGAGTAGGCTTAAATTAAAATACGGCAAATAGGAGTGGCAATATCATCCGCTATTATCCTCAGTAATTTTCCATCCAAGTTGTCAGACCCCAGGGGCTTGTCATTATTGATAGACTTCTTCTACACTCAGTTTACGGAATTAAAAATGACAATGCTTGGCTTTCATAATTTGGTCAGATATACTTGGATATGTAGTGTCAACATTTGTTGCTGGCATGTCATGCTAATATTGCCAATGAAAAAAATCATTAAAGCAGTTGGCGAGATCAGTCGGTTTTGTGATGAATGAGCCATCTGATTCAATAAGTGATTGAGCTGAGTTTGCCTTTTTCCCACAAATTTCATTTAAGGTGCTTCTATCATTCTCCTATCTACTATCATTCTTGATGTCATTTCTCTTTGTTTGATAGTGTAGCTTCTTCTTTTCATTCAGTTTAGTCACGATTGCTGAACTTGCAATACTTTTGCCAATTGGTTGTGCAGCCAGATTTATTTGCCATTCCTTTTGCGTCATCACTCTCAACAATGCAATTCTTCAATTGCTCATCAATCCACTTCCGCTGAAGTCGGTCCCTCTCCTTGTTCGGGTGGCGTTCGACGTCACCGGCTTTCTAGCCACCGCCGATCCACTTTTCATTTTCCATTTGTTCTGTCTTTGTCTTATCACACCTGGTTTCACTCAATCAATTACTTGTTTATTATTTAACCCCCTGTTCGCCATGTTTTATTTTTGAGTGATTGTTTCTTGTATTTTTAGGTCCGTCATGGTGTGCTCGTGCTGTTACTTTGTTCATTTGTTGTTAGTAAAAGTACGTTGATGGCTCATATTTGCTGTCCCGTGCCTGACTCGCTACACCAGCTACACATAAGACACTTACAAAGAGTTTAATAGTTTTTACATTCGTTTTCTTACTGAGTGCAGGCTTATTGGTAACTGGAATAAGCTATTTCATAAATGTGCCAAGTGCAGCGTCTGTTTGCTCCTCATGACATACAACGGAACAACACATGTTATTACATAAACAATATTACATTATTACGTAAACAACATAGGAATCACAACAAAACTTATTGTATGACCTCATATAGACTATATTGGGCCCAGCATTTGGAACTTTGATTTTCCTAGATATGGCTACTATATTGTGATCACTACATCCGATGGATCTGGATACTGCTTTCAAGCTCATTTCTGCAGCATTAGTAAAGATGCGATCAATACATGATGATGATTTCATTCCTGTGCTGTTTGTAACTACCCTGGTAGGTTGACTGCTAACCTGAACCAGGTCGCAGGCACTGGTTAGTTTGAAGCTTTTTCTTGAGTGGGCAGCTGAATGAAAGCCAGTCAATATTTAATTTACCCAGAAAATATACCTCCCTGTTGATATCACATACATGATCAAGAATTTCACACGTTATCCAGATAGTGACTGTTAGCACTTGGTGGTCTATCGCAGCTTCCCACAAGAATGGGCTTTAGGTGAGGCAGATGAACCTGTAGCCATAATACTTCAACAGTATTTAACATGAGATCCTCTCTTAAGCTTTACAGGAATGTGTTAGCATTTCTTTTTGATGCACACGTCATGCAAGAAAGCAATGATCATTATGATGTTGTTGTTTTACCTTGATGCTTCGTGTGCAACTTGCACCCCTGCTACGTTTTACTTGTGGATAGAGAGGTTTTCAGGAACACATTGAAAAGTAACCTGACACAGTGTCAATAGTTCAGCATACATTTGGATTGTAATGACGAGAAGAAAATGTAATTGACAGAGGAGTGAGTGAACTGAATTAATGCATAAGGTAAGGACTAGAATTTTCTCTGGATCTTCTAACAGCAATGCGTCTGACTGGTGTGTGCATGTATTATAATTAGCAGTGTGGCAGTTTCCCCAAAGTTCGGTGTTTCTAACTGGCTATAATAGCAGCCAAGGATGTTCGCTAGATTATTTGTTTGTTCTCTGATTACGCACAAGTGTCCAGGTCAGCAGTTTGCACAGATGACTGTATTCAGCCATATGAAAACCTTCCATAGCGAAATATACCTAGCTAGTTATTCTTTTTCGCTTCTCATCCAATGGTGTTAGCTAGCTAGCTAAATCTGCAGGCTTTCTACTAGCAAGCTGCTAATGTTGCGCAGAAACCTAGTTGCTCGACTGATTTTAGAACGCTGAGGTTCATCTGAAAAGGTAGCAGCACATCCTTGGTTTTTGTTGGGCAGAAATGTACACGTGAGAGCCATAAATTGTGAATTCAATAAAAACCATCTTTTCAGATGTAATAATACATTTTATTTTAAGCGCTTTTTAGACACCCAAAGTCACTTCACATAATCAGCAATCATCAATAATCAAGATAAGGCAATACAATCACCTGAATGAAATCAGCAAGAATTTAAAAGTACACGAAACATGATGACAGACTAACCAGGGGAGTAACGTTGAATGTTCATGAATGAACATGAATTCTCTCCAAATCGGTCGATATTACAGCTTTCTGGAACACATGAATGGAAGTTGCGTCCAGCAGGCTGCATCATTCTGCCCGAAGTCATCTGGGAAAGAGGGTAATACAGAGAAAGATTTGTTTAAAAAAAATGTAGCTTAAAAGGGAACACATTACCTTTAAAATATATTTTTTACATCTATCAAAATGTTTGATGAATAACGTGAGGGAAAGTGCTCTGGCGACAGCATCGTACCTCCATAGTTCATCTCCATACAATGCTCACGGCCATTCGTGTTGTCGTTCCCAGCAACATGGATGTAGTTATCAGGTTGCCTCTGGCCCCAGTTCTGGTAGCTAAACCTGGACCCATCGCTCCACAGCCAAAGACCCTCCTAAAGAGCATACAAGGAGATGTGTAACCAGCAGACACTATACATTATATAAAAATGATTTAACCACATTTGAAGTGACAGTGTTTGTTTACAATTACATTGTTTACAAACAATGGAGTAAAACAAGCTTATATTTCGGGTAAGGCACCACTAGGCATTTATAATTATATTCTAAAAGAATCAACGCATCTTACTGTATAGGTTTCAGGAGTGTTACACAGAGTGTTTCTGACCTTGATGGCATCGTTGGCTCCAATCCAGGTGCGCTGGGCTCCGTTGGCACTACTTTGGATGACTGACTGAAGGAAGTTATACTGGGAGAGGCTGTGCACTGACGCCAGGTTACCTCCCAATAGCAAACAGTAATGCTGAAGAGAGACAGAGAGAGAGAATCACACAAAGGTAGAATATATATTTTTTTTCTAACCTTTATTTTGACAGGTAAGTCATACTGAGACTGGGGTTTCTTTTACAGATGAGCCCTGCATAAATACTATCAATCACCTACAATATACATTATAAAACATATGAACAACAGACACATTTATCCACATAGATGTCTCCAATATTTACTCTGAACTGACCAAGTGGGACCAGAACATCTAATTTCAGAGAGCTCTGTAAGTTGTTCCACATGAAGGGCACAAACAAACTAAAGTCAGTTTTATCCAGCTCTGTGGAGACCTTAGGGGCCTCCAGTGTTATCCAAGTCTGAGACCGGGTTTGGTCATTTGTAAGTCTAAATTGAATTAATGATGATTAATGATGATAGATAGGAAGTTTCTGCATTAGTTTCTGAATTTTAAGATAAAGAGAAGAAATAGCATGTCATGTTGTAGTTTAGCAACCCGGTTAAACAAGCTAATTCTATGATGTTTAGAATGAGTAAATCTGGCCCTAAATATGGACATTTACAGGTACCTCTGCCTCTGGCCATTTGGCCATGATGGGGACATAGTGATAGCAGAGTGTCCCATATCTGTGCCAACCAGGTGGGCATGATGAACTCCTGGATTGTAGTTCCCGCTTCTCCTTCGCTCCCATCTCCTCAGACTCTGTAGGGGGAAGAGATAACATGCAGTATCATGATGAAATTATTAGTTCCGTCAACACAATCTGAATAGTCAAAAGTGTGTTCCAACAGTGATGTTACTGAACACAGCACCACAGCTATCTGTGCGTTATCAGTCCATTAACATTAGCAAACCAACACAATATTATAGCTTTCTGCAGGTTTCAGAAATCCTGTTGATATGGGATTGAGGAAGGCATTTTACCAATTGGCAGGTTGCGTATCAGATTCTCAATAATTTGATTCTCTGTGTCATTCAGATCTCCTACAACAAAGAGAGACAAAAACAGAGGAAAGATTAATACTCATGTGCTCTTTAAAGTGTAGAATGAAATAATCAAACTGCATCTGATGAGTGAACAGGTAATCAAATCATTGATAAGAATACCTCTACTACCTACACATCATTAAACACCTCTTATCTACACTGTAAATAAAAGGAGTACACTAAAGATATGGTGGAAACTATGAGGTGTATCTCTCTTACTTGCATCACCCAGAGCAAAGGCAGCGCTGAGAAGCAGAAATATGGTCAACATCGCCATGGTGATACTCTCCTGAGAAAATAGAAAACGAGAGAGAGAGAGAGAAAGAGGGAAAGACTCACAAATTCAGCGTCGGACAGTGAGTACTTTAGAACGTAGGCGGAGGTGACTATAGTGGACTTACCTGATGTATAAGGAGTCTCTGGTAGGTTCTGTTCTGTTGGAGAATGGGGCACACTTATATACCCCCGACCACAAGGAAGCAATTATCGTTTTTTATCAATAGTTAACTAATATAATATCTATTTCCTTCTCATGACGGGTTTCTTATCATCATCAAAAGAAGAGAGTAGCAAATATGCTAAATGGGCAGGTTGGGGTGGTGGTGGTGGGGGGAGGTGCTCATACACAGGACATTCGGAAAGCATTCAGACGCCTTAACTTTTTACTTAGTTTGTTACGTTGTGGTCTTATTCTAAAATTGATTCAATATTCCCACCCCCCCTCATCAATCTACACACAAAGCCTCACAATTACAAAGCAAAAACTGAAATATCAAATTTTACATACCTATTCAGACTCTTTACTCAGTACTTTGTTGAAGCACCTTTGGCAGCGATTACAGCCTCAAGAATTCTTGGGTATGACGCTACAAGCTTGGCACACCTGTATTTGGGGAGTTTCTCCTGTTCTTCTCTGCAGATCCTCTCAAGATCTGTCAGGTTGGATGGAGAGTGTCGCTGCACAGCTTTTTTCAGGTCTCTCCTGAGATGTTCAATCTGGTTCAAGTCCAGACTTTGGAAGGGTCAATAAAGGACATTCATAGACATGTCCCGACGTCACTCCTGCGTTGTCTTTGCTGTGTGTTTAAGGTCGTTGTCCTGTTGGAAGGTGAACCTTCACCCCAGTCTGAGCGCTCTGTAGCAGATCTCTCTATACTTTGCTCCGTTCATCATTCCCTCAATACTGACTAGTCTCCCTGTCCCTGCCCCTGAGAAACTTCCCCACAACATGATATTGTCACCACTGTGCTTCACCGTAGGGATGGTGCCAGGTTTCCTCCAGACGTGAAGCTTGGCTCTCAGGCCAAATAGTTAAATCTTCTTGGAGTCCTCCCTCCGTCGATGTATAGATCCTTACTGTTCTGGTATCGCAGCCTAGTTATAACAGTTGCTCAGTTCCTGCTATTGTGTTGTTCAGTATTTTTCCATCTCAGTTAAACCTCGTGATGACCACCCCTCCCTATCACAACTTTGTAAGATACCGCAAGTCACACCATGTGCTCAATATTGTTACATACAAACACAAGGACAAAGCATCTGCTGGGCTGTTATCTACAGTTTTGCAACATGCAGGTCACACCATGTTACTCAGTTCTTGTCACACACAAACAGGCAAGTAGCAAGCAGTTGTTTAATCTCATAATGATGCTCCAGTGCACAAATGCAGACACCTCACACAACCAACATCAGATAATATTTAATCATATATATCTAATGGCTATAATGTAAAATACAGGATACACTGAGGAGTTGCTTCCGTCTGGCCACTCTACCATGAAAGGCCTGATTGTTGGAGTGCTGCATATATGGTTGTACTTCTCTGATAGGGAATCATCTCTGGTGAATCTCCGGGCTTCCTCATGTCATGCTCATGTTGTGGATGATGATGTGAAGAAGAAGAAGAAGAAGTTTTAATGTTTTTTGAGATAATGCCTTTGACATTTCAATGTCACAGCAACGTCAAACTATCTTTTTTGGGCAGAAACGTTGGAGAGGTCCTGCATCGAATGAATCAATAATCTCATCCCATTACTCCAGCAGCCAGTCAGGTCCATTTCCAACCAGAGAGAAAAGATAAATTCAGTACATTGCCCTCGCAACAAGCAGATGCTGAATGACTGTGAGCAGCACACTTAAATGCCCGAAGGACACACAGGAGAACAGACAGACCATAGACAGCCCATACCTCTGAATAGGAAAGATTGGAATGAGCTCATGTTCATACGGTACTGCATGATGGTTCATATTGCAACAATGCAAAGGCTTGGAAACACAATGAGTGAGACTAGGACTAATGATGTGTACTTCACCTGATGGTGGAGACATGTTTAAATGAAGACAGTGAGTCATTTCAAACTGGTGTGTTTCTGTCTAGCAGTCAAATAAGATTTCTAGAAGAAGTTTTACCTACGACCTCCTACTGTGGGCTATGTCAATGTTTCGGTTCTTTCAAGCACGCGACTTTCAAGTGACTTCATTCACGGTTACAAAAACATGATATACAGCTAATTAATGCTCAAATACAGTCTGGATAACACTCACAAACATCTTCTACCTGTATTAGGGAAACATTTTCTGACAGGCCCAAATTGCCCACTCAGTACAGATGAGACACAGAATGAAGCATGCTGGGTAGTCTGCCTGTCAGTGTGTGTGTGTGTGTGTATGTGTGTGAGTGGCATGCTCTGACTCAGCACATTGATGTGGGCCGCAGAGAGAGAGAGAGAGAGAGAAGAGCCAGAGACACTGGCTCTTTTATTACCTAATCCAGTTTAGGAGATGAATCCAGCCTTTAATCAAATATTCCCATAATGATTCCTCATGTATACATGAATCACTGCCCTTACCCAATAACAGCTCTTTGGGGTTCCGAGTGGCGCAGTGGTCTAAGGCACTGCATCTCAGTGAAAAATGTGTCACTACAGTACATGGTTCAAATCCAGGCTGTATCACATCTAGATGTGATTGGCTGGTACACAATTGGCCCAGTGTTGTCTGGGCTTGGAAGGGTTAAGCTGTCAAAAAAATAAGAATTTGTTCTTAATTAACTGGCTTGCCCAGTTAAATTTTGCCCTGACCAATATAAAGACAAGAAAGAGACTGTAAGTGTGTATGTGTGAGGATGCAGGTCTAAATGGCCTGTATTAAAGCGGCAAAGCTGACACTGGAGTTCTCTCAATTCCTCCCAAAGCTTATCAACATGGTTTCATTCATTCCTCTCTCTAGTCTAATAGTTTTCTCCAGGCACCATGCCCTGGTTCACTGACCTGCTGTATGAAACCAATTAAATGCATCAGAAGTGTGACAATTGAAAGCAGCTCTACCTTGGAGACATTGTAAGGGAACATTTTATGTTCTGAAGACATAGCCTTGCATTGTACACAGTAGGCATCTCCTCTCACTCGATCATGTGACTGTGACTGCCTCCTCAGACCAATTGACAGAATACCCAGAATATGTTCTAGAAGTTAAGATAGGAGACATTACTCAGTTTCTTGGGAAATGTAGCCTGCACGATAACAGCCAGTCACCTGCAGGAACAAACACTATGAACCACGCCTATGTAGGTTTATTGGGCAGCAGTATATAAGAGGACTGAAGGGACCACCCTGGCGGAGCTGGTAGCAGACTTTTACTTTGTACAAGTCTTACTTTCTCAGAACAAGAACAGACTGACGAGTTTCAGAAGAAAGTCTCTAGCCATTTTGAGTCTGTAATCGAACCCACAAATTCTGATGCTCAAGACACTCAACTAGTCTAAAGAAGGACAGTTTTATTGTTTCTTTATCAGCACACAGTTTTCAGATGGAAGTTTACATGCACTTAGGTTGGAGTCATTAAAACTTGTTTTTCAATCACTCCACAAATTTCTTGTTAACAAACTATAGTTTTTGCAAGTCAGACACGACACCTACTTTGTGCATGGCACAACTAATTTTTCCAACAATTGTTTACAGACAGATTATTTCACTTATAATTCACTTTATAACAAATCCAGTGGGTCAGAAGTTTACATACACTAAGTTGTTTGTGCCTTTAAACAGCTTGGAAAATTCCAGAAAATTATGTCATGGCTTTAGAAGCTTCTGATTGGCTAACATCATTTGAGTCAATTGTAGGTGTACCTGTGGATTTATTTCAAGGCCTACCTTCAAACTCGGTGCCTCTTTAATTGACATCATGGGAAAATCAAAAGAAATAAGCCAAGACCCCAGAAAAAAAATTACAGACCTTCACAAGTCTGGCTCCTCATTGGGAGCAATTTCCAAACACCTGAAGGTACCACACTCATCTGTATAAACAATAGTACGCAAGTATAAACATCATGGGACCACGCAGCCGTCATACCGCTCAGTGAGGAGACGCATTCTGTCTCCTAGAAGTGAACATACTTTGTTGCTCATAAACTTCCGACTTCAACCGTATGTACTTATATGTATGTATGTGTATGTATGTACAAGTATTATTATTACATTTTTTTTTATATATGGGGGATTGGAAGTGATGCAGACAATTACATTGATTGAAGCTACAATCTATCTGCAATATGAAAGCTGATCTACCCCCTAAAAAACAAACAAAAAAATAAAACATAAGCATTATAACGTTAGATTATATGAGTAATTATGGTATGCCTGAAACAGTCTTCCTCTCCTATTGTTCAACTGTCGGAGGCAGTTGGAGCGCCTTCATCTCAAAGGCTTGCAGTAACTAAATCTTAATAATAGCCACACCATACCAAACCTTCACAATTTTTTCTAAACTGTACTAGGTGCTCCTGAGTGGCGCAGCGGTCAAAGGCACTGCATCTCAGTGCTAGAGGCATTCTACAGACCCTGGTTCAATTCCAAGCTGTATCACATCTAGCCGTAATTGGGAGACCCATAGGGCGGCACACAATTGGCCCAATATAATCCAGTTTAGGGTTTGGCTGGGGTAGGCTGTCATTGTAAATAAGAATTTGTTCTTAACTGACTTGCCTAGTTAAATTTTAAAAATTATATTGGAAGTCAAGCTATTGTTTATAGAGAAAAGACGAGCACAAGAGCAAATGTAAACCAGGGAAAAAACTCACTACCCTTCTCTGTCCCCCCCCAGAAAATCACTGAACCCTCCCCAAAGCAAAACAAAAAAGAACTGTTTGAATATTCAATCCAGGGAAATTGCTAGTGCTATGTTTCTCCTCAGTACTAAATCCTCTCTGGATTGTGTGGAAGAACTTGACTGGCCTGCACAGAGCTCTGACCTCAACATCCTCTGAACACCTTTAGGATGAATTGGAATGCCGAATGCGAGCCAGGCCTAATCGCCCAACATCAGTGCCCTACCTCAATAACGCTCTTGTGGCTGAATGTCCCGGCAGCAATGTTCCAACATCTAGTGGAAAGCCTTCCCAGAAGAGGGGGGGTGGTGGCAACAATGTCTTTGCGATTGATACAAATAAGCAACGTATAAAAAGATGCTTCAAATGAAAACCTAAATGACTGCATTAAAATATAAACAGTAAGCTATAGGCCAATTTCAATCATATTGAAATATACAGTATTTCATGTTGTATTTGCTACTTGTAGGCTACTGTCTGATGTGTAGCCTAACGTGCGCAATGATATGCCAAATAGGTGATTAGAATAAGTCTCCTCAATATTTGCAGCCGTAGGTGGTAAAATATCTCTAGTAGCTGATCCGTCGTCAGTATTGCTAAATAATTCCAATGTTAAAGAACGATTTGAATGGAGAAAGCTTATCTGAGAGCAGTGCTTACTTTCTTTCGATCCTATCAGTATTAACACATGCTACAACAACGCAGTTAGAGACCGTTACCTTTGCATGGTGTTTTTGGAAAAGCATGTTCCATCTTCGCCCATTGTAGGAAAGATGTATCATTAAAACACTTCCACCGTTCTTTCGTCCATAGTAGCAAGACGCCCACACTAGTACCCAACGAACCCAAAGGCTCTTTTAAGGGACACATAATAAATGAAAATAAGCACACACCGTGCGTGTGCACGCCAGTGTGTGTGTCTATACACAAAAGAGAATGGTCAAAATGTCCCATCCGGTAAGCAAACCAGGGATCTTCAAATCCCAGGGCGACACAAGCTGTTACGCTACGAACTCTGTTAGAGGTATGTTAACTCGACACTCTATTTAAACAGAGAGTCTAGTGATGACAGCTTTCACTCCAAAAGGTTTTTGTTGTTCATTCACTCAGTACTGTTTGAATGTTTATTTATTTGCGTGGTTAAAAAAATTCTAAAACAGTTGATGTGTTGAAAATTTTATCACATAGCTAACCAAGTTTGTATTTGTATTTGTATTTATTGTCGATCCCCATTACAATACTTTCACAGATTTCACAACACTGTGCGCCCTATGGCCCCTACTCCCGCCACTACCACATTTCTACAATACAAAATCCATGTGCACGTGTGTGTATAGTGCGTATGTTATTGTGTGTGTGTGCATGTGTCTTTGCCTATGTGTTTCTTCACAGTCCCTGCTGTTCCATAAGCTGTATTGTTATCTGTTTTTTAAATGACATTTTACTGCTTGCAATCAGTTACTTGATGTGGAATAAAGTTCCTTGTAGTCATGGCTCTATGTAGTACTGTGCTCCTCTAAAAGTCTGTTCTGGACTTAGGGATTGTGAAGAGACCTCTGGTGGCATGTTTTGTGGGGTATGCATGGGTGTCCAAGCTGTGCGCCAGTAGTTCAAACAGACAGCTCGGTGCATTCAACATGTCAATACCTCTCATAAATACAAGTAGTGATGAAGTCAATTTTCCTAAGTCCCTTTTTGTGGCACCTGACCACACGACTGAAGAGTAGTCCAGGTAGGACAAAACTAGAGTCTATAGATCCTGCCTTGTTGATAGTGCTGTAGAGAAGGTAGAGCAGCATTTTATTATGGACAGTCTTCTTCCCATCTTAGCTACTGTTGTAACTTTCACGCCCTGACCGTAGAGAGCCTTTTATGTCTCTATTTGGTTTGGTCAGCGTGTGCTTTGGGGTGGGCATTCTATGTTTCAATTTCTATGATTTTTATTTCTATGTTTTGCCCGGGTATGGTTCTCAATCAGGGACAGCTGTCTATCATGGCCTCTGATTGGGAACCATACTTAGGTAGCCCTTTTTCCCTCTTTTCTTGGTGGGAAGTTGTCTTTGTTTGTTGGCACGATAGCCTTAAGCTTCGCAGTTGTTTTTATAATGTTTATTGTTTTTGTCGGCGTCATCCTAAATAAAAAGGGAATATGTACGTTCACAACGCTGCACCTTGGTCCAGTTTCCTTCAACAGGCGTGACAGAACTTCCCACCACAAATGGACCAAGCAGCGTGGTAAGGAGGAATGGACGTGGGAGGACATCCTAAATGGCAAAGGATCCTGGACGTGGGAGGAGATCCTGGCGGGGAAGGATCGCCTGCCCTGGGAGCAGGTAGAAGCAGAGAGGAAGGCAAAGGCAGTAGCTAAAGCAGAGCTGCAAAGTTATGAGGGAACATGGCTGGCAAGGAAGCCCGAGAGGCAGCCCCAAAAACATTTTTGGGTGGGGGCACACAGGGAGTGTGGCAGAGTCAGGTTGGAGACCCGACCCAACTCCCCGTGCTTACCGTGGCGGGCGTCGTACTGGTCAGGCACCGTGTTAGGCGGTGGAGCGCACGGTGTCTCCAGTACGCGTTCTTAGCCCGGTGCGCTACATCCCAGCTCCCCGTATCTGCCAGGCTAGGGTGACCATCCAGCCAGGACGGGTTGTGCAGGCTCTAAGCTCGAGACCTCCAGTGCACCTCCACGTCCTAGTGTATCCGGTGCCTCAGCCAAGGACAATATCTCCTGCAAGTCTCCCCAGCCTAGTGAGTCCTGTGCCTGCACCAAGAACTGATCCTCCTATATGTCTCCCCAGCCTGGTGAGTTCTGTGCCTGCTCCCAGAGCTAGGTCTCCTGTGCGTCTCTCCACTCCAGTGATGATCCATGGCACGACGCCTCCAGTGATGATCCATGGCACGAAGCCTCCAGTGATGATCCATGGCGCGGAGCCTCCAGCGACGCTCTCCAGTCCGGAGCCTCCAGCGACGCTCTCCAGTCCGGAGCCTCCAGCGACGCTCTCCAGTCCGGAGCCTCCAGCGACGCTCTCCAGTCCGGAGCCTCCAGCGACGCTCTCCAGTCCGGGGCCCCCAGCGACGCTCTCCAGTCCGGGGCCCCCAGCGACGCTCTCCAGTCCGGGGCCCCCAGAGACGGCCTCCAGTCCGGGGCCCCCAGAGACGGCCTCCAGTCCGGGGCCCCCAGAGACGGCCTCCAGTCCGGGGCCCCCAGAGACGGCCTCCAGTCCGGGGCCTCCAGAGATGTCCTCCAGTCCGGGGCCCCCAGAGACGGTCTCCAGTCCAGGGCCCGCAGCAACTAGGGTGCCCAGTCCGGGGGCAGTGGCGAGGTCCCCCACACCAGAGGCATCACCAAAGCGGGGTGAGCCAGAGGTGGAGCGGGGTCTGCATCCTGCACCTGAGCCGCCACCGCGGATGGATGCCCACCCAGACCCTCCCCTACAGGTTCGGATTTTGCGGCCAGAGTCCGCACCTTTGGGGGGTGATTATGTCTCTATTTGGTTTGGTCAGGGTGTGATTTGGGGTGGGCATTCTATGCTTCGTTTTCTATGATTTTGTATTTCAATGTTTTGGCCGGGTATGGTTCTCAATCAGGGACAGCTGTCTATCGTTGTCTCTGATTGGGAACCATGCTTAGGTAGCCCTTTTTCCCTCTTTTCTTGGTGGGAAGTTGTCTTTGTTTGTTGGCACGATAGCCTTAAACTTCACGGTTGTTTTTGTATTATTTATTGTTTATGTCGGCGTCATCCTAGATAAAAAGGGAATATGTACGCTCATCACGCTGCACCTTGGTCCAGTTCCTTCAACAGCCGTGACAGTAACAACATGTTTTGACCATGACAGTTGCTCAACTTGCTCAATTTCCACTTGATTTATTACAAGATTTAGTTGAGGTGTAGGGTTTAGTGAATGATTTGTCTCAAATACAATGCTTTAAGTTTTAGAAATATTTAGGACTTACTTATTCCTTGCCATCCACTCTGAAACTAACTTCAGCTCTTTGTTAAGTGATGTAGTCATTTCAGTCGCTGTAGCAGCTGACGTGTATAGTGTTGAGTCATCCGCATACATAGACACACTGGTTTTACTCAAACCAAGTGGCATGTCGTTAGTAAATATTGAAAAAAGTAAGAGGCCTAGACAGCTGCCCTGGGGAATTCCTGATTCTGCCTGGATTATGTTGGAGAGGCTTCCATTAAAGAACACCCTCTGTGTTCTGTTAGGCAGGTAACTCTTTATCCACAATATAGCAGGGGGTGTAAAGCCATAACACATACGTTTTTCCAGCAGCAGACTATGATTGATAGGGTTAAAAGCCACAATGAAGTCAATTTCTCACAGCCAATCATCAGTCATTTGTGTAAGTGCTGTGCTTTTTGAATGACCTTCCCATACGCGTGCTGAAAGTCTGTCAATTTCTTTACTGTAAAATACCATTGTATCTGGTCAAACACAATTTTTCCCAAAAGTTTGGTAAAAGTCTGATTGGTCGGCTACTTGAGCCAGTAAAGGGGGCTTTACCATTCTTAGGTTGTGGATTACTTTGGCTTCCCTCCAGGTCTGGGGGCACACTTTCTAGTAGGCTTAAATTGTAAATACGGCAAATAGGAGTGGCAATATCATCCGCTATTATCCTCAGTAATTTTCCATCCAAGTTGTCAGACCCCAGTGACTTGTCATTGCTGATAGTCAACAATAATGTTTTCACCTCTTCCACACTCAGTTTACGGAATTCAAAATTACAATGCTTGTCCTTCATAATTTGGTCAGATATACTTGGATATGTAGTGCCAACGTTTGATGGCATGTCATGCCTAAGTTTGCTAATATTGCCAATGAAAAAATTATTAAAGTAGTTGGCAATATCAGTCGGATTTGTGGTAAATGAGCCATCTGATTCAATGAATGATGGAGCTGAGTTTGCCTTTTCCCCCCAAATTTCATTTAAGGTGCTCCAAAGCTTTTGCCAACTGGTTGTGCAGCCGGACTTATTAGCCATTCCTTTTGCATCATACCTCTCAACCATAACATTTTTCAATTCCTCATCAATCCACAATAGTTTAATAGTTTTTACAGTAATTTTCTTACTGAGTGCATTGCTTATTAGTAACTGGAATAAGAAAGTTCATAAATGTGTCAAGAGCAGTGTCTGTTTGCTCCTCATTACACACCACACACCAACAAATATTCTATACATTAACAAAATAGGAATCACTAAAAATGTATTGTATGACCTCTTATACACTATATTGGGCCCAGCCTTTGAATTTTGATTTTCCTAGATGTGGCTACTATATTGTGATCACTACATCCAATGGATCTGGATACTGCTTTCAAGCTATTTTTTTGCAGCATTTGTAAAGATGTGATCGATGTATGTTTCACACGTTATCCAGATAGTGACTGTTAGCACTTGGTGGTCTATAGCAGCTTCCCACAGGAATGGGCTTCAGGTGAGGCAGATGAACCTGTAGCATATTACTTCAACAGTATTTAACATGATCCTCTCTAAGCTTTACAGAAATGTGTTAGCAACCATGCCGTTTTCCTTTGACTGCGCACACATCACGCAAGAAAGCAATGATCATTATGATGTTGTTTTACCTTGATGCTTCATGTGCAACTTGCACCCCTGCTAAGTTTTACTTGTGGATAGAGACTTCTGGTTTTCAGGAACACATTGAAAAGTAACCTGACACAGTGTCAATAGTTCAGCATACATTTGGATTGTAATGACAAGAAGAAAATGTAATTGACAGAGGAGGGAATGAACTGAATTAATGCATAAGGTAAGGACTAGAATTTGCTCTGGATCTTCTAACTGCAATGCATCTGTCTGGTGTGTGCATGTATTATAATTAGCAGTGTGGCAGATTTCCCAAAGTTTGGGGTTTCTAACGGGCTATTATAGCAGCCAAGGATGTTCGCTAGCTTCTTTGTTTGTTCTCTGATTACGCACAAGTGTCCAGGTCAGCAGTTTGCACAGATGACTGTCTTCAGCCATATGAAAACCTTCCATAGCGAAATATACCTGGCTAGTTATTTTATTTTGCTTCTCGTCCAACTGGTGTTAGCTAGTTAGCTAAAGCTGCAGGCTTTCTACTAGCCAGCTGCTACTGTTGCACAGCAACTGAGTTGCTCAAATGGTTTTAGAATTTTGAGATTCATCTGAAAAGGTAGCAGCACATCCTTGTTTTTATTGGGCAGAAATGTACAAGTGAGAGTCATTCATTGTGAATTCAAATAAAACTCAAATTCAAACAAACGTATCTAAGTCTAATGGTCACGTTATGGACACTGTTGCTTCATTTTAATCCGACGTCTAAATTTTGAGCTAGGTTTGGGCAAAAATTATTTGGATGACCCTAATACTAATGTCCCTGTCAAAAATCCGCTATAGTAGTTCTCGGTAATGGTCGTACAATCATGACAAGAGGCACAATCAAGATGATTTGCGAATTCTCATCGGCATTGGTGTCATATTGGCTGAGATATGATGGTATTTAACATTGAGCTTCAACCAATTCATACTATAGCGACTATAATGATGCCTAGAGCTGAAAGAGAATTTTATGTACTGTTATATATTTCAAGGTCCCCCAGGCCCAGCTGCATCCATCCTTTCAAACATGAATGCTGAATGTATGTCATATGGTAGTCATTACATGTATCACGTTTCAGGTAAGACCCAGATGCAGACAGCGTTAATAACAACAGCTTATTAATCCAACAGGGGCAGGAAAAAGGAAGGTCAAGGGCAGGCAGGGGTCAGTAATCCAGATAGGTGGGGCAACGGTACAGGACGGCAGGCAGGCTCAGGTTCATCAGAGGTCAGTAGTCCAGATAGGTGGGGCAAAGGTACAGGATGGCAGGCAGGCTGGCTGAGGGTCAGGGAAGGCAGAAAAGGTCAAAACCGGGAAAACTAGAAAACAGAAATAATCAAGAGACAGGAACAGAAGGAAAAACGCTGGTAGGCTTGACGAAACAAAACGAACTGGCACCAGACAAACAGAGAACACAGGTATAAATACACAGGGGATAATGGGGAAGATGGGTGATACCTGGAGGGGGGGTTGAGACAATCACAAGGACAGGTGAAACAAATCAAGTTGTGACAACATGTGCACACTCAGTCAATGTATTGAATATGCAGGTTATCATTTCAGTGGTGGATGCCGCTTCTCCAGCCCATGTAAATGTAATTAGAATATGGGTGATCTAGTGTCACCCAGTAAAATAGCTTTACCTGAACTGGCTGCATAGCAACGGGGGCTGGTCATGTGAATCAGCCAGAGGTGTTTTTATTAGGCACCAAACGGAAGACAACAGACTGAAACAGCGAGCAGGGAGTGACTATCTGGACTTGTCCAACAGGAACCACTTGTTTACATTTTTAAACGGTTTGCTAAAGTGTGCCCTAATGACTAAAACCCTGGTCTAGAACAAAGGGTGATGTATGAGAATTCATCCTGCTTCATATCAACCTATTCACAGTCCAGTTCATACTCAATAAGCATCTAAGACCATACTCATCAAATGCTCTTCATTTTCCAATGAAACATAACAATAATTGTGGAAAAGCTCCCTCAAAATATTTTAGTGATGAACATTTGACCATCTTATTGTTATGTTGGGAGATAATAGTTGGGAGTAAATAGTTTTCATGTTCCATTAGGTCATATGAAGGTGATTTTTACATGGACCATCCAGACCCACAGAGGGCGTTGTTCTGCCTTGGCACTACATTGTTCATCATGACAATAATAATGGCAGCACAGTGTGAGAGGTTCTTCCTGGAGAGTCATCCATCTACAGAGGTGCAGGTTATAAGAATGCCCTTTTACCCCGAATGAATGGAAGTGGACCTCGTTAACACAATGTTTTCACACCCAAGACTGTTTCCCTGTTTTATAGTCCATTCACACGTCCCATGAAACATATTCTTCATCCAAATGGAACAGCTGGAGCAATAACAGCAATAACAGGTCTCTTGCCCCCATGCATCATCAGTGTGTTTGTGCCTCAACACAAAATACAGTCTCGGCCGCTTTTTTCATTCCCTGGCTCTCTTGTTCTCGCACCCCTCCCTATTTTCCTCTCAGCAGTCTCAGTCTCTTTCTCGCTCGCTCTCTCTCTCTCTCTCTCTCTCTCTCTCTCTCTCTCTCTCTCTCTCTCTCTCTCTCTCTCTCTCTCTCAGCAGTCACTGCAAGGACACAAATGAGATGAGCCCTGGAATGTTCCCACACTGCATGCCACGGAGGATGACAGATACATGGGAAATGTGGGTATGTGTGTTCCGTACTTGTATCTCTTACTTTAGCTGTTTGTTGCATATTTGCGTTTTCACACATCTACACACACACACACACAAACCATCATCTAATTTAGGCTATTCCATTCCGTTGCCCAATTGCCCAACAGCGAGGGAGTCCTGCCCCTCTATAGCGGGGTAGGGACCGTGCAGTCTTTTATATCCTCCACCCAGCCAGACAGGCGATGATGCTGCTGATGGCGTGTGTGTGTGTGCATGTTTGTGTGTGTACTTGCATGTTTGTTTGTCTATCTCTCTCTCACACAAACAGATAGAGAAAGAGAGGGAGAGAGAAAGTGAGAGAGAGAGAGGTAGAGTCCTCCCCTCTCTCTTCCCAACCCAGCACCAGGGTCCAGCCTGATTTTTAGATTTTCACAGCTGAGGGCAACTGATTCGCCACCCTCCCCTCCATCCTTCCATTCAGGCCTGTCCCACATCAAAAGCCAGCTGTGAGACTGCAATCAAACAAGCTCCTGCAGTGAGGGCCTCTTGGGGAGCACTGATGCCCAGGAATGAGCTAATGTGCTCCAATAATGAAGCACGGGTAAATCTGGGAAATAAACCAGTTTTCTGCATCAGTTATGTCTGGGTCTGCCTGGTATCTTAACCCCTACCGTTCACACTGGATATACCTCAAAATGTAAACCGAACTAGTTGAGAACGCTATTCCACATCCCATAGAAGGAAGGTAATATTTTATTATTTTGTCTCAACTATGGTATAATTCTGGAGATACCCCAGGGCAGGACAAATCTCAGTAGAATAGTTATGTACTCTGTCATGCATGTAACATCATGCAATATTTTGTCTCAGCAGAAATGTTACACTGTAGTAGTCAAATCTCTAGTGTATGGTGTGTAGGCTACCTACCTACACACATGCAAGCATACATACATACATACATCTCTTGAGACAATACATTTGTATGACACACAACATCATCCCATGTAGCTAAGTAACACTGTAGGGTACAGTATTCTGCACATTTGTTATTCCCCCTCCCCCATCCACCACACAGTTGCCATCTATGCCCTACTTTACAGTGCAGTAAACAGGTATGTCTCCAGCCAGCTACGGTCTGAGTGCATGTGTGTCATGGCGGGGAGGTGGAGGAGGCCCCGTCTTGTCTCCATAACCCACTTTCCACAACGCACCCAGAAGGAGGGTGCTCAAGTCATGTCAGCCACTTCAATAGGGGAGAGTAGATTTGATGGCAGGGATGTAGGGAGAGGCAGTCCTTAAATCCCACGAGGCTGACAGGCCAGTTAGCTTCCAGAAAAACACTTTTTATTTCTACCCCTTTTACAATTTCGTGATATCCAATCGCTGCAACTCCCATACAGACTCGGGAGAGACAAAGGTCGAGAGCCATGCGAAACACAACACCACCAAGCCGCACTGCTTCTTGACACACTGCTTGCTTAACCCGGAAGCCAACCGCACCAATGTGTCGGAGGATACACCGTACATCTGGAGACCATAGTCAGCGTGCAGGCGTCTGTCCCACCTCAAGGAGTCACCAGAGCGTGATAGAACAAGGACATCCCGGCCTCCCAAACCCTCCCCTAATCCGAACGACACTAGACACATTGTGCGTCACCTTATGGATCTCCCAGTTGCAGCCGGGGATCAAACCAGGGTTTGTAGTGATGCCTCTGGCAGTGCGATGCAGTGCCTTAGACCGCTGCACCAGGACACAGATTTACACTTTTAATCCAATCAGCCATTTCAACATCATATTTTGCATAGTAAGTGTATTTGGCCAGATATACAGCAATATCTAGCATCCAACACCATCCTTGGTTAAAAGAATCCCATATGCCGAGAGCCTAACTAAGGGGTAGGTTCGGTCATTGTAAAGAGGTGCTTGAAATCAAGGGTTTACATGTATATACATACTAATACATTGTTTCATGAGGGTGCTTCTGCAAAGGCAACCCCCTCCCTGGAGCCACCCATGAGAATTCTCTGGGGGGTTTTGCCAAAATTACCACTGAACAATAGCAAATATTACAGACTGACTTTAGTGAAGAATCCCATCGCCTGAGAGCCTCTCAGATGTAATAATAATACATTTTAGAAATGTTATTTTAAGTGCTTTTCAAGAGACCCAAAGTCATTTTACATAATTAGCAATAATCATCAACATAAGGAAATAGAATCTCATTAAAATCAGCAAAAATCTAAAAGTACACTAAACATGAGGGGAGTAACGTTAGAACATGAATTCTCTCCCAATCGGTAGATATTACAGCTTTCTGGAACACATGAATGGAAGTTGCATCCAGCAGGCTGAATCATTCTGCCCGAAGTCCCCTGGGAAAGAGGGTAATACAGAGAAAGATTTAACTTTAAAAAAAAATGTAGCTAAAAAAGCAACACAGTCCCTTTAAAAATGTATTTTTTACATCTATCAAAACGTTTGATGAATAATGTGAGGGAGAGTGCTCTGGTGACAGCATCGTACCTCCAATCATCTCCATACAATGCTCACGGCCATTCGTGTTGTCGCTCCCAGCACCATGGTTGTGGTTACTGGGTTGCCCCTTGCCCCAGTTCTGGTAGCTAAACCTGGACCCATCGCTCCACAGCCAATGACCTTCCTAAAGAGCATACAATGCAGATGTATAACCAGCAGACACTAAACACTACAGTTCTTCAAAGGAAAAGTCTCTTTGCCATTGTTTTGGTTAACAGCTGAGGGATGGGACTGGAGAAATGTAACCAATCTCAGATTCATACAGACCAAACCATAAGTTGTATCCTCAAAGAATCAACGCATCTTACTGTATAGGTTTCAGGAGTGTTAAACAGAGTGCTTCTGACCTTGATGGCATCGTTGGCTCCAATCCAGGTGCGCTGGGCTCCGTTGGCACTACTTTGGATGACTGACTGAAGGAAGTTATACTGGGAGAGGCTGTGCACTGACGCCAGGTTACCTCCAAATAGCAAACAGTAATGCTAGATAGAGAGATAGATAGAGATGGGCGGTTGTGAAAGAGAGGAGAGAGACTAAGAGAGATTTTAAAGTGAATCCCACAAAGAAGGTATAATGTTTATTTTTTATTTAACCGTTATATTGACAGTTAAGTCATACTGAGACTAGGGTCTCTTTTGCAGAAGATTCATTAATACAATCATACACATGCAATATACATTACAAATTAAATTAAGAACACACACATTTATCAACATATATGTCTCCAATCATTACTCTGAACTGACCAAGTGGGACCAGAACATCTAATTTCAGAGAGCTCCGTAAGTTGTTCCACATGAAGGGCACAAACAAACTAAAGTCAGCTTTATCCAACACTGTGGAGACCTTAGGGGCCTCCAGTGTTATCCAAGCCTGAGACCGGGTTTGGTCATTTGTAAGTCTAATTTGAATGAATGATGATAGATAGGTAGTTTCTGAATATAAAGATAAAGAGAAGGAACAGCATGTCAAGTGGTAGTTTAGCAAGTGTGTTAAACTTACTAATAATATGATACTTAGAATGAGTAAATCTGGCCCTAAACATAGAAATGTATTTATAGCAATTTACAGGTACCTCTGCCTCTGGCCAATTTGCCAAGTTGGGGATGTAGTAATAGCAGCGTGTCCCATATCTGTGCCAACCAAGTGGGCATGATGAACTCCTGGATTGTAGTTCCCGCTTCTCCTTCGCTCCCATCTCCTCAGACTCTGTAGGGGGGAGAG
The DNA here is from genome assembly GCF_018296145.1 of Oncorhynchus tshawytscha. NCBI lineage: Eukaryota > Metazoa > Chordata > Actinopteri > Salmoniformes > Salmonidae > Oncorhynchus > Oncorhynchus tshawytscha. Next base: position 9,748,338 of record NC_056445.1, read on the forward strand.
ATATCATGCAGTATCATGATGAAATCATTAGTTCCGTCAACACAATCTGAGTAGTCAAAAGTGCGTTCCAACAGTGATGTTACTGAACACAGCACCACAGCTATCTGTGCATTATCAGTCCATTAACATTAGCAAACCAACACAATATTATAGCTTTCTGCAGGTTTCAGAAATCCTGTTGATATGGGATTGAGGAAGGTATTTTACCGATTGGCAGGTTGTATCAGATTCTCAATAATTTGATTCTCTGTGTCATTCAGATCCCCTACAGCAAAGAGAGACAAAGACAGAGGAAAGATTAATACTCATGTGGTCTTTAGCGTGTAGAATGAAATAATCAAACTTCATCTGATGAGTGAACAGGTAATCAAATCATTGATAAGAATACCTCTACTACCTACACCTCATTAAACACCTCTGTTATCTACGCTGTAACTAAAAGGAGTACACTAAAGATATGGTGGAAACTATGAGGTGTATCTCTCTTACTTGCATCACCCAGAGCAAAGGCAGCGCTGAGAAGCAGAAATATGGTCAACATCGTCATGGTGATACTCTCCTGAGAAAAATAGAAAACGAGAGAGAGAGAGAGAAAGAGGGAAAGACTGACAAATTCAGCGTCAGACTGAGTACTTTAGAACGTAGGTGGAGGTGACTATAGTGGACTTACCTGATGTATAAGGAGTCTCTGGTAGGTTCTGTTCTGTTGGAGAATGGGGCACACTTATATACCCCCGACCACAAGGAAGCAATTATCGTTTTTTATCAATAGTTAACTAATATAACATCTATTTCCTTCTCATGGCGAGTTTCTTATCATCATCAAAAGAGAGGAGCAAATATTGCAAAATGGGCAGGTTGGGGGTGGTGGTGGGGGGGCATGTTGCTCATACACAGTGCATTCGGAAAGCATTCAGACCCCTTGACTTTTGACACAGTTTGTTACATTGCAGTCTTATTCTAAAATGTATTCAATATTTGTTACCCCTCGTCAATCTACACACAATGCCTCACAATTACAAATCAAAAACTGAAATATCAAATTTACATAAGTATTCAGACCCTTTACTCAGTACTTTGTTGAAGCAGCTTTGGCAACGATTACAGCCTCAAGTCTTCTTGGGTATGACGCTACAAGCTTGGCACACCTGTATTTGGGGAGTTTCTCCTGTTCTTTTCTGCAGATCCTCTCAAGCTCTGTCAGGGTGGATGGGGAGCATCGCTGCACACCTATTTTCAGGTCTCTCCAGAGATGTTCGATCAGGATCAAGACTGGGCTCTGGATGGACCTCTCAAGGACATTCATAGACTTATCCCGAAGCCACTCCTGCGTTGTCTTTGCTGTGTGCTTAAGGTCGTTGTCCTGTTGGAAGGTGAACCTTCACCCCAGTCTGAGGTCCTAAGCGCTCTGTAGCAGATCTCTCAATACTTTGCTCCGTTCATCATTCCCTCGATCCTGACTAGTCTCCCAGTCCCTGCCACTGAAAAACATCCCACAGCATGATATTGCCACCACCATGCTTCACTGTAGGGTTGGAGCCAGGTTTCCTCCAGACGTGACGCTTGGCATTCAGGCCAAATAGTTAAATCTTGGATTGATCAGACTAGAGAATCGTATTTCTCATGGTCTGAGAGTCCTTTAAGAGCATTTTGGCAAACTACAGGTGGGCTGTCATGTGCATTTGACTGAGGAGTTGCTTCTGTCTGGCCACTCTACCATAAAGGCCGGATTGTTGGAGTGCTGCATATATGGTTGTACTTCTCTGATAGGGAATCATCTCTGGTGAATCTTTGGGCTTCCTCATGTCATGTTCATGTTGTTAATGATGATGTGAAGAAGAAGAAGAAGTTTTAAGGTTTGAGATGTCACAGCAATGTTAAACTGTCTTTTTTGGGCGGAAAAGTTGGAGCGGTCCTGCATCGAATTAATCAATAATCTTATCCCATTACTCCAGCAGCCAGTCCGGCCCATTTACAGCCAGAGAGAAGAGAGAAAAGAGAAATTCAGTACATTTCCCTCACAACAAGCAGATGCTGAATGACTGTGAGCAGCATACTTAAAGGCCAAAGCACACACACAGGAGAACAGACATACCATAGACCGCCCATACCTCTGAATAGGAAAGAGTGGAATGAGCTCATAGTCATATGGTACTGCATGATGGTTCATATTGCAACAATGCAAAGGCTAGGAAACACAATGAGTGAGACTAGGAATAACGATGTGTACTTATGGTTAAATGAAGACAGTGAGACATTTCATACTGGTGTGTTGCTGTCTAGCAGTGAAATAAGATTTCTAGCAGAAGATGTTTTACCTATGGCCTCCTACTGTGGGCTATGTCAATGTTTTGGTGCTGTCAAGCATGCAACTTTCAAGTGACTTAATACATGACCTTAATCCAGTTTAGGAGATGAATCCAGCCTTTAATCAAATATTCCCATAATGATTCCTCATGTATACATGAATCACTGCCCTTACCCAATAACAGCTCTCTGTGGCTCCTGAGTGGTGCAGTGGCCTAGGCATTGCATCTCAGAGCAAAGAGGAGTCACTACAGTCTGTGGTTCAAATCCAGGCTGTAGCACATCTGGCTGTGTTCAGCTGGCACACAATTGGCCCAGCATTGTTTGGGTGGGTACGCCGTCCAAAAAATACACATTTTTTCTTAACTGGCTTGCCTAGTTAAATAAAGGTTACATTTGGCCCTGACCAATATAAAGACAAGAAAGAGACTGTAAGTGTGTCTGTGTGAGGATTCAGGTCTAAATGGCCTGTATGAAAGTGGCAAAGCTGACACTGGAGTTCTCTCTGTTCCTCCCAAAGCTTATCAACATGGTTTCATTCATTCCTCTCTCTAGTCTAATAGTTTTCTCCAGGCACAGTGGCCTGGTTCACTGACCTGCTGTATGAAACCAATGAAATGCATCAGAAGTGTGACAATTGAAAGCAGCTCTACTTTGGAGACATTGTAAGGGAACATTTTATGTTCTGAAGACATAGCCTTGCATTGTACACAGTAGGCATCTCCTCTCACTCTATCTTGGTTCAGGTGACCGTGACCGCCTCCTCAGACCAGTTGGCAGAATACCCAGAATATGTTCTAGAAGTTAACTCTTAGAACTACCCATCCCGGATCCTGTATATTTGTCATCAGCAACGCTGAATAGCATAGTCAAAAAATATTACTAGAAAATATTCATATTCATGAAATCACAAGTGAAATATAGCGAAACACAGCTTAGCCATTTGTTAATCACCCTGTCGTCTCAGATTTTGAAATTATGCTTTACAGCGAAAGCAATACAAGTGTATGTGTAAGTTTATCGATAGCCTGGGATTGCATTATGTACACTTAGCATCAGGAAGCTTGGTCACGAAAATCAGAAAAGCAATCAAATTAACCGTTTACCTTTGATGATCTTCGGATGTTTTCACTCACGAGACTCCCAGTTAGACAGCAAATGTTCCTTTTGTTCCATAAAGATATTTTTTTATATCCAAATACCTCCGTTAGTTTGGTGCGTTATGCCCAGGAATCCACCGGAAATAGCGGTCACGACAACGCAGACAAAAAAATCCAAATGATATCCATAATGTCGACAGAAACATGGCAAACGTTTTTTTAATAATCAATCCTCAAGGTGTTTTTCAAATATCTATTCGATAATATATCAACCGCGACAGTTGGCTTTTCACTAGGACCGGGAGGAACAATGGCCGACTCTCTCATTTGTGCAAAAATCACTCTGAGATCCCCCACCTGACCACTTACATAATGTGGTCGTTCACGCTCATTCTTCAAAATAAAGGCCTGAAACTATGTCTAAAGGCTGTAGACACCTTAGGGAAGCCATAGAAAAAGGAATCTGGTTGATATCCCTTTCAATGGTCAATAGGGATGCATAGGAACACAGAGCTTTCAAAATAAGAGTCACTTCCTGATTGGATTTTTCTCAGGTTTTCGCCTGCAATATCAGTTCTGTTATACTCACAGACAATATTTTTACAGTTTTGGAATCTTTAGAGTGTTTTCTATCCTAAGCTGTCAATTATATGCATATTCTAGCATCTGGTCCTGAGAAATAGGCCGTTAACTTTGGGAACGTTATTTTTCCAAAAATAAAAATAGTGCCCCCTAGCTTCAAGAGGTTTTAAGATAGGAGACATTACACATTACTCAGTTTCTTGGGAAATGTAGCCTGCACGATAACAGCCAGTCACCAGCAGAGACAAGCACTATGAACCATGCCTATGTAGGTGTTTTGAAGGGACCACCCTGGCAGAGCTGGTAGCAGACTTTTAATTTGTACAAGCCTTACTTTCTCAGAACAAGAACAGACTGACTAGTTTAAGAAGTTCTTTGTCTCTGGCCATTTTGAGCCTGTAATCGAAACCCACAAATGCGGATCCTCCAGATACTCAACTAGTCTAAAGAAGGCCAGTTTTATTGCTTATTTAAATCAGCACAAGATTTTTCAGCTGTGCTAACATAATTGCAAAAGGGTTTTCTAATGAACAATTATCCTTTTAAAATTATAAACTTGGATTAGCTAACACAGCGTGCCATTGGAACATAGGAGTTATGGTTGCTAATAATGGGCCTCTGTACGCCTATGTAGATATTCCATACAAAAATCTGCCGTTTCCAGCTACAAAAGTAATTTAAAACATTTAACAATGTCTACACTGTATTTCTGATCAAGTTGATGTTTTTTTAATGGACAAAAATGTGCTTTTCTTTCAAAAACAAGGACATTTCTAAGTGACCCCAAACTTTTGAACGGTAGTGTATGTACATATATATATGTGTGTGTGTGTGTGTGTGTGTGTGTGTGTGTGTGTGTGTAGTGGCTTCTTCTGTGGTGTCCTCTCATGAACACCATTCTTGTTTAGTGTTTTGCTTATCGTAGACCTGTCAACAGAGATTTTAACATGTTCCAGAGATTTCTTTAAGTCTTTAGCTGAGACTCTAGGATTCTTCTTAACCTCATTGAGCATTCTATGCTATGCTCTTGCAGTCATCTTTCCCTTACGGCCACTCTTAGTTAGAGTAGCAACAGTCCTGAACCCTCTCCATCTATGGACAATTTGTCTTACCTTGGATAGATGAACACCAAGGCTTTTAGAGATACTTTCGTAACCATTTCCAGCTTTATACAAGTCAACAATACTTCATCTGAGATCTCTTTTGTTCGAGACATGATTCACATCAGGCAATGCTTCGTATGAATAGCAAACTCAAATTTTGTGAGTGTTTTTGTATAGGGCTTTGCAGCTCTAACCAATATCTCCAATCTCATCTCATTGATTGGACTCAAGGTTAGCTGACTCCTGACTCCAATTAGCTTTTGGAAAAGTCAATAGCCTAGGGGTTCACATACTTTTTCCAACCTACACTGTGAATGTTTAAATTATGTATTCAATATAGGCAAGAAAAATACACTTATTTGTGTGTTATTAGTTTAAGAACACTGTGTTTGTCTATTGTTGTGACTTAGATGAAGATCAGATCAAATTTCATGACCAATTATCATGCAGAATTCCAGGTAATTCTAAAGGGTTCACATACATTTTCTTGCCACTGTACAGTATATATATATATATACATATGTATATGTATATATGTATGTGTATATGTACAGCTGAAGTCAAGTTTAAATACACATAGGTTGGAGTCATTAAAACTCGTTTTTCAACCACTCCACAAATTTCTTGTAGTAATTTTTCCAACAATTGTTTACAGACAGATTATTTCACTTATAATTCACTGTATCACAATTCCTGAGGGTCAGAAGTTTACATACACTAAGTTGACTGTGCCTTTAAACAGCTTGAAAAATTCCAGAAAATGATGTCATGGCTTTAGAAGCTTCTGATAGGCTAATTGACATCATTTTAGTCAATTGGAGGTGTACCTGTGGATGTATTTCAAGGCCTACCTTCAAACTCAGTGCCTCATTGTTTGACATCATGGGAAAATCAAAAGAAATCAGCCAGGACCTCAGAAAATTATTTGTAGACCTCCACAAGTCTGGTTCATCCTTGGGAGCAATTTTCAAATGCCTGAAGATACCATGCTCATCTGTACAAACAATAGTATGCAAGTATAAACACCATGGGACCACACAGCCATCATACCGCTCAGGGAGGAGACGCGTTCTGTCTCCTAGAGATGAACGTACTTTGGTGCGAAAAGTGCAAATCAATCCCAGAACAACAGCAAAGGACCTTGTGAAGATGCTGGAGGAAACAGGTACAAAAGTATCTATATCCACAGTAATACGAGTCCTATATCGACATAACCTGAAAGGCCGCTCAGCAAGGAAGAAGCCACTGCTCCAAAACCGCCATAAAAAAGCCAGACTACAGTTTGCAACTGCACATGGAGACGAAGATTGTACTTCTTGGAGAAATGTCCTCTGGTCTGATGAAACAAAAATATAACATTTTGGCCATTATGACCATTGTTATGTTTGGAGGAAAAAGGGGGAAGCTTGCAAGCCGAAGAACACCATCCCATCTGTGAAGCACGGGGGTGGCAGCATCATGGTATAGCTTGGAAGTTTAAGCTTGATGGGCCTTCCAAGTGGACAATGATCCCAAGCACACTTCCAAATTTGTGGCAAAATGGCTTAAGGACAACAAAGTCAAGGTATTAGAGTGACCATCACAAAGCCCTGACCTCAATCCTATAGAACATTTGTGGGCAGAACTGAAAAAGTGTGTGCGAGCAAGGAGGCCTAGAAACCTGACTCAGTTACACCAGCTCTGTCAGGAGGAATGGGCCAAAATTCACCCAACTTATTGTGGGAAGCTTGTGGAAGACTGTCTGATGTGTAGCCTAACGTGTGCAATGATATGCCAAATAGGTGATTAGAATAAGCCGCCTCAATATTTGCAGCCATAAGTTGTAATATCTCTCGTAGCTGATCTGTCATCAGTATTGCAAAATAATTCCAATGTTAAAGAAATATTTGAATGGAGAAAGTGTACGTTGGAGGTGGCAGGTAGCCTAGTGGTTAGAGTGTTGGACTTGTAACCGAAAAGTTGCAAGATCAAATCCCTGAGCTAACAAGGTAAAAAAAAACTGTTGCTCTGCCCCTGAACAAGGCAGTTAACCCACTGTTCCTAGGCTGTCATTGAAAATAAGAATTTGTTCTTAACTGACTTGCCTAGTTAAATCTGAGAGCAGCACTTTCTTTCGGTCCTATCAGTATTGACACATGCTACAACAACGCAGTTAGAGTCCGTTACTTTTGCTTGGAAAAGCATGTTCCATCATCGCCCATGGTAGGAAAGATGTATCATTAAAACACTTCCACTGTACTTTCCTCCATAGTAGCAAGACGCCCGCACTAGTACCCAACGAACCCAAAGGCTCTTTTAAGGGACACATAATAAATGAAAATAAGCACACACCGTGCGTGTGTGCGCCAGTGTGTGTGTGTGTCCATTCAAAAAAGAGAATGGTCAAAATGTCCCCTCCGGTAGGAAAACCAGGGATCTTCAAATCCCAGGGTGGTGACGCTGACTGTTTCACTAAGAACTCTGTTAGATGTATGTCAACTCGACACTCTCTATTTAAATAGAGTCTGGTGATGACAGCTTTCACTCCAAAAGGTTTTTGTTGTTCATTAAAAAAAAAAGTCTAAAACAGTTGACGTGTTAAAAATGGATCCCCATTAGCTACTGCCAAGGCAGCAGTTACTCTTCCTGGGGTCCAGCTAAATTAAGGCAGTTATACAATTGTAAAAACATTACAATACATTCACAGATGTGTGTTTCTTCACAGTCCCTGCTGTTCCATAAGGTGTATTTTTATCTGTTTTTTAAATAACATTTTACTGCTTGCATCAGTTACTTGATGTGGAAGAGTTCCATGTAGTCATGGCTCTATGTAGTACTGTGCACCTCTAAAAGTCTGTTCTGGACTTGGGGACTGTGAAGAGACCTCTTGTGTCATGTCTTGTGGGGTGTGCATGGGTGTCCGAGCTGTGCACCAGTAGTTCAAACAGACAGCTCGGTGCATTCAACATGTCAACACCTCTCATAAATACAAGTAGTGATGAAGTCAATTTTCCTAAGTCCCTTTTTGTGGCACCTGACCACACGACTGAAGAGCAGTCCAGGTAGGACAAAACTAGGGCAAATAGATCCTGCCTTTTTGATAGTGCTGTTGAGAAGGTAGAGCAGCGCTTTATTATGTACAGACTTCTTCCCATCTGGCCTACTGTTGTAACAATATGTTTTGACCATGACAGTTGCTCAACATGCTCCATTTCCACATGATTTATTACAATATTTAGTTGAGGTTTAGGGTTGAGTGAATGATTTGACCCAAATACAATGCTTTTAGTTTTAGAAATATTTAGGACTAACTTATTCCTTGCCATCCACTCTGAAACAAACTGCATCGCTTTGTTAAGTGTTGCAGTCATTTCAGTCTTTTTTTAGCTGATGACTCACTGCAGTTACTTAAAGCTTGAAAAAAGTAATGGTCCTAGACAGCTGCCCTGGGAAATTCCTGATTCTACCTGGATTATGTTGGAGAGGTTTCCATTAAAAAACACTCTGTGTTCTGTTAGGCAGGGAACTCTTTATCCACAATATATGTCACGTTCTGACCTTTATTTCCTTGTTTTGTCTTTATTTAGTATGGTCAGGGCGTGAGTTGGGGTGGGCAGTCTGTGTGTTTTTCTATGTTGGGGTTTTGAGTTCAGACTAGTATGGTTCTCAATCAGAGGCAGGTGCCGTTAGTTGTCTCTGATTGAGAATCATACTTAGGTAGCCCGGGTTTCACTTTTGAGTTGTGGGTGTTTGTTTCCGTGTCAGTGTCAGCCACACAGTACTGTTTCGGTTTCTTTCGTTTCACATTTATTGTTTTGTAGTGTTCAGTTTATGTCTTTAAAAAAACATTATGGACACTTACCACGCTGCGCATTGGTCCTCCGATCCTTCAGAAGAGGAGGCAGAATGCCGTTACAATATAGCAGGGAGTGTAAAGCCATAAAACATACGTTTTTCCAGCAGCAGTCTATCAAAAACCTCAATGAAGTAAATTTCTCTCAGCCAATCATCAGTCATTTGTGTAAGTGCTGTGCTTGTTGAATGACCTTCCTACAAGTGTGCTGAAAGTCTGTTGTCAATTTGTTTCCTGTAAAATACCATTGTATCTGGTCAAACACTATTTTTTCCAAAAGTTGGTAACAGGCTGATTGGTCAGCTAATTGAGCCAGTAAAAGGGGTTTTACTATTCTTAGGTTGCGGAATTATTTTTGCTTCCCTCCAGGTCTGGGGGCACACACTTTCTAGTAGGCTTAAATTGAAAATATGGCAAATAGGAGTGGCAATATCATTCGCTATTATCCTCAGTAATTTTCCATCCAAGTTGTCAGACCCCAGTGGCTTGTCATTGCTGATAGACAACAATCATGTTTTCATCTCTTCCACACTCAGTTTACGGAATTCAAAATTACAATGCTTGTCTATTTATAATTTGGTCAGATATACTTGGATATGTAGTGCCAACATTTGTTCATTGCATTTCATGCCTAAGTTTGCTAATATTGCCAATGAAAAATCATTAAAGTAGTTGGCAATATCAGTCGGTTTTCTGATAAATGAGCCATCTGATTCAATGAATGATTGAGCTGAGTTAGCCTTTTTTCCCCAAATGTCATTTAAAAAGCTCCAAAGCTTTCAACTATTAGTCTTTATGTCATTTATCTTTGGTTGAGTGTAGTGTCTTCATTTTATTCAGTTTAGTCACATGAGTTCTCAATTTGCAATACGTTTGTCAATTTGCCATTCCTTTTGCATCATCCCTCAACCATAACATTTTTCAATTCCCCATCAATCCACAATAGTTTAATAGTTTTCATAGTCATTTTCTTAATGAGTGCATTGCTTATTAGTAACTGGAATAAGCAATTTTATAAATGTGTCAAGTGCAGTGTCTGTTTGCTCCTCATTACACATCACGGACCAACAAATATTCTTTACAGCAACAACATAGGAATCTCTAAAAACGTATTGTATGACCTCTTATACACTATACTGGGCCCAGCCTTTGGAACTTTGATTTTCCTAGATATGGCTACTATATTGTGATCACTACATCCGATGGATCTGGATACTGCTCTCAAGCTAATTTCTGCAGCATTAGTCAAGATGTGATCAATACATGATGATGATTTCATTCCTGTGCTGTTTGTAACTTCCCTGGTAGCTTGACTGATAACCTGAACTAGGTTACAGGCACTGGTTACAGTTTATATGTTTTCTTGAGTGAGCAGCTTAATGAAAGCTAGTCAATATTTAATTCAACCAGAAAGTATACCACTCTGTTGATATCACACACATTATCAAGAATTTCACACATGTTATCCAAATACTTACTGTTAGCACTTGGTAGTCTATAGCAGCTTCTCACAAGAATGGGCTTTAGGTGTGGCAGATGAACCTGTAGCCATAATACTCCAACAGTATTTAACATGGGATCATGCCATTTTCATTTGACTGCGCACGTCACGCAAGAAAGCAATGATCATTATGATGTTGTTGTAGTTTTACCTGGATGCTTCGTGTGCAACTTGCACCCCTGATACTTTTCACTTGTGGATAGAGACTTCTGGTTTTCAGGAACACATTGAAAAGTAACCTGACACAGTGTCAATAGTTCAGCATACATTTGGATTATAATGACAAGAAGAAAATGTAATTGACAGAGGAAGGAATGAACTGAATTAATGCATAAGGTAAGGACTAGAATTTGCTCTGGATCTTCTAACAGCAATGCGTCTGTCTGGTGTGTGCATGTATTATAATTAGCAGTGTGGCAGTTTCCCCAAATGCCCAAAGTTTGGTGTATCTAACGTTAACTGGCTATAATAGCAGCCAAGGATGTTCGCTAGCTTCTTTGTTTGTGCTCTGATTACGCACAAGTGTGCAGGTCAGCAGTTTGCACAGATAACTGTCTTCAGCCATCTGAAAACATTCCATAGCGAAATATACCTAGCTAGCTAGCTGGCTAGTTATTTTATTTTGCTTCTCATCCAACTGGCGTTGAGCAGCAACCAAGTTGCTCAAGTGGTTTTAGAACTTTGAGATTCATCTGAAAAGGTAGCAGCACATTCTTGTTTTTTATTGGGCAGAAATGTACACGTGAGAGTCATACATTGTGAATATCATACGTTCAATAAACTCAAATTCAAACAAACCAAATGAAACGCATCCAGTCTAATGGACACTGTTGCTTCGTTTTAATCCGATGTCTACATTTTTGCTAGGTTTGGACAGAAAATAATTTGGGCGACCCTAATGCTAATGGCCTCGTCAAAAAAAAAACACCTTAGTGGTTCTCGGTAATGGCCGCACAATCATGACAAGAGGCGGGGAGTGTGTTATGTACCTCCAAGTTGATTTGCTAATTCTCATCGACATTGGTGTCATATTGGCTGAGATATGATGGTATTTAACATTGAGCTTCAACCAATCCATACTATAGCGACTATAGTGATGCCTAGAGCTGAAAGAGAATTTTATGTACTGTTAGATATTTCAAGGTCCCCCAGGCCCAGCTGCATCCATCCTTTCAAACATGAATGCTGAATGTATGTCATTACATGTATCACGTTTCAGGTAAGACCCAGTTGCAGACAGCGTTAATAACAACAGCTTATTAATCCAACAGGGGCAGGAAAAAGGAAGGTCAAGGGCAGGCAGGGGTCAGTAATCCAGATAGGTGGGGCAACGGTACAGGACGGCAGGCAGGCTCAGGTTCATCAGAGGTCAGTAGTCCAGATAGGTGGGGCAAAGGTACAGGATGGCAGGCAGGCTGGCTGAGGGTCAGGGAAGGCAGAAAAGGTCAAAACCGGGAAAACTAGAAAACAGAAATAATCAAGAGACAGGAACAGAAGGAAAACGCTGGTAGGCTTGACGAAACAAAACGAACTGGCACCAGACAAACAGAGAACACAGGTATAAATACACAGGGGATAATGGGAAGATGGGTGATACCTGGAGGGGGTTGAGACAAGGACAGGTGAAACAAATCAAGTTGTGACAACATGTGCACACTCAGTCAATGTATTGAATATGCAGGTTATCATTTCAGTGGTGGATGCCGATTCTCCAGCCCATGTAAATGTAATTAGAATATGGGTGATCTAGTGTCACCCAGTAAAATAGTTTTACCTGAACTGGCTGCATAGCAACGGGGGCTGGTCATGTGAATCAGCCAGAGTTGTTTTTATTAGGCACCAAACGGAAGACAAGACTGAAACAGCGAGCAGGGAGTGACTATCTGGACTTGTCCAACAGGAACCACTTGTTTACATTTTTAAACGGTTTGCTAAAGTGTGCCCTAATGACTAAAACGCTGGTCTAGAACAAAGGGTGATGTATGAGAATTCATCCTGCTTCATATCAACCTATTCACAGTCCAGTTCATACTCAATAAGCATCTAAGACCATACTCATCAAATGCTCTTCATTTTCCAATAAAACATAACAATAATTGTGGAAAAGCTCCCTCAAAATATTTTAGTGATGAACATTTGACCATCTTATTGTTATGTTGGGAGATAATAGTTGGGAGTAAATAGTTTTCATTGCCCATGAAGTAATTTATTCATATGAAGGTGATTTTTACATGGACCATCCAGACCCACAGAGGGCGTTGTTCTGCCTTGGCACTACATTGTTCATCATGACAATAATAATGGCAGCACAGTGTGAGAGGTTCTTCCTGGAGAGTCATCCATCTACAGAGGTGCAGGTTATAAGAATGCCCTTTTTACCCCGAATGAATGGAAGTGGACCTCGTTAACACAATGTTTTCACACCCAAGACTGTTTCCCTGTTTTATAGTCCATTCACACGTCCCATGAAACATATTCTTCATCCAAATGGAACAGCTGGAGCAATAACAGCAATAACAGGTCTCTTGCCCCCATGCATCATCAGTGTGTTTGTGCCTCAACACAAAATACAGTCTCGGCCGCTTTTTTCATTCCCTGGCTCTCTTGTTCTCTCACCCCTCCCTATTTTCCTCTCGGCAGTCTGTCTCTTTCTCTCTCTCTCTCAGCAGTCACTGCAAGGACACAAATGAGATGAGCCCTGGAATGTCCCCACACTGCATGCCATGGAGGATGACAGATACATGGGAAATGTGGGTATGTCTGTTCCGTACTTGTATCTCTTACTTTTGTTTTTTGTTGCATATTTGCGTTTTTCAACACACACGCGCACACACACACACACATCTACTTTAGGCTATTCCATTCCATTGCCCAATTGCTCAACAGCAAGGGAGTCCTGCCTCTTGATAGCAGGGTAGGGGCCGTGCAGGCTTTTATATCCTCCACCAAGCCAGGCAAGTGATGATGCTGCTGAGGACTTGTGGGCATGTGTGTATGTCTATCTCTCTCTCTCACACACACACGCGCGCACGCAAACAGAGAAGGAGAGAGAGAGACTCCTCCCCTCTCTCTTCCCAACCCAGCACCAGGGTCCAGCCTGAGTTTTTAGATTGTCACAGCTGGGGGCAACTGATTTGCCACCCTCCCCTCCTCCCTCCATCCTTCCATTCAGGCCTGTCCCACATCAAAAGCCAGCTGTGAGGCTGCAATCAAACATGCTCCTGCAGTGAGGGCCTCTTGGGGAGCACTGATGCCCAGGAATGAGCTAATGTGCTCCAATAATGAAGCACGGGTAAATCTGGGAAATAAACCAGTTTTCTGCATCAGTTAGGTTTGGGTCTGCCTGGTATCTTAACCCATACCGTTCACACTGGATATACCTCAAAATGTAAACCGAACTAGTTGAGAACGCTATTCCACATCCCAGAGAAGGAAGGTAATATTTGATTATTTTGTCTCAACTATGGTATAATTCTGGAGATTCCCCAGGGCAGGACAAATTTCAGTAGTATACAGGCATGCACTCTGTCATGCATGTAATATCATGCAATATTTTTTTTCAGCAGGAAGGTAATACTGTAGTATAATGAAGTGGTCAAATCTCTAGTGTACAGTGTGCATGTAGGCTACCTACTTATACACATGCATGCAATCATACATACAGTTGAAGTCGGAAGTTTACATACACCTTAGCCAAATACAGTTAAACTCAGTTTTTCACAATTCCTGACATTTAAACCTAGTAAAAATTCCCTGTCTTAGGTCAGTCAGGATCACCACTTAATTTTAAGAATGTCACGTTCTGACCTCAGTTTCTCTTTATGTCTTTGTGTTAGGTTGGTCAGGGCGTGAGTTGGGGTGGGTAGTCTATGTTCTTTTTTCAATGTCTTGGCCTGGTATGGTTCTCAATCAGGGACAGCTATCTATCGTTGTCTCTGATTGAGAACCCTACTTAGGTACCCTTTTCCCCCACCTGTTTTGTGAGAAGTTAACTTTGTCTTTGTTCAGGGCACATAGCCCAAAGCTTCACGGTTTGTCTTTGTTCAGGGCACATAGCCCAAAGCTTCACGGTTTGTCTTTGTTCAGGGCACATAGCCCAAAGTTTCACGGTTTGTTTTTTGTTCTTCGTTTTGTCGGTGTCATTTTTGAATAAAGAAAAAATGTACGCTTACCATGCTGCACCTTGGTCCAGTCCTTCAGCCAGCCGTGACAAAGAATGTGAAATGTCAGAGTAATAGTAGAGAGAATGATTTATTTCATTTTTTATTTCTTTCATCACATTCCCAGTGGGTCAGGAGTTTACATACACTCAATTAGTATTTGGTAGCATTGCCTTTAAATTATTTAACTTGGGTCAAACGTTTTGGGTAGCCTTCCACAAGCTTCCCACAATAAGTTGGGTGAATTTTGGCCCATTACTCCTGACAGAGCTGGTGTAACTGAGTCAGGTTTGTAGGCCTTCTTGCTCGCACACGCTTTTTCAGTTCTGTCCACAAATGTTCTATGTGATTGAGGTCATAGCTTTGTGATGGCCACTCCAATATCTTGACTTTGTTGTCCTTAACCCATTTTGCCACAACTTTGGAAGTATGCTTGGGGTCATTGTCCATTTGGAAGACCAATTTGCGAACAAGCTTTAACTTCCTGACATGTCTTGATGTTGTTTCAATATATCCACATAGTTTTCCTACCTCATGATGCCATCTGTTTTGTGAAGTGCACCAGTCCCTCCTGCAGCAAAGCACCCCCACAACATGAAGCTACCACCACCGTGCTTCACAGTTGGGAGGGTGTTCTTCGGCTTGCAAGCCTCCCCTTTTTTCCTCCAAACATAACGATGGTCATTATGGCCAAACAGTTCTATTTTTGTTTCATCAGACCAGAGAACATTTCTCCAAAAAGTACGATCTTTGTCCCCATGTGCAGTTGCAAACCATAGTCTGGCTTTTTTATGGCGGTTTTGGAGCAGTGGCTTCTTCCTTGCTGAGCGGCCATTCAGGTTATGTCAATATAGGACTTGTTTTACTGTGAATATAGATACTTTTGTACTTCTTTCCTCCAGCATCTTCACAATGTCCTTTGCTGTTGTTCTGGGATTGATTTGCACTTTTCGCACCAAAGTATGTTCATCTCTAGGAGACAGAACACTTCTCCTTACTGAACGCTATGAAGGCTGCGTGGTCCCATGGTGTTTATACTTGCATACTATTATTTGTACAGATGAACGTGGTACCTTCAGGCATTTGGAAATTACTCCGAAGGATGAACCAGACTTGTGGAGGTCTACAGTTTTTTGGCTTGTTTTCTTTTGATTTTCCCATGATGTCAAGCAAAGAGGCACTGAGTTTGAAGGTAGGCCTTGAAATACCACGACAGGTACACCTCCAATTGACTCAAATTATGTCAATTAGCCCATCAGAAGCTTCTAAAGCCATGAAATAATTTTCTGGAATTTTTCAAGCTGTTTAAAGGCAGAGTCAACTTGTCACCAAGTGTATGTTAACTTCTGACCCACTGGAATTGTGATACAGTGAATTATATGTGAAATAATCTGTCTGTAAACAATTTTTGGAAAAATTACTTGTGTCATGCACAAAGTAGATGTCCTAACCAACTTGCCAAAACTATAGTTTGTTAACAAGAAATGTGTGGAGTGGCTGAAAAACAAGTTTTAATGACTCCAACCTAAGTGTATGTAAACTTCCGACTTCAACTGTACATACATACATACATACAGGCACAATATCTCTTGAGACAACACCCACATGAGTATGACACACACAACATCAACCCATGTAGCTATGTAACACTGCAGGGTACAGTATTCTGCACTACCATGATACATTTTCCATTTGTTATTCCCCCTCCCCCATCCACCACACAGTTGCCATCTATGCCCTACTTTAAAGTGCAGTAAACAGGTATTTCCCCAGCCAGCTACAGTCTGAGTGCATGTGTGTTATGGCGGGGAGGTGGAGGAGGCCCCGTCTTGTCTCCATAACCCACTTTACATTTGATGGCAGGGAAAGGTGTCTGGCACGCTGGCTTTGTGTGTTTGAGGAACTCCTGTATCAACAATCGTGTGTTTTTCCATTCTTCCAACTCATCTGAACCCGACTGTGGCAGCTGAGCTCATTACAGTCCTTAAATCCCACAAGGCTGACAGGCCAGTTAGTTTCCAGATTTACAAAAAAAAATTCTACCCCCTTTACAATTTCATGATATCCAATCGCTGCAACTCCCATTCAGACTCAGGAGAGGAAAAAGGTCGAGAGCCATGTGAAACACAACACCGCCAAGCCGCACTGCTTCTTGACACACTGCTTGCTTAACCCGGAAGCCAGCCACACCAATGTGTCGGAGAATACACCGTACAGCTGGAGATCGTAGTTGGCGTGCAGGCGTCCGGCCCGCCACAAAGAGTCGCTAGAGCGCGATAGGACAAGGACATCCCGGCCGACCAAACCCTCCCCTAATCCGCCTCATGGATCTCCCAGTCGCGGCCGGCTGCTACACAGCCTGGGATCAAAGCAGGATCTGTAGGGATGCCTCTAGCTCTGCGATGCAGTGCCTTAGACCCCTGCGCCAGGCCTCAGATTTACACTTTTAATCTAATCAGCCGTTTCAACATATTTTTCATAGTAAGTGTATTTGGCCAGATATACAGAAATATCTAGCATCCAACACCATCCTTGGTTAAAAGGATCCCCTATGTCGAGAGCCTAACTAAGGGGTAGATTCTGTCATTGCAAAGGGGTGCTGTAATGCTTGTCTACCTAAATATGGTTCTCAATCAGGGACAACGATTGACAGCTGCCTCTGAGAACCATACCATGCCAAACACAGAAATAGAAAATCATAGACAAACTAACATAGACAACCCACCCAACTCACGCCCTGACCATACTAAAACAAAAGACAAAACAAAGGAACTAAGGTCAGAACGTGACAGGTGCTTGAAATCCAAATCCAGGTGATCTGGGCTTTGTTGGCACTACTTTGGATGACTGACTGAAGGAAGTTATACTGGGAGAGGCTGTGCACTGACGCCAGGTTACCTCCCAATAGCAAACAGTAATCCTAGATATATATATATAGAGAGATGGGGGGTTGTGAAAGAGAGAAGGAGAGAGACTCACAAAGAAGGTAGAATATTTATTTTTATTTAACTGTTATTTTGATAGTTAAGTCATACTGAGACTAGGGTCTCTTATACTAATTCATTAATACAATCATACACATACAATATACATTACAAATTAAATTAAGAACACACACATTTATCAACATATATGTCTCCAATCATTACTCTGAACTGACCAAGTGGGACCAGAACATCTAATTTCAGAGAGCTCTGTAAGTTGTTCCACATGAAGGGCACAAACAAACTAAAGTCAGCTTTATCCAACTCTGTGGAGACCTTAGGGGCCTCCAGTGTTATCCAAGCCTGAGACCGGGTTTGGTCATTTGTAAGACTAAATTGAAGATAATCATTCCCTCGATCCTGACTAGTCTCCCAGTACCTGCCACTGAGAAACATCCCCACAACGTGATATTGCCACCACCATGCGTAGGGATGGTGCCAGGTTTCCTCCAGATGTGACGCTTGGCATTCAGGCCAAATAGTTCAATCTTGGTTTGATCTGTTCATTTTACTGAGGAGTTGCTTCCGTCTGGCCACTCTACCATAAAAGGCCTGATTGTTGGAGTGCTGCAGATATGGTTGTCCTTCTCTGATAGGGAATCATCTCTGGTAAATCTCTGGGCTTCCTCATGTGATGTTCATGTTATGGATGATGATGTGAAGAAGAAGAAGAAGTTTTAATGTTTTTTGAGATAATGCCTTTGACATTTCAATGTCACAACAACGTCAAACTGTCTTTTTTGGGTAGTTTGCCTGTCAGTGTGTGTGTATGTGAGTGGCATGCTCTGACTCAGCACATTGATGTGGGCTGCAGAAAGAGAGAAGAGCGAGAGACACTGGCTCTTTTATTACCTAATCCAGTTTAGGAGATGAATCCAGCCTTTAATCTAATATTCCCATAAATGATTCCTCCTGTATACTTGAATCACTGACCTTACCCAATAACAGTACTCTGGGGTTCGTGAGTGGCGCAGTGGTCTAAGGCATTGCATATCAGTGCAAGAGGTGTCATTACAGTACGTGGTTCAAATCCAGGCTGTATCACATCTGGATGTGATTGGGAGCCCCATAGGGCGTTGCACAATTGACACAATTGGCGTTGTCTGTTTTTGGGCGCAGTTGGACGTCATTGTGAATAAGAATTTGTTCTTAAGTGGCTTAGCTAGTTAAATAAAGGTTAAATTTGGCCCTGACCAATATGAAGACAAGTCAGAGACAGTATGTGTGTGTGTGAGGATGCAGGTCTAAATGGCCTGTATGAAAACAGCAAAGCTGCCACTGGAGTTCTCTCTATTCCTCCCAAAGCTTATCAACATGGTTTCATTCATTCCTCTCTAGTCTAATAGTATCCTCCAGGTACCTTGGCCTGGTTCACTGACCTGCTGTATGAAACCAATGAAATGCATCAGAAGTGTGACAATTGAAAGCAGCTCTTCCTTGGAGACATTGTAAGGGCATTTTTTTTCTTCTTTTTCTGAAGATATAGCCTTGAATTGTACACAGTAGGCATCTCCTCTCACTCTATCTTGGTTCATGCAGGCGACTGTGACCTACTCCTCAGACCAATTGGCAGAATGGCCAGAATATGTTCTTGAAGTTAAGATAGGAGACATTGCTCAGTTTCATGGGAAAAGTAGCCTGCACGATAACAGCCAGTCACCTGTAGGAACAAACACTATGAACCACGCCTATGTAGGTTTATTGGGCAGCAGTATATAAGAGGACTGAAGGGACCACCCTGGCAGAGCTGGTAGCAGACTTTTACTTTGTATGTGTGTTTGTTGTAACCTCTCCAGTTAACTGATACAAAATAGTGATTCATTTATTATTTACTTAATGTGTCCTGGTGTTGAATTTCCACCACAACATGTTAAGGAAAGAGGGACTTCTAAACAGGATTTAAAAAAAACAGTTTTGACACTGTTAACCTTAAAGAAATCCTTAAGTCTAGAAAGTGGCCTTTCGGTATTTAATTTGAAGTGAAGTGAAAATTTTGTGTCCAGCTAAACTCCCTGGTGAGAGAGAACTGACAGCTTTTTACTGCAGCATAGGACAATTATTCCTAGATCTGTCCGGACTTCTAGGTTCCCAAACCCAATATTTTATTCCAACAATAACATTTATACAGCAAGGTTCTGTATTTGCTCAATGCCTGCAAGATGCACAGAAAAGTGCTGCGTCCACATAATGGTCTCAGCTCCGCTTCAGATATGACAAACCGGGCCTATAGCTGTAATCATTAAAGGGGTTAGTGGTGGTGATGGAGGTGGCATCGGGCCAGCAGTGGCTGAGGCTTGCTGGAGACGACACCCTGCAGAGCCATTTGTGAAAGCCAATAAAGTTCCTGAAGGTCAGGGACACTGCTAGTCCTGGAGGGCCCCTGTCCTCCCCTCCTCTGCTCTTCTCCTCTCCTTTCCTCCTCCTCTTCTCTCAGCTCAGCCCGAACCACTGATGCAACAAATAGGAAATCCCCTCCCTGTGGCACAGACCAGCTCCGAAGACCCTGAGAGTGGCAAGAGTCCCCTTCACTCAGAGAAACTCTAAGAGAGGGAGAGTGTGACTACAGGGCTCACAAGGGCTACAAGGTGAGAGCCAGAGGAAGATTGACAAACAAGGGTTTGGTTTGAAGCAGGAAAACTTCAGACGGTAGGGGAGCGATGGTGGCCCTAAACGTGTTGCCGCAAACGATGTCATCATTAATAATTTTTTGGGGATAGACTAAATTAATTAATCTCACACTGCGAGGTGTTTGGTTCATAACACCGTATGGCCTTTTTAAGTGAAAGCAATTTAGTTTCTCGAAATGAGCCATGGCTGTGCTCTCCGGCGCATCTCTTCTACAGAGTGGCTGGTTTTCAGATCAAGACGGTGACCTGTTAGGGCAGCTAAACCCCTCCCTTACAGTCTCAACTCTCAAGATCTTTCAGATGCGCCAGTGTCGCTGAAGCATACACTAGGGACCTCTAAATCCATATTTAACTGATAATAAGGCTGGTGACAAGGACAGCTTACTGACTATGGTCTCCCTCTGGTCGCACTGGAATAAGATGAGGAGGTTCACCTACCACTGTGTGACTATGGTCTCCCTCTGGTCGCACTGGAATAAGATGAGGAGGTTCACCTACCACTGTGCAACTATGGTCTCCCTCTGGTCGCACTTTAATATTCCGAAAAAACAGAGAGACGGTCACGCCACACACACAAGGGCGCGTAAAGTCCTAGTCCAAACAAACAGGACGAAACTGATCGGAAAAAAGAAACCACAAGAATAATCAAACACCATAAACAGAAAACCAAGCCCGCACAAAAGCCGGCGGGCCTACTGGGTTTAAATAGCCCACAACCAAACTTAAACACGAAACAGGTGCAACAAATCAGACACAACTAAATGAAACAGAAAAGGGGATCGGTGGCAGCTAGTAGGCTAGTGACAACGACCGCCGAACGCCGCCCGAACAGGAAGAGGCACCATCTTCGGTGGGATTTGTGACACCGGATAAGGTTAGGGCTATGGTTAGGGTTAGGTTTAAGGGTTGCGTTAGGGTTGGGTAAGAGTTAAGTTTAGAGCCCGGATAAGGTTAGGGCTATGGTTAGGGTTAGGATAAGAGTTAAGTTTAGAGCCAGGATAAGGTTAGGGCTATGGTTAGGGTAGGTAGATAGTTAATTGAAATGTTATTGATAATCTGTAAAATGCATCTACAGATGGACTAACCAAATAAGTGTTAAAGAGTGTGATTATTATGAGTGGTTCAATACAAATCCTTCTGTTAGGTTCTGACAAAGTAAAAACTCAAACGGAAGGCTAGGTAAAGGCTCAAACCAAATGTATTCACCCACTGGGCCCAACAGCTGAAAGACAAAGACATTTTAACACAAGTACATATAGCCTCTACTGGGCGGAGTCAACTCCTAGACAGCCGATACATTTCTGTTGCTAGGCAGGAACTTAAGTGGTTCCTCTCATGGGTGTTGTCATGGCCCTGCCTCCTATGTGTGTATGTCATAGGACTGTTTCTTCTAACTTCATCTGACCCGACCACATTCCTCACTCCTCCCTAATCTGCAGCTATCTGACCTTATCAGTGACTGAAACCAGACTGTTACTCTTTGCCTCTCTCCATAGGATGCATGAGATTTGACAATAACATGTTCTGACAAAATGTAAACCTTCTCACTCAGTAGATTTGCATACAGCCAGTTCTAATATGGTAACATGAATAAGAATATTTCAATACTTCAAGTTAGAACCCAACACTTCCAAACAGGATTTTTAAAAAAAAATGTCAACACTGTTAACCTTAAAGAAATCCTTAAGTCCAGAAAGTGGCCTTTCGGTATTTAATTAGCAGCTTTCCATTGCTCCTACATCAGCCTGAGAGAGAGTTGTTTTAATTAGAGCACTGACAGCTTAAGTTAGTCAGCCACTTAATTCTCTGTAATGCTGCACACAGCACACATATCAATAATGCTAATGTGACAGGGACCACACATATAATGCTGAGTGGGATGCGGTGACTAACACACACACACACACAGGTAAAGATGCAGGCATCCTTGCACACAAATACATGCACATGCACAAACATGCAAGGATGGATGCATGCACACACTCCTGCAAATCAATAAAACAAACACACTGTGGTTATTCGAGGTTAACTCTTGGTTGTGTTATCAACTACTGAGAGTCATTCCATGTTGAGGCGATATGTTTTGACAGTTGACTCCATTGGATTTCAATAGAGGGCTACAGCGCATCAAATTTTTCCTTTAATTCATATTGTCATCCAATGTATATGTTTGCCTACGGCGGGCTATATTGATAATGTTATGTGCAACACAAGGGCTTTTTAGAGATGATAAGGGGGAGATGATAAGGGGGGGGCTGGTCCAACTCAAGGTGTCATAAGAAAAATGCACCTCCCCCTCTCCCTAAAAAAAATATATATATATATTTTTTTAGGGGGAGGTGGGGTGTACTGTAAAATAAATTGAACACCCTCCCTCCTCATAGAGTGAACTCATAATAATATTTACAACTACAAATAGCAATAAGTGTAGAGACACTGTGTTTATAAATGTGGATGTTGCGTTTTGCCACTTCAGCATGCTTTTGTTGCGCAGTCAGTGCCACGCAGGGCTACGGGCCATAAAGGTAAAGTTGAAGGTTCACCGACCACCAAACATGAGCTCACTCTCCCTACATGTTTCACTACACTATGATCAGAGCTGGCTGCAGCCAATGATCAGTTAGGGGGAAATCAGATTTACAAAATTGTTATGACATATTTATAATTGTATAAAATACATGCAACAAATTTTCCACCAACTGGTTTATGTGTCACACAACAAATAAACAAAGTATACCGACTTCGGGCACTTCAATATCATGGTTGGTGTATACAATGACATTAGATACAGACACATTACAGAGATCGAGACGAAAAAATGCTCAACCTCCAGATGAGTATAAGGGGGGAGTTTAAGTGCAATTTTACAAGCTTGTTTGACTCGTAGCTTATTCTTTAGATGTTTGGGACTGCTGGTGAACCATGATGTGCCTCCAACTTTACAGTTGGCACTATATGCATTGGGGCCGGTAGCTGTCACGACTTCTGCCGAAGTTGGTCCCTATCCTTGTTCGGGCGGCGTTCGGCGGTCGACGTCACCGGCCTTCTAGCCACCGCCGATCCACTTTTCATTTTCCATTTGTTTTGTCTTAGTCTTACACACCTGGTTTCACTCACCCAATTATCTGTTTATTATGTAACCCTTTGTTCCCCATGTTTGTTTGTGAGTGATTGTTTATTGTATTTTCAGTCTGTAATTGTGTGCTTGTATGTTACTTTATACATTTGTCATTTTGAGTAAAAATACATTGATTACTCATATTCTCTGTCCTGCGCCTGACACTCTACGCCAGCTACACACAGGACCCTTACAGTAGCGTTCTTCTGACATCAACCAAACCCAGATTTGTCCATCAGACTCCCAGATGGTGAAGGGTGATTCATCACTCCAGAGAACGCAATTCCACTGCTCCAGGGTCCAATGGCGGCGAGATTGACACCACTCCAGCCAATGCTTGGCATTGCGCATGGTGATCTTAGGCTTGTGTGCGGCTATTCGGCCACTGAAACCCATTTTCATCAAGCTCCCAACGAACAGTTATTGTGCTGACTGTCCACCTATTAGTCACATCATACCGCAATCGTGTCAAAACTTTATAAGGGTTATATCAAATGTAAGTCAAGACATTTTTGTAGGGAAAATACGAGCAGAAGAGCAAATGTAGACCAGGGAAAAAGCGCACAACCCTTCCCTTTGCCCCCCAGAAAATCACAGAACCCTCCCCAAAGGAAAAAAAAAGTTGGACAACCCTCCCCTATTTTGGGCCACCAATCCCCCAGTGAATTTCGATCTGCCCCTAAACAAAAAAACTGTTTGAATATTCAATCCAGGGAAATGGCTTGTGCTGTGTTTCTCCTGAGTACTAAATCCTCTCTGCTAGTTTGTTGCCAATCGATGGAAAGCTTTTCACAGTGGTGAGACCTCAGAATACAAAAGGCCCTTGGGTAATATAGTATGTCCCTGATGTCACAACTTCAATCTGTCATTGTGTGGTAAACATATTTGACAAGTCAATAAAGAAAATATACCAACAGGCTATCTCTGCATGTGGCTCACAAGGACCTGCCTTTTGTTTCGTCGTGATTCTCAAAAAGCTCTAAAGACGGCCCATTTACACCTGACACTGGATTTAATGTGTTCCTGATGAATTCATGTGTTTAAAAACATTGTACCCATTTCAGTAGTGTTAAATATGAGAGATGTGATTGCCCCTTGCCTTTTACCTACTGCTCTGCCTTTCAACCTCCACTAGAGATGATGGTGTAAAGTACATTTGATCATGTCAGTCAGGGGTTGCCTTTCTCTAATCCTAACAAATCAAAAGCTCCTCTCTGCTTTGTAGTGTTCGTCCCATTTCTCAAAGAGATAAATATGTGTACTTAATAGACATCCCATGCCTCTTTGAATACATTCAATCAGTCAATGTACTTATATTAAAAACAAAATACTATGTTTTAAGTGAGAAGAAGGCATTGGTCTGAAGACAAAAAAGTCAGGAAATTCACATGACACCCACATTGCGTACTTCACCAATGCTCTACCAAGGTTTTCCAGCACGCCGATTTGACCTACTACAGTAGCTATGTTGGTCTGTTGCTTAGGATTCAAACATTCTCAAACAGCCTAGCTTAAAGTACTTTCAAATAGTTCATTTGTACCCATTTAAGTAAAGACATGAAAATGTGCTTTAAAGTTTACTGAAGAAAGGCCTAGTACTACATTACCTATAAACAATAGTGAGTTATTACAAAATATGACATTTTCAATAAAACACTTTCATTGGATATAGTACAATTTGTATATTTGTATGTTACACAGTGCATTCGGAAAGTATTCAGACCCCATTGACTTTTTCCACATTTTGTTACGTGACAGCCTAAATTGTTGTTTTTCCTTCATCAATCAACACACAATACCCCATAATGTCAAAGGAAATATATATATATATTTTTTCCATTTTTGAAGATGTTTTAAAAATACAAAACTTAAATATCGGATTTACATAAGTATTCAGACCATTTACTTCAGGCCTGGGCAATTATTTTCCATGGAGGGTCATATTAAAAGATATTTTTATATAGCCAGAATTATATTACAGGATTATACATAATGTGTATGACTTTATTGACACTGTAAATCACGTCCAGATATGCTACTTTTTTGACTTTTTTTAAACATGAACAGTAATATTCCACATCCACGTTCTCCTTTTGGTAGGCATTTTCATTATTAAACATGCAATGAACTACACAGAGAGAAAAGTACACTGTACATTAAACACCACAGACAGAACTCTTAATGGGTATGCACAAAAACACAAGAAAGAGAGAGAGCTCAACATTACATTTAAACTACTCAATCAGCGAGGAGTGAAGTCTCTGATGGGCATTGACTAGAGCAGTGAAGTCAGGTATAGTTTCTGATGTTGCTCTGTGCAGGATTGCTGAGAGGTGAGAGTCAGTAAGAGATGATCTGTTTCTTGACTTGTTATATTTCACGACTAAAAATGCCTGTTCACATACATAGGTTGACCCAAACAGTACAAACATCTTCTGAGCATGACTCGTAATAATTGGACAATTTTGTTCATTGAGGGATGCATAGAACCTCGTCAGTGTCACTGTTTTGAATAGTTCTCCAATCACTGCATCAGACTGATGATCAATAAGCTCAAGTTGCAGGTCAATGGGAGCGTTATCCACATTGAACCTGAAAGGAGAGGAAACCAACAGCATGTCATTTTCCAACACTTTAAAATCCTCAAAACGAGGAGAAAACTCACCTTTCAAAGCACGCAGCAGTGATGTATACTTCTCCCTCTGGTCATCTGATAGGGAACAGACTAGTTGTGTCGGAAGGTGGGTGAGATTGTTGTCTTCTACTTGGTGAGTCAGGAGGAGTAATTTTCCCTTGAAGGCCTTGACAAGGCTGTAAATCTGATGTGCAAAAATGCCCTTGCCTTGTAGTTTGTAATTCAGTTCATTCATGAGGGCCATGATGTCCACGGTGAAGACAAAATCAGCCAACCATTCTTTATCTTGAAGGAAATCCACATATTTTCCTTTCATTTGCAAAAATTCAGCAATCTCCGACAGGTCCCACACACTTTTAAGCATCTTCCTCAAACTCAGCCATCTCACGTTTGTGTGGTAGGGGAGATCTGTGTGACCTGATTCTGTCTCTTCCAACAGCGAGACAAACTGCCTGTGGTTTAAAGATTTTGCTGTTATGAAGTTTACCACTTCAGTGACTGTATCCACAACATGGCTCATTTTCAGAACACATTTACAGAGCACCTCCTGATGAATAATGCAATGTGGGAAAATCAATTTCTGATCTGGGTTCAGCTCGGCTACTTCATCTTGTATCTTTTTCTAAAGGACAATGTTTTTTTCTTGTTAAGTTTGGGCATCCATCAGTGGTCACACTGGATACATTTTCAAAACTCAGTCCTAGCTTTGCCACACACTTATTAACCTCGTCCAATAAAAATTTCCCTGTGGTTGTGCTCTTCATTCATTGCGCTGAAGCAAGCTCCTCTGTAATTTCAGTCTGGGGTTATGCCGCGTAAGAATATCAACAACTGCGCTGTGTCACATGCATCACTGCTCTCAACCAGGGCCAAGGAGAAATAGGTGAAATCCTGTACCTTGCCGTTCAACTGTTGTTTCATATTCTCTGCGACGTCCTCAACACGCCGTGTCACTGTTCGTCTTGACAAGGAAACATTTTCAAACAGAATCAATTAAACATTATTTTATGAATTTACCCTCAGCGAATGGCTTGCTATGTTTAGCAATTTTGTGCGACAGTACATAGCTAGCTCTCACAATTCCATCGTTTGCTGAATGCAGTTTTGTGAAAAGTCCTTGCTGCTTTTGCAACTGAGAATGCAACTATTTCAATGCACTTGCCCTCTGCTCAGAAGACATATTCCTATATTTCTCTGCATGCTTCATCTGGAAGTGTCGGGACAAGTTGTAGTCTTTCAAGACAGCGATGCTCTCTTTGCACACTAAGCACACAGCTTTCTTTGATACCTCAATAAACAAATATTTCGATGTCCACTCTTGCTAGAACACCTTACATTCATTGTCTACTTTCGTTTTTCTTTGAAATCTTTGAAAACTCAGTTTTGGGCAATTTCTAGCTAGCTACAATTTGGAACCGTGACGTGTGTCTCAGCCTGTCAGTCACTGTCTGTCCTTGTGCAGTTGTTGTTATTTATACGTGCCTTCAAAATATATGTCCCACAAGCATTACACATAGGTGAGTATTCATTGGTCTTTTAATTTGAATAACAAATATTATTTTCTAAACTTCACTATGGCAAATTCTTTATGTGATCTGAGCATGATTCCCCGGGCCGTATTGAATCAGGTCGCTGGCCGCATACAGCCTCCGGGCCAGCCCTTGCCCAGGTCTGGTCTATTGGGGAGTAGATCGATGTAAGTCTCTGGTTATCTTTGTCTTGGAGTGTTCTTTTAAAATGGATACTTCAGGTGTCCCACACAGTGGTGAGAGGCATCTGTTCTTCCCTCTTGCCTATGGTCAGATTGTTCTAGACTACTTTACAGACTGTGCAGACTGTGACTCATCCAGAGTTTCAGAGGGTCTTACCATTTTCTGGTCTTGTAGTTTTAACCATTTCAACGTGTGGACCACGTCCTCACATTCTCTGGTCTGTAATTAAATTCTCATCGAGTTCATCTAAGCACTCTGGTCTTGGAGGGCGTACCGTCCTATTGACACAATGCCTGTGCTCATGTGGGCGTGGTTACTGACTGGGCCCAGGTTCATATGAAAAGCCATTATCTCATTTAGAAGGCTAAAATCACATTTCTATCTTTTCAAAAATAGTTTCATATTTAATCATAATTTTTTACAACATTTAGATGTTATAACATTTTTCTGATAATTTTAATGACATCACAAAATAGACAGTAATTTCCCATATTCCATCGCTTATCAACATTCTTTATGTTAGAAATATTGTTTCAATGTCCATTGTTTGATCTTGAAGTTTTTGCATGGCAAATTCCCTCCATAAGACACAAAGACATTCCGATCACCCAAACTAGGCCACAAAAGGAATCGTCTGATGCCTATGGTTTACGGTTGATGTAAGGTGTCATAGAAACCCCACATCCATCCCTTTCCCCATCTGCGGGAGAGAGAGCTCTGTAGAGCTGATCCACTGTAACCTGATCTTTTGGATCCTCACAGGAGAGTCATGACACCCAAGAAGTTCTGGAAAATTATTAAAGACCTGGAGAATAAACCCTCCTCCTCACAGCTGCCCCATGCCCCTTAAAGTTGATGATGTGGTTGTTACTGACAAGAAGCACATGGCTGAGCTTTTTAATCACCACTTCATTAAGTCAGGATTCCTATTTGACATTTTCCCAGCCCTTCTAATGCGACTTGCCCTGATGCTACTCCCTCTTTTCCCCCTACCCTGTAACAAAGTTTCTTCCTTCAGGCGGTCACTGAGTCTGAGGTGTTAAAGGAGCTCCTTAAACTTGACCCCAAAAAACATCTGGGTCAGATGGTTTAGACCCTTTCTTCTTTAAAACTTATTCGGGATCGGTGTCCCTTCCACGGGAAAGTTGAGCTAACGTAGGCTAATCCGATGAGCATGAGGTTGTAAGAAACCAGAACATAACTACACTGTCCAATTCATAGCAGCTATTACAATGAAAGAATACCATGCTATTGTTTGAGGAGAGTGCACAATAATTTTGAACATGAAAAGATAATAATTAAAAAATTAGGTACATTTTGGGCAGTCTTGATACAAAATTTGGAACAGAAATGCAATGGTTCATTGGATCAGTCTACACTGCTGCCATCTAATGGCCAACATTAAATTGCACATTGGCTGGAATAATACATTATGGCCTTTCTGTCGCAATTCAAAGATGATGGTACAAAAAAATATAAATCCCTATAATCGTCAAGCCTATCTCTGACCTTTTTAACCTGTTTCTCCTCTCTGGGCAGGTTCCCATTGCTTGGAAGGCATCCACGGTTCGTCTATTATTTAAAGGGGGAGATCAAGCTGATTCTAACTGTTACAGGCCTATTTCTATTTTGCCCTGTTTATAAAAAGTGTTGGAAAATCGTGTTAATAATCAACTGGCTTTCTTAATGTCTATAGTATTATCTCTAGTATGCAATCTGGATCCTGCTCAGGTCATGGATGTGTCACTGCAACTTTAAAGGTCCTCATTGCCTTTGATTCTAAGCAATGTTGTGCTGCAATTTTTATTGACTTGGCCAAAGCTTTTGATACGGTAGACCATTCCATTCTTGTGGGCCGGCTAAGGAGTATTGGTGTCTCTGAGGGGTCTTTGGCCTGGTTTGCTAAATACCTCTCTCAAAGAGTGCAGTGGATAAAGCCAGAACATCTGCTGTCTCAGCCACTGCCTGTCACAGAGGGTGTACCCCAAGGCTCGATCCTAGGCCCCACGCTCTTCTCAATTTATATCAACAACATAGATCAGGCAGTAGGAAGCTCTCTCATCCATTTAAATGCAGATAATACAGTTTTATACTCAGCCTGCCCCTCCCTGGATTTTGTGTTAAACACTCTACATCAAAGCTTTCTCTGCCCTTAACCTTGTCCTGAACACTTCCAAAACAAAGGTATTGAGATGTCTACCGCAGCCCTCATCCTCCACATACGACGCCCGTTTTGCCAGTCACATTCTGTTAAATGTCTGATGTGTAGCCTAACGTGTGCAATGATATGCCAAATTGGTGATTAGAATAAGCTGCCTCAATATTTGCAGCCATAGGTGGTAATATCTCTCTAGTAACTGATCCGCTGACAGTATTGTGAAATAACTCTAATGTTAAGGAAAGATTTGAACAGAGAAAGCTTATCTGAGAGCAGCGCTTACTTTCTTTCGATCCTATCAGTATTAACACATGCTACAACAACGCAGTTAGAGACCGTTACCTTTGCATGGTGTTTTTGGAAAAGCATGTTACATCTTCGCCCATTGTAGGAAAGATGTATCATTAAAACACTTCCACTGTACTTTCCTCCATAGTAGCAAGACGCCCGCACTAGTACCCAACGAACCCAAAGGCTCTTTTAAGAGACCCATAATAAATGAAAATAAGCACACACCATGCGTGTGTGCGCCAGTGTGTGTGTGTGTCCATTCAAAAAAGAGAATGGTCAAAATGTCCCCTCCGGTAGGAAAACCCAGGACATTCAAATCCCAGGGTGGTGACGCTGACTGTTTCACTAAGAACTCTGTTAGATGTATGTCAACTTGACAATGGTGATGACAGCTTTCACTCCAAAATGTTTTGTTGTTCATTCACTCAGTACTGTTTGAATGTTTATTTATTTGCGTGGTTAAAAAAAGTCTAAAACAGTTGACGTGTTAAAAATGGATCCCCATTAGCTACTGCCAAGGCAGCAGTTACTCTTCCTGGGGTCCAGCTAAATTAAGGCAGTTATACAATTTTAAAAACATTACAATACATTCATATATTTCACAACACACTTTGTGCCCTCAGGCCCCTACTCCATACTCCACCACTACCACATATCTACAGTACTAAATCCATGTGTATGTGTGTGCATAGTGCATATGTTATCATGTGTCTGTGCCTATGTATGTGTTGTATTTTTGTCTGTTATTTTAAATCTAATTTAACTGCTTGCATCAGTTACTTGATGTGGAATAAATATCCATGTAACCATGGCCCTATGTAGTATTGTGAGTCTCTTATAGTCTGTTCTGGACTTGGGGAATGTGAAGAGACCTCTGGTGGCATGTCTTGTGGGGTATGCATGGGTGTCCGAGCTGTGCATCAGTAGTTCAAACAGACAGCTCGGTGCATTTAATGTCAGTACCTCTCGTAAATACAAGTAGTGATGAAGTCAATCTCTCCTCCACTTTGAGCCAGGAGAGATTAACATGCATATTATTAATGTTAGGTCTGTGTACATCCAAGGGCCAGCCATGCAGCCCTGTTCCTGTAGGACCTGCCTTGTTGATAGTGCTGTTAAGAAGGTAGAGCAGCACTTTATTATGGACAGACTTCTCCCAATTTTAGCTACTGTTGTTTTAATGTTTTGCCCATGACTGTTTACAATCCAGGGTTACTTCAAGCAGTTTAGTCACTTCAACTTTTCCATATAATTTATTACAAGATTTAGTTGAGGTTTAGTGAATGATTTGTCCCAAATACAACACTTTTAGTTTTAGAAATATGTAGGACTAACTTATTCCTTGCCACACACTCTGAAACCAACTGCAGCTCTTTTTAAATTTTTTTACCTTTATTTAACCAGGCAAGTCAGTTAAGAACACATTCTTATTTTCAATGACGGCCTGGGAACAGTGGGTTAACTGCCTGTTCAGGGGCAGAACGACAGATTTGTACCTTGTCAGCTCGGGGGTTTGAACTCACAACCTTCCGGTTACTAGTCCAACGCTCTAACCACTAGGCTACCCTGCCGCTCTTTGTTGCAGTAATTTCAGTCGCTGTAGTAGCTGACGTGTATAGTGTTGAGTAATCTGCATACATAGACATAATGGCTTTACTAGACTGAAAAAAGTAAGGGTTTTAGACAGCTGCCCTGGGGAATTCCTGATTCTACCTGTGTATGTGTATGTGTATGTGACAAATAAAATTTGATTTGATTTGATTATGTTGGAGAGGCTTCCATTATAGAACACCCTCGGTGTTCTGTTAGACAGGTAACTCTTTATCCACAATATAGCAAGGTGTGTAAAGTCATAACATATACGTTTTTCCAGTAGCAGACTGTGATCGACAATGTCAAAAGCCACACTGAAGTCTAACAAATCAACCCCCACAATATTTTTATCATCAATTTCTCTCAGCCAATCATCAGTCATTTGTGTAAGTGCTGTTCTTGTTGAATGTCCTTCCCTATAAGCTTGCTGAAAGTCTGTTGTCAATTTGTTTACTGTAAAATAGCATTGTATCTGGTCAAACACAATTCTTTCCAAACGTTTACTGTTGGTAACAGGCTGATTGGTCAGCATTTTGAGCCAGTAAAGGGGGCTTTACTATTCTTAGATAGCTAAATTACCTTTGCTTCCCTCCAGGCCTTGGGAAATACTTTCTAGTAGGCTTAAATTGAAAATATGACCAATAGGAGTGGCAATATCGTCCTCTATTATCCTCAGTAAATTTCCATCCAAGTTGTCAGACCCCAGTGGCTTGTCATTGTTGATAGACAACAATAATGTTTTCACCTCTTCCACAATCAGTTTACAGAATTAAAAATTACAATGCTTGTCTTTCATAATTTTGTCAGATATACTTGAATATGTAGTGTCATCATTTGTTGATGGCATGTCATGCCAACATTTGCTAATCTTGCCCATGAAATAAATCATTAATGTAGTTGGCAATATCAGTTGGTTTTGTGATGAATTAGCCATCTGATTCAATGAATGATTGAGCTGAGTTTGCCTTTTCCCCCCAAATAAATTCATTTAAGGTGCTCCAAAGCTTTTTACTATCATTCTTTATGTAATTTATCTTTGTTTGATAGTGCAGTTTCTTCTTCTTTTTATTCAGTTTAGTCACATGATTTCTCAAATTGCAATACTTTTGCCAATCGGTTGTGCAGCCAGATGTATTTGCCATTCCTTTTGCCTCATCACTCTCAACTATAAAATTCATCAATCCACGGGGATTTAACATTTTTTACAGTCATTTTCTTAATGAGTGCATGCTTATTAGTAACTGGAATAAACAATTGTAGAAATGTGTCAAGTGCAGTGTCTGTTTGCTCCTAATTACACAACACGGACCAACAAATATTCTTTACAGCAACAACATAGGAATCTCTAAAAACATATTGTATGACCTCTTATACACTATATTAGGCCCAGCCTTGGGAACTTTGGTTTTCCTACATATGGCTACTATATTGTGATCACTACATCTGATGTATCTGGATACTGCTTTCAAGCAAATTTCTGCACCATTAGCTATTTTTTTAGCAGCATTTGTAAAGATGTGATCAATATATGTTGATAATTTCATTCCTGTGCTGTTTGCAACTACTCTGGTAGGTTGACTGATAACCTGATTCAGGTTGCAGGCACTGGTTACAGTTTGAAGCTCTTTCATGAGTGGGCAGCTTAATGAAAGCAAGTCAATATTTAAATCACCCAGAAAATATACCTCTCTGTTCATATCACATCCATTATCAAGCATTTCATACATGTTATCCAGATACTGACTGTAAGCGCTTGGTGTTCTATAGCAGCTTCCCACAAAAATGGGCTTTAGGTGAGGCAGATGAACCTGTAGCCATGTTACTTCCACAGTATTTAACTTAGTTTTGAGATCCTCTCTAAGCTTTATGTGTTAGCAAGCATGGCGTTTATGTGTTAGCAAGCATGGCGTTTATGTGTTAGCAAGCATGGCGTTTATGTGTTAGCAAGCATGGCGTTTATGTGTTAGCAAGCATGGCGTTTATGTGTTAGCAATCATGGCGTTTATGTGTTAGCAAGCATGGCGTTTATGTGTTAGCAAGCATGGCGTTTATGTGTTAGCAAGCATGGCGTTTATGTGTTAGCAATCATGGCGTTTTCTTTTACATGTACACATCACGCAGGAAAGCAATGATCATTATGATGTTGTTGTTTTACCAGGATGCAATTTGTGTGCAACTTGCACCCATGCTAGTTTTTACTTGTGGATAGAGACTTCGGGAACACATTGAAAAGTAACCTGACACTGTGTTGATTACTCAGCGTAAATTTGGATTATAACAGAGGAGGGAGTGAACTGAATTAATGCATAAGGCAAGGGCTAGAATTTGCTCTGGATCTTCTAACAGCAATGCGTCTGTCTGGTGTGTGCATGTATTATAATTAGCAGCATGGCAGTTTCCCCAAATGCCCAAAGTTTGGTGTATCTAACGTTACTCCTGTCTCAGCCTCCAGTATTTATGCTGCAGTAGTTTATGTGTCGGGGGGCTAGGGTCAGTTTGTTATATCTGGAGTACTTCTCCTGTCCTATTTGGTGTCCTGTGTGAATCTAAGTGTGCGTTCTCTAATTCTCTCCTTCTCTCTCTCGGAGGACCTGAACCCTAGGACCATGCCCCAGGATTACCTGACATGATGACTCCTTGCTGTCCCCAGTCCACCTGGCCGTGCTGCTGCTCCAGTTTCAACTGTTCTGCCTTCTTATTATTCGAACATGCTGATCATTTATGAACATTTGAACATCTTGGCCATGTTCTGTTATAATCTCCACCCGGCACAGCCAGAAGAGGACTGGCCACCCCACATATGCTCTCTCTAATTCTCTCTTTTTTTCTCTCTCTCGGAGGACCTGAGCCCTAGGACCATGCCCCAGGACTACCTGACATGATGACTCCTTGCTGTCCCCAGTCCATCTGACCGTGCTGCTACTCCAGTTTCAACTGTTCTGCCTTATTATTATACGACCATGCTGGTCATTTCTGAACATTTGAACATCTTGGCCATGTTCTGTTATAATCTCCACCCGGCACAGCCAGAAGAGGACTGGCCACCCCACATAGCCTGGTTCCTCTCTAGGTTTCTTCCTAGGTTTTGGCCTTTCTAGGGAGTTTTTCCTAGCCACCGTGCTTCTACACCTGCATTGCTTGCTGTTTGGGGTTTTAGGCTGGGTTTCTGTACAGCACTTTGAGATATCAGCTGATGTACGAAGGGCTATATAAATAAATTTGATTTGATTTAACTGGCTATAATAGTAGCCAAGGATGTTCGCTAGCTTCTTTGTCTGTGCTCTGATTACGCGCATGTGTCCAGGTCAGCAGTTTGCACAGATGACTTTCTTCAGCCATATGAAAACCTTCCATTACGGAATATATCTACCTAGCTAGCTGGCAAGTTATTTTCTTTTGCTTCTCATCCAACTGGTGTTAGCTAGCTTGCGCTGCAGGCTTTCTACTAGCTAGCTGCTACTGATTTACTTGACTGGTTTTAGAACTCTGGGATTCAGCTGAAAAGGTAGCGGCACATCCTTGGATTTTATTGGGCAGAAATGTACACAAACATTGAATACATTGTGAATTCAATCAAAACTGTTGCACCTACAAACGTATCCAGTCCAAATGTATCTAAGTATAATGGTCACCTAATGGAAGCTGTAGCCTCATTTTAATCCGACATCTTAAATTTGAGATAGGTTTAGGCGAAAAATGTATCTGACTACCCTAATGCTAATGGCCGTGTCAAAAATCCGGTATAGTGGTTCTCGGTAACAGCAGGACAGTCATGAGGAGAGGCAGGGAGTGTGTTGTGTACATCTAATCAAGTTGATTTGGGAATCTTCATTGACATTGGTGTCGTATTGGCTTAGATATGACGGTAGAGAGATTAAACATTAAGCTTTAACCAATTCATACCGTAGCGACTACAATGATGCCTAGAGCTGAAAGAGATTTTTATGTACTGTTATATACATTATATTTCAAGGTCTCCCAGGCCCAGCTGCATCCATCCTTTCAAACATGAATGCTGAATGTATGTCATATTGTAGTCATTACATGTGCGCATTCAGTCAATGTATTGAATATGCAGGATATCATTTTAGTGGTGGATGCCGCTTCTCCAGCCCGTGTAAATGTAATTAGAATATGGGTGATCTAGTATTAGCCATTAAAATACCTCGACCTGAACTGGCTGCTTAGCAACAGGGGCTGGTCATGCGAAGCAGCAAGGGTCGTGTTGATTAGGCTCCAAACGGAAGAACACAGACTGAAACAGGGAGCAGGGAGGGACTACCAACAGGAACCACTTGTTTTCATTTTTAAATGGTTTGCTATAGTGTGCCCTAATGACTAAAACCCTGGTCTAGAACGAAGGGTGATGTATGAGAATTCATCCTGCTTCATATCAACCTATTCACAGTCCAGTTCATACTCAATAAGCATCTAAGACCATACTCATCAAATGCTCTTCATTCTTCAATAAAACATTAAAAGAATGTGGGAAAGCTCCCTCTAAACATTTTAGTGATGGACATTCTACCGTCTTTATGTAATGTTAATAGTTGGGAGTAAAAAGTTTTCATGTTCCATTAGGTCATATGAAGGTGATTTTTACATGGACCATCCAGACCCACAGAGGGCGTTGTTCTGCCTTGGCAGTACATTGTTCATCATGACAATAATAATGGCAGCACAGTGTGAGAGGTTCTTCCTGGAGAGTCATCCATCTACAGAGGTGCAGGTTATAAGAATGCCCTTTTTACCCCGAATGAATGGAGGTGGACCTCGTTAACACAATGTTTTCACACCCAAGACTGTTTCCCTGTTTTATAGTCCATTCACACGTCCCATGAAACATATTCTTCATCCAAATGGAACAGCTGGAGCAATAACAGCAATAACAGGTCTCTTGCCCCCATGCATCATCAGTGTGTTTGTGCCTCAACACAAAATACAGTCTCGGTCTCAGCCGCCTTTTTCATTCTCTGGCTCTCTTGTCCCCCCCGCCCCCCCCCTTTTTCCCTCTCAGCAGGCAGTCTCTCTCTCTCAGCATTCACAGCAAGGACACAAATGAGATGAGCCCTGGAATGTCCCCACACTGTATGCCAAGGAGGAAGACAGATATTCTCATGGGAAATGTGGGTATGTCTGTTCCGTACTTGTGTCTTACTTACTTTTTTTTTCTGTTTGTTGCATATTTGCGTTTCTCACACACACACACACACACACACATCTACTTTAGGCTATTCCATTCCATTGCCCAATTGCCCAACAGCGAGGGAGTTCTGCCTCTCTACAGCAGGGTAGGGACCGTGCAGGCTTTTATATCCTCCACCCAGCCAGGCGATGATGCTGCTGAGGACGTGTGTGTGTGTCTCTGTATATACTTTCATGTTTGTGTGTCTATTCTCTCTCCCTCTCACACAAACAGATAGAGAGGGAGAGAGAAAGCAAGAGAGAGAGAGCAAGAATGAAAGAGAGAGAGAGAGAGAGTGAGACTCCTCCCCTCTCTCTTCCCAACCCAGCACCAGGGTCCAGCCTGATTTTTAGATTTTCACAGCTGTGGGCAACTGATTCACCACCTTCCCCTCCTCCCTCCATCCTTCCATTCAGGCCTGGCCCACATCACAAGCCAGCAGTGAGGCTACAATCAAACAAGCAGTGGGGGCCTCTTGGGGAGCACTGATGCCCAGGAATGAGCTAATGTGCTCCAATAATGAAGCACGGGTAAATCTGGGAAATAAACCAGTTTTCTGCATCATTTAGGTCTGGGTCTGCCTGGTATCTTAACCCATACTGTTCACACTGGATATACAGTAGCAGTCAAACATTTGGACACACCTGTGGAATCATATGTAAAAACATCATAACTATGAAATAACACATATGCAATCATGTAGTAACCACAAGTGTTAAACAAATCAAAATCTATTTTGTATTTGAGATTCTTCAAAGTAGCCACACTTTGCCTTGATGACAGCTGTAATGGGATATTTTCTCAATTCCATCCAATAAATATGACCACTGCCCTGTCGAGAGAGGGGCTATTTCGGACACACACCCACCACAGGCTTTACTGCATGTCCGTAGAAATGATTGCAAAGTGGCACTTCGGATTGCAAGTTTACAAACAAAAGGATGCTTCCTCGTTCCCCAAATGAGCAGACAGAGCTTGGTGATGGGCCTGGCTAAAATGCTAGTCGTTGTCTTAACTAAGACACTTTGGACTAGGCCTTTAGTCCATGGCAGGGCCTTCACCACGCGTCCCATTAACTATGAGTTTGTTGGAGCATCCATGATGACGACCAGGTCTCAAGGAGTGACATTTCTCCTAGGGTTATTCCACTTGCTCCTTTCCTGCATCAATGGGAGATATTCCCTAACCCACCTCTTCCATAAGAGGTTGGCAATGTACTGCACTTTTCTCCACCTTCTCCTGGAGTACAGGTCTCCTCTCTGGAATAGCCCGGGGGTTATGATGGGGTTTGACCTCAGTAGAAGCAGGTGGTTAGGAGTGAGAGGATCAAGGTCGTTGGGGTCGTTGGTCACCATTGTTAATGGCCTGTCATTTATGATTGCCTCAACCTCACACGGAGCTGTTTGCAACGCCTTGTCATCTGGTGCTTGTTCCTTGAGGGTTGATGCTAGAATGCTAGAATCTTCTTCACTTGCCGAATCAGCCTTTCCCATACTCCTCCATGGTAGGCTCCTGAGGGAGGGTTGAATGACCATTTTACTCCAATGTTCCGTAATGTGTTTTGGATCTTCTTGTGATCCAGTTCCTTTAGAGCCTCTGCTAGCTCCCCTTGTGCACCCACAAAGTTTGGGGTCACACGGTCCTGTGGAAGGTCAGCCATCTTTTGTTCTCCAGCTTTGGCCTGCATACGCCTACATGACACAGCTCTTTATGATCTTTCTTGCCAATGAATTGGCACAGGGCATCTGAAAGCGTTGGCTAAGTCTGGACAGCATATGGCCCCTCCCACAACGACCAACCTGCTCATGAATCTGTCATAGGATCAGTTTGGAGATGTGGGAATCTTTTGGCAGTATCATGGGGTTCTTCAGCTCCATAGGCATGGATCCTTTACTTATCTGCCCTTCTATACTAAGCAGGAATTTGTCCATGACTGGGTCCATCTTACCGAAGCCTTTAGCATATTGTCTCTCTATCTCCATCTTAAGGTGCTGCTTCTGCTCATAGCAGATAATTGCTTTCTCAGCTTCCCCATGTCCTCCACAGTCAGGCTTTCTGTCTTGACAGACAGCTTGAGCTGGGTCGAGCGGGTAATTCAAACCTTTCTGTTCTGGCTTGATCGGAGCAGCAGTCCTCTTAGCTCCAGCATCCAAGCAAATGCCGTCTTGAGGCTGTTCCATGTCGAATAGTGCTCGATCAGTTTGCTAGTTGACCTCTCCTCTGTCATGCTCACACTATTTACAGTGACATTCTTACCTCGGGGTTGTCCTGAGGGATAGAGCCCAGTTATGGATTCTTTGGCCATTGTGTTTCTGGTTTCTCCAAAAACTCTGGTCCTGCCAGCCATCTTGAATTCAGAAAGGTCTCAATGTTCAGGCCACGTGAGGCGTCGTCAGCTGGGTTCTGTTTTGAATTTATGTATCTCCCACTGCTCTCCTCTTGACAGATCACGAATCACAGAGACTCTGTTCACTACAAAGGTATGGAATCTTGTAGTCTTGTTGTTGATATATTTCAGTACAGGCTGGCTGTCTGTCCAGAAAGCAGAGTCTTGTAGTTCGATCTGGAGCTCCTTTCTGAGTATGCTATCTACTTGTACATTTAGTGTTGGTGCTGAGAGTTCCAGCCTGGGGGTTGTCATCTGCTTAATTGGCGTCACTCTGTACTGACCTAGCAAAAATGCAATGTGAAACTTTTCTTCTTTGCCTGTGAGCCTCAAGTAGCTTGTAGTTCCATAGTCTTGTACACTTGCATACATGAAGGGCACTTTTCGGCATTTGCTGTATGATCGACGAGAATTTCCATATTGCAAATGTACGGTCCCTTACTAGACGTCTGCGAATGTTTGTAAAATTTGCCGATGGCGGCGGTCCGTGCACCGGGGTCAGGTCTTCCGGAAGTCATCGAACAGAGTCTCTCGGACATTAGGTTTCCGTTTTATAAAATGTTCAAATCTTTGTCATTTTTCCCCTGTCCCGGTAAATTCCACCAGATGGCGAATGGAATCTTATTGCAAATGTACAAAACATCACCAATCACGACATGGCCATTTCTCCTAAGCGGAAAAGACTTCGAAGACGAAACTTGGTGAGCATAGGTTTGGACTAATGGGCTGTTAGCCAGATGGTGTCGAGGCCTCAACGCTTTTTGAGTTAAGGCCATTTTCTGGGATTAAAGGTAAATAACAAAAATAGAACGCTAATTTGACCACTTGACATCAAAGTACATGAACCTACGGTGTCAGAAAAAAAAAGAAACAGCCATTTATCTATTGTAATATACGAGAAATCGTACAATGTACAATTGGTGATGGTCAAAGAAATGTGTTTCTTCCCCAAAAAAGTTACAGATCCAGTTGGGGCGTGTTCAGACAGATCTGTTAAGGTGGGTTTCGGAGCTCTGTGAGATTTCTGTGATTTTCTGTGATTTTCTGAAATCACACACACTCATTCAACCCTCTGTAAATCAGTCAGTTCTTAACATAAAGACTTAAAACGCAATATTCTGTAAGAGCCTACCCCAAGGAGGATTTGTGTTCACGTTCAGCTTCCTGTGCCAACCGGAAGTGCCTTAAACTGGGGTCATAGGGGATGTTTCGAAGGGTTAAACAGGTCAGATCTTTCCAAAACCTCATATGTGGGATTAGGCAACCCTCATGAACTGTAAATCAGTAATTTCTCCCAACATATGTCAAAGAAAAAACTCACACACACACACACACACAGCAAGAATGGAATGACACAGTGCGGGGCTTAAAGACACACAGAGCCTGAAATAGCATTACCATAATCTCTAGGCTGTGCCGAGTTCAACAAGATGCTCCGCTTGACCGTAGCTCGCTCGGTCTGAGCGCAGCGACCGTGCAAAAAAGTAGGTCCAAAATTAATCCTGGCCCTAAGTTTATAGGTGCTTTTGGGTGTCAGCGGGAGAACCGTTAGGGTTAGAAGCACAATTTGATTTGTGCAAGCCTAACCTTGACCGTGTGGCATTAACCCTTAACAGTGAAAAGAAGGTGTTTACATCAAGCAGTTTGCAATGACTACTCTCCCCATAGGAATACATTGCCTGCTCCCCTAAATTCAACCTGAAGCCTATGTGGGTTATGAAGGCCTTATGAACATGTCTTCGATGACAATTCATCAGGCAACTATGAGGTCTACCTGTGTTGATTCTAAGCTTCCTGGAGCAACCGGAAGTGGTTAGATTCATCCTAAAGATGTTTGATGAACCAAACCTGCAGTTTGTGAAAATCACTGCATTCAACCCTGTGTAAATCAGTCAATTGTTAGTATAAAGACTTTAAACTCGGGATTCTGCAAAAGCGTACCCCATTGAGGATATGTGTTTACTTTTAGCTTCCTGTGCCAACTGGAGGTGCTTTCAATTGGGGTCATAGGGGCTGTTTCGAAGGGTTAAAAAAGTCACATCTTTCCAAAACTTCATATGTGTGATTAGGCAGCCCTCATGAACTGTAAATCAGTCATGTCTCCCATCAGATTTCCAAGAAAAACTCACACACACACACACACAGCAAGGATGAAGTGACACAGTGTGGGGCTTACAGACACACAAAGCCTGCAATAGTTACCTTCGTTTGAACTATCAATGAACCGTCAGACCTAGAGCTCTGCAACTTTAGAAACCTGTTCTACAGCTCAAGTCAGTAGTGCGTGGTGAGGTATGTGGCTCTAGAAGGTTCTCAGACCGAGAAACAGCCTCGTACATTGTTACACAATGAATGGTCTTTTGTTTGATAAAATCCATTTTTATAGCCTAACACGAAACATTTTGTGTACCGCTTGTGTCGTGAATTCCTGTCTCATTCAACTTTCGACGAAACATTCGATGTAAATACACACACTACACGTGCGTTTATCCAGTCATGTTTGGTTCCATTGCAATCAACTGGTTGTGTGTAACATGAAACCAAACATGATGGTTCTTTTCGCGGGACGTATTGACCGAAAGAAACCGATAATAACCTTATTGTGCACCAATTATATGACCACTGTTTCGTTGATTGACTGTATTTTAACCTAATGACTACTGATCGTCTTGAAATCTAGCTTGGTAGATAGCCAATGAGCTGAGGTAAACGGCAATATGTAATGTTCATGTGTTGGAAGACCAGGCCATGTAGTAAACTCGGGCGTAAAGAGGGTCATTCGCCATTGAAGATTCATACTGGAAGGAGCCACACGTGCTGTTACGCACAGCAGTATTTCGGTAAAGCGCATCTTCAGCTATTTTTATATTATGGCGACTAAGTCAGGGAAAGCAAAATCCAAGTCTAGATATACAGATGTACACAAAATTGATAGGGAAAGTGAAACAGAGTTGCTCCTGGACAAAGATTAAATTTGTGAGCATAGCTATGACTCCCAGATGGAAGATTATTTTTTGCACGGAGAGGACATCGTTTTGGACCTTCTCTTGCTAATGCCGTTGTTTGATATTAATAATATCAAATATTATTCGTGATTTTAAATGTTTTATTTGCAATATACGTATATAAATATAATCAGTAATGAAATGTGTAAAGTACACATTGGCTATACATTGTGGGTGGGGGTATGTTTGTATGTATGTGTATGAACCATAGCCTATGTTTCTGTGTGTCTATATACAGTATATGGAGTAGAATGTAACAGCAAACCCACACATCTCAACACAGCGACCATGCTTCCTCCTGTATTAGAAGGAGCATGCGTGTCTGCCGCGCCACCCCAACATGACATGAAATAACCTATTTGAGGCTGTTGAGGGGTGGGCCCACAACAATGGCCAGAGTGAAATGGAACAGCACTTCAACCTGGTGATTATGTTCCCTGTACTCTATATATATCTGTTTATTATACCTGTTGATACAGGGCTCATACGTGAAACAATTCTAACTGAACTTTTTTCTGTCACAGTGCCACTGACTCCGAATGGGAGCCCACCCCCCACTGAAGCTGGTTCATCCAGCCAGACCCCTGCTGTCTCCGGCTCCACACCTCCCGGGCCAGGTGTCAAGGTGTCAAGGGACTGACAAAGAAGCGGAGGAGGGGAAGTGTGCAACCTACAAACAAAGAGACGGGCGTTGGCACACTGTCCTAGAAGATGATGTGGAGCCACCTCAACCAACATTTAGGCCGAAAAGGAAGCCAGGACCTCAGCTGAACATGACTGCAACGTACAGCCCCCTTCAGCTTTTTCAGCTGTTTTTCACCCCATCAGTTGTTGATTCATTCGTGTCTAACACAAATAAGTATGGGGCGAAGAAGCAAGCAGACAAAAAAGTCGCATGGAAGCCCATTTCCATGTCAGACCTTTTCTGCTACCTTTCACTGGTCATCTACATGGGGCTGGTGAAGCTGAAAACCCTGAGGGACTGCTGGAAAAAGTAATCTCTCTACCAACTGCCTTTCTCCCTCACTGTCATGTCATGCAAAAGGTTTCTGGTTCCCTCACAGGTGCTTCATATCAGTGACCCAGAAGTTGATGAGGACAATGACAAGAAGAGAGGCACAGCAATGTTTGATAGACTCTGCAAAATCAAACCTCTCTACCCCAACATTGTTGAGGCCTGCAAGACCTATTTTCAGCCAGCCCAGAACCTGTCCATAGATGAGAGGGTGGTAGCCTCAAAGGCCAGAATTGGCCTCAAACAATACATGAGAAACAAACCAACTAAGTGGGGTTACAAGCTGTTTGTTTTGGCTGATTCTGTGTGTGCCTACACTTGCAATTTTTTTGTCTGAGGGGAAGAACAGTTTTGCTACCGGTAAGAGACTTGACTCTGTAATGGAGTTATTGGATTTCAACTGCCGGTGGAAGGGCTACAAACTGTTTGTGGATAACTTCTACACAAGCCCTACCCTGTTTGCAGACCTTAGGAAGCTGGATGTGTGGGCTTGTGGCACCATTCGTACCAACAGGAGGGGCTTTCCAAAGACAAAGGTGAACAACATGCCTAAGCGGGCTCATCGGGGTACCATGCGATGGATCCGTGAAGATGGCCTGCTCTTTGTGAAGTGGATGGATCCCAGAGAGGTGGTGATGTGCACAACAATCCAGAAATCCATCAGTGGCGATCACGTCGTCAGGCTTGTGAAGAACGCTAATGGGGCATGGACCACAAAAAATGTCCCCATTCCAGCTGCTGTGAAGGACTACAACAAGAGCATGGGAGGTGTGGGCCTTTCAGATGCGCTGATAGGCTATTATAATGTTCTCCATAAGACGATGAAATGGTACAAGACCTTCTTCTATCATTTCATCGACATTGCTGTGGTGAATGCATTCATCCTACACAAGGAAATGGCTAAGAGCTGTGGAAAGCCCTCCATCTCACAGCTAGCCTTCAGAGAGCTGCTCATCAAGGAG
The DNA here is from genome assembly GCF_018296145.1 of Oncorhynchus tshawytscha. Lineage (NCBI taxonomy): Eukaryota > Metazoa > Chordata > Actinopteri > Salmoniformes > Salmonidae > Oncorhynchus > Oncorhynchus tshawytscha. The sequence goes on from NC_056445.1 coordinate 9,792,594, forward strand.
CTTGCTGGCTACAGCACCACAGCACCACTGCACCACGTTCTGGCCCCTCTATCTCTGTTCCTTGTGCTCCTGCCACAAGTGGTGTTCATCTGCCCAAATTGATTTCTGCAGGCATGGATGTGCCTCAGGGCTAAAAGGGCACAGCATGGAGGCGTCGTTGTGTTCTTTGCAAAATGAAGTCCCTCATCACCTGCACGACATGACCCTCTGCTTTACAGAAGAAAGAGTCGGACGATTACTTTTTGGAACAGCACCTAACTTTATGAAATCCATAAATGCACTGGGATTTTTCAGGTAAGCATTCATTCCATCTCGGTTGGCCCCTTCAGAGACTTGTGAATCCGTTTGAATGCTCTCCAGGACCTTTAATTTAGCATCTGATGCTGCTACTTTTGCTTTCAGTTCCATTGCCTCCTTGGCTGACTGCAGTCGAGCCTTCTCCAATTCCAGTGCATGCTTTTCCTTTAATATAACCGCTTGATGTTCTTGAACCTCTTGATCCAGTCTTTGAAGGCCTCTGTGATGGCACATTAAAAATAGTCATCTGGTGCAACCATTGTTTGTGGGTCCTGTTGAGTTTTTTTCCATTGTTTCCACCTCGTTCAGAAATTCTTCAAACGTTTCCATCTTTCCAATCAATTGTCTCGGTTTCCTTTCACACCGCACCTTAAATTCAGTGAGGATCGAATCAAATATTTCAACAGCTTCATTCACAATTTCAACATTTCCTTCCTCAAGCAAAGCTTTGATTTTGTTGATTTTGTGAGTGCACCATCCAAGTTTTCCTCTACGTATAGAGCTGACCAACTTTACTTTATCTTTATTTTCTGCCATAGCAGTGATTTGGGTTTGGGTTTTATTCACTATGCCACTTTGTCATTTTAATACGTTCACGTTTTGATTTGCGCAGTTTATTCTATCCTTCGATTGCGCTCTAGCTCAGTCGGTATATTTTATTTCAACATGCAACGTTGTTCCATTATTTTCGTTTATTTATTTAGTATTTAGTATTTCCGTTTATCAAACATTAGCGCCCATCGGCAATTTCATCCTTTGTTTGACCAAACACAATACAATTGTATGGAACCGATGAGTTCATTCATAAATTCTCAGTGGTTATGACTGCAGAATTGTAGGACTTGGAATCTTTCCAGAGAACTGTCCTCCCGGTCCAAGTGCGCTCCAGGTGAAGAACAATAATCCAACATGTGTAACGGAGCTTTTCTCCGGCTGACTTTTTTGACTAATGTAATGGTATATTTTCTGCCCTGGCGAGAGAGGGGCTTCAGACACACACTCATCGCAGGCTTTTCTGCACGTTCGTAGAGATGATGGCAGTGTGGCTTCATCGTTCAAGCATATAACTTTCTAATATAGAAAGATGGGTATTCGAAAATGTTCCTTATTATTCCTCTAATTCTAATAACTTATAAGTGCAATATCGAAAAGCTATTGTGTGCAGTAAATTCAAGATATCATGTAAGTGCGATCAAAAAACTATACCGCTCCCCCATCTAACCAAGACACCTCCTTGTAGGCCCGACTTCCTCCCTCAAATAACCTTTCCTCCTCCTGTATCCACCGCACTGGCCGCAAGGGGGGTATTCATCTCCAATAATGGCTTCGCACTAATAATTAAACTAATAATGCTCTGGTTATTGTATACAAATACAAATTGGCTATTTGGCTCCAATAACAGCTTTGCACACTCTTGGCATTCTCTCAACCAGCTTCACCTGGAATGTTTTCCCAACAGTCTTGAAGGAGTTCCCACATATGCTGAGCACTTGGCCTCCTGAGTGGCGCAGCGGTCTAAGGCACTGCATCTCAGTGCAAGAGGCGTCACTATAGTACCTGGTTTGAATTCAGGCTGTATCACATCCGGCCATGATTGGGAGTCCCATAGGGCGGTGCACAATTGGCCCAGTGTCGTCGGGAGTAGGCCGTCATTGTAAATAAGAATTTGTTCTCAACTGACTTGTCTAGTTAAATAAAGGTTAAATAAAATTAAAATAAAGGCAAAGAGTGGCTACTTTGACAAATCTCAAATACAAAATCTATTTTGATTTGTTTAACACTTTTTTGGTTACTACATGATTCCATGTGTTATTTAATAGTTTTGATGACTTTGTCATTGACCAATGTTTGAAAGACTGCAGGTGAGTTATAATACAATGTAGAAAATAGTAAAAATAAAGAACAAACATTGAATGAGTAGGTGTGTCCAAACTTTTGACTGGTACTGTACGTCAGAATGTAAACCAAACTAGTTGCAACTGGTATTCCTGTGACATAAGGATGGACCCAGGTGCAGAGAAGACACCAGATGAGGAATCAGTGGTTAAGGATAAACATACTTTCCTGAGGAACAGTAGCCGCAGGATCACAGTACACTTAGGGGGAACCAACAACTACAGTGCCTTGCGAAAGTATTCGGCCCCCTTGAACTTTGCGACCTTTTGCCACATTTCAGGCTTCAAACATAAAGATATAAACTGTATTTTTTTGTGAAGAATCAACAACAAGTGGGACACAATCATGAAGTGGAACGACATTTATTGGATATTTCAAACTTTTTTAACAAATCAAAAACTGAAAAATTGGGCGTGCAAAATTATTCAGCCCCCTTAAGTTAATACTTTGTAGCGCCACCTTTTGCTGCGATTACAGCTGTAAGTCGCTTGGGGTATGTCTCTATCAGTTTTGCACATCGAGAGACTGAAATTTTTTCCCATTCCTCCTTGCAAAACAGCTCGAGCTCAGTGAGGTTGGATGGAGAGCATTTGTGAACAGCAGTTTTCAGTTCTTTTCACAGATTCCCGATTGGATTCAGGTCTGGACTTTGACTTGGCCATTCTAACACCTGGATATGTTTATTTTTGAACCATTCCATTGTAGATTTTGCTTTATGTTTTGGATCATTGTCTTGTTGGAAGACAAATCTCCGTCCCAGTCTCAGGTCTTTTGCAGACTCCATCAGGTTTTCTTCCAGAATGGTCCTGTATTTGGCTCCATCCATCTTCCCATCAATTTTAACCATATTCCCTGTCCCTGCTGAAGAAAAGCAGGCCCAAACCATGATGCTGCCACCACCATGTTTGACAGTGGGGATGGTGTGTTCAGGGTGATGAGCTGTGTTGCTTTTACACCAAACATAACGTTTTGCATTGTTGCCAAAAGTTCAATTTTGGTTTCATCTGACCAGAGCACCTTCTTCCACATGTTTGGTGTGTCTCCCAGGTGGCTTGTGGCAAACTTTAAACAACACTTTTTATGGATATCTTTAAGAAATGGCTTTCTTCTTGCCACTCTTCCATAAAGGCCAGATTTGTGCAATATACGACTGATTGTTGTCCTATGGACAGAGTCTCCCACCTCAGCTGTAGATCTCTGCAGTTCATCCAGAGTGATCATGGGCCTCTTGGCTGCATCTCTGATCAGTCTTCTCCTTGTATGAGCTGAAAGTTTAGAGGGACGGCCAGGTCTTGGTAGATTTGCAGTGGTCTGATACTCCTTCCATTTCAATATTATCGCTTGCACAGTGCTCCTTGGGATGTTTAAAGCTTGGGAAATCTTTTTGTATCCAAATCCGGCTTTAAACTTCTTCACAACAGTATCTCGGACCTGCCTGGTGTGTTCCTTGTTCTTCACGATGCTCTCTGCGCTTTTAACGGACCTCTGAGACTATCACAGTGCAGGTGCATTTATACGGAGACTTGATTACACACAGGTGGATTGTATTTATCATCATTAGTCATTTAGGTCAACATTGGATAATTCAGAGATCCTCACTGAACTTCTGGAGAGAGTTTGCTGCACTGAAAGTAAAGGGGCTGAATAATTTTGCACGCCCAATTTTTCAGTTTTTGATTTGTTAAAAAAGTTTGAAATATCCAATAAATGTCGTTCCACTTCATGATTGTGTCCCACTTGTTGTTGATTCTTCACAAAAAAATCCAGTTTTATATCTTTATGATTGAAGCCTGAAATGTGGCAAAAGGTCGCAAAGTTCAAGGGGGCCAAATACTTTCGCAAGGCACTGTAAGTCTCGAAAAATCACTCAGGAACCGACCGACCGACCGACCGACCGACCGACCGACCGACCACCCACAGTAAACAATTCTAGCTTCTGCAAAGGACAACAGAAAACACACTTCTTTTAACAGGGAAATCATGAGTGAAGTGGACACACCTGAGTGTCGTTAATGTCTCTAGGACGGTCTCTGCCGCCCTCTGGTGACTGGTGGAATTCCACGCTCCATCAGAGGTAATATTTTGGTATAATTCTGGAGATTCCCCTGGCCAGGACTAATCAAGTGTACTCTATGTGGGCTACCAATATATGTACTTGCGTGCAAGCAGGCATGCACTCTGTCATGCATGTAATATTTTGTCTCAGCAGAAATGTCATACTGTAGTAGTCAAATCTCTAGTGAACGGTGTGTAGGCTATCTACCTACACGCATGCAAGCATACATACAGGCATCTCTTGAGACAACACCCATATGAGTATGACACACAACATCAACCCATGTAGCTACGAAACACTGCAGGGTACAGTATTCTGCACTACCATGATCCGTTTTCCATTTGTTATTCCCCCTCCCCCATGGCATGGTTGCCATCCATGCCCTACTTTACGGTGCAGTAAACAGGTATGTCTCCAGCCAGCTACAGTCTGAGTGCATGGCAGGGAGGTGGAGCACCCCTCGTCTCCATAACCCACTCTCCACCACGCAACCAGACGGAGAGCACTTAAGTCATATCAGCTGCCGCTTTAGGGGGACGAGTGGATTTGACGGCAGGGATGCAGGGAGGGGTGTCTGGCACGCTGGTTGGCTTTGTGTGTTTGAGGAACTCCTGTAGCGAATGTGCTTATCCATTCTTCCATCCAGCACAGATCTGGGCTAGCCTCAGCCCGGAGTAAAATGCATCTGAACTCGACTGTGGCAGCTGAGCTCAGTACAGTCCTCGAAACCCACAAGGCTGACAGGCCAGTTAGCTCCCAGAGTTACTTTTAATCTAATCAGCCGTTTCAACATAATATTTTTCATAGTAAGTGTATTTGGCCAGATATACAGCAATATCTAGCATCCAACACCATCCGTGGTTAAAAGGATCCCATATGCCGAGAGCCTAACTAAGGGGTAGGTTCGGTCATTGCAAAGGGGTGCTTGAAATCAAGGGTTTACATGTATATACATACTAATACATTGTTTCATGAGGGTGCTTCTGCAGAGGCAACCCCCTCCCTGGAGCCACCCATGAGAATTCTCTGGGGGGTTTTGCCAAAATTACCACTGAACAATAGCAAATATTACAGACTGACTTTAGTGAAGAATCCCATCACCTGAGAGCCTCTCAGATAATATAGAATTTCTAAAATGTATTACTACAAGTGCTTTTCAAGACACCCAAATTCACTTTACATAATCAGCAATAATCATCCAGATAAGGCAATAGAATCTCATTAAAATCAGCAATAATCTAAAAGTACACTAAACATGAGGGGAGTAACGTTAGAACATGAATTCTCTCCCAATCGGTAGATATTACAGCTTTCTGGAACACATGAATGGACGTTGTATCCAACAGACTGCATCATTCTGCCCGAAGTCACCTGGGAAAGAGGGTCATTTGTTTGTTTAAATGTAGCAAAAAAAGGAACAACATTACCTTTAAAATGTATTTTTACATCTATCAAAATGTTTGATGAATAACATCGTACCTCCAAAGTTCATCTCCATACAATGCTCATGGCCATTTGTGTTGTCGTTCCCAGCAACATGGATGTAGTTATCGGGTTGCCCCTTGCCCCAGTTCTGGTAGCTAAACCTGGACCCATCGCTCCACAGCCAAAGACCCTCCTAAAGAGCATACAAGCAGATGTGTAACCAGCAGACACTATACATTATATAAAAATGATTTAACCACGTTTTGAAGCGAAAGTGTTTGTTTACAATTACATTGTTTACAAACAATGGAGTAAAACAAGTTTATATTTCGGGTAAGGCACCACTAGGCATTTATAATTATATTCTAAAAGAATCAACGCATCTGACTGTATAGGTTTCAGGAGTGTTAAACAGAGTGCTTCTGACCTTGATGGCATCGTTGGCTCCAATCCAAGTGCGCTGGGCTCCGTTGGCACCACTTTGGATGACTGACTGAAGGAAGTTATACTGGGAGAGGCTGTGCACTGACGCCAGGTTACCTCCCAATAGCAAACAGTAATGCTGAAGAGAGACAGAGAGAGAGAATCACACAAAGGTAGAATATATATATTTTTTCTAACCTTTATTTTGACAGGTAAGTCATACTGAGACTGGGGTTTCTTTTACAGATGAGCCCTGCATAAATACTATCAATCACTTACAATATACATTATAAAACATATGAACAACAGACACATTTATCCACATAGATGTCTCCAATATTTACTCTGAACTGACCAAGTGGGACCAGGACATGTCATTTCAGAGAGCTCCGTAAGGTGTTCCACGTGAAGAGCACAAACAAACTAAATGCAGCTTTATCCAACTCTGTGGAGACCTTAGGGGCCTCCAGTGTTATCCAAGTCTGGGACTGGGTTTGGTTATTTGGAAGTCTAAATTGAATTAATAATGATAGATAGGTAGTTTCTGTATGAGTATCTAAATATAAAGAGAAGGAATAGCATGTCAAGTTTTAGTTTAGCAACCCTGTTAAACACACTAATCCTATGATGTTTAGAATTAGTAAATCTGGCCCTAAATATGGACATTTACAGGTACCTCTGCCTCTGGCCATTTGGCCATGATGGGGACGTAGTGATAGCAGTGTGTCTCATATCTGTGCCAACCAGGTGGGCATGATGAACTCCTGGTTTGTAGTCCCCCTTTCTCCTTCGCTCCCATCTCCTCAGACTCTGTAGGGGGGGAGAGATATCATGCAGTATCATGATGAAATTATTAGTTCCGTCAACACAATCTGAGTGGTCAAAAGTGCGTTCCAACAGTGATGTTACTGAACACAGCACCACAGCTCTCTGTGCGTTATCAGTCCATTAACATTAGCAAACCAACACAATATTATAGCTTTCTGCAGGTTTCAGAAATCTTGTTGATATGGGATTGAGGAAGGCATTTTACCAATTGGCAGGTTGCGTATCAGGTTCTCAATAATTTGATTCTCTGTGTCATTCAGATCTCCTACAACAAAGAGAGACAAAGACAGAGGAAAGATTAATACTCATGTGGTCTTTAGCGTGTAGAATGATATAATCAAACTGCATCTGATGAGTGAACAGGTAATCAAACCATTGATAAGAATACCTCTACTACCTACACATCATTAAACACCTCTTATCTACACTGTAAATAAAAGGAGTACACTTAAAATATGGGGGAAACTATGAGGTGTATCTCTCTTACTTGCATCACCCAGAGTAAAGGCAGCGCTGAGAAGCAGAAATATGGTCAACATCGTCATGGTCATACTCTCCTGAGAAAAATAGAGAGAAAGAGAGATAGAGACTTAAGACAAATTCAGCGTCAGACTGAGTACTTTAGAACGTAGGTGGAGGTGACTATAGTGGACTTACCTGATGTATAAGGAGTCTCTGGTAGGTTCTGTTCTGTTGGAGAAAGGGGGGCAGCTATATACAGCTGACCACAAGGAAGTACCTATAGTTTATCAATAGTTAACTCATATATTATCCATTTCCTTCTCATGGTGAGTTTATCAATCAAAAAGAGGAGCAAAGTACAGAGAGAGATCTGTACTTTGCTCATATACAGTGCATTCGGAAAGTATTCAGACCCCTTGACTTTTTCCACATTTTGTTACATTGCAGTCTTATTCTAAAATGGATTGAATTGTTTTTTTCCCTCCTCATCAATCTACACACAGTACCCCATAATTACAAAGCAGAAACTGAAATGTACATAAGTATTCAGACCATTTACTCAGCACTTTGTTGAAGCACCTTTTGGCAGCGATTAAAGTCTCGAGTCTTCTTGGATATAACGCTACAAGCTTGGCACACCTGTATTTGGGGACTTTTTCCCATTCTCCTCTGCAGATCGTCTCAAGCTGTCAGGTTGGATGGGGAGCGTTGCTGCATAGCTATTTTCAGGTCTCTCCAGAGAGGTTTGATCACGTTCAAATCCAGGCTCTGGCTGGGCCACTCAAGGTCATTCATAGATAAACCTGCATTGTCTTGGCCGTGTGCTTAAGGTCGTGTTGGAAGTTGAACCTTCACCCCAGTCTGAGGTCCTGAGCGCTCTGCTCTCTATACTTTGCTCCGTTCTGACTAGTCTCCCAGTCCCTGGCGCTGAAAAACATCCCGACAGCATGATGCTTCCACCATGCTTCACCGTAGGGATGGTGCCATGTTTCCACCAGACGTGACGCTTGGCATTCAGGCCAAAGAGTTCAATCTTGGTTTCATCAGACCAGAATATATTGTTTCTCATGGTTTGAGAGTCCTTTAGGAGACTTTTTTGCAAACTCCAAGCAGGTTTTCATCTGCGTTTTACTGAGGAGTGGCTTCTGTCTGGCCACTCTACCATAAAGGCCTGATTGGTGGAGTGCTGCAGAGATGGTTGTCCTTCTGGAAGGTTCTCCCATCTCCACAGAAGAACTCTGGAGCTCTGTCAGAATGACAATCGGGTTGTTGGTCACCTCCCTGATAAATGCCCTTCTCCCCCAATGGCTCAGTTTGGCTGGGTTGCCAGCTCTAGGAAGAGTCTTGGTGGTTTCAAACTTCCATTTAAGAATGATGGAGGCCACTGTGTTATTGGGGACCTTCAATGCTGCAGAAATGTTTGGGTACCGTTCCCCAAATCGGTGCCTCGACACAATCCTGTCTCAGAACTCTACGGACAATTCCTTCCACCTCAGGCTTGCTTTTTGCTCTGACATGCACTGTCAACTGTGCGACCTAATATAGACAGGAGTGTGCCTTTTCAAATCATGTCCAATCAATTGACTTCACCACAGGTGGACTCCAATCAAGTCAAAGAAACAGCTCAAGGATGATCAATGGAAACAGGATGCACCGGAGCTCAATTTCGAGTCTCATAGCAGAGGGTCTGAATACTTATGTAAATATGGTATTTCTGTTTTTTTTTTTACATTTGCAAACTTTCTAAAAACCTGTTTTTGCTTTGTCATTATGGGGTATTGTGTGTAGATTGATGAGGACATTTTTTTATTGAATCAATTTTAGAATAAGGCTGTAACATAGCAAAATGTGGGAAAAGGGAAGGGGTCTGAATACCTTCAGATTGCACTGTATACCAGTGGTGGAAAAAGTACTCATTTGTTATACTTGAGTAAAAGTCAAGATACCTTAATTGAAAATTGCTCAAGTGAAAGTCACCCGGTGAAATACTACTTGAGTAAAAGTATTTCATTTTAAATAAACTTAAGTATCAAAAGTAAAAGTATAAATCATTGCAAATTCCTTATATTAAACAAACCAGACAGCACAATTTTTTATTTTTTATTTTTTTTAACAGATAGCCAGTGGCACACTCCAACACTCAGTTATAATTTATAAATGAAGCATTTGTGTTTAGTGAGTCCATCAGATCAGAGACCGTAGGGATGTTCTCTTGAAGTGTGTGAATTGGACCATTGAATAATTTTGCACGCCCAATTTTTCAGTTTTTGATTTGTTAAAAAAGTTTGAAATATCCAATAAATGTCGTTCCACTTCATGATTGTGTCCCACTTGTTGTTGATTCTTCACAAAATAATACAGTTTTATATCTTTATGTTTGAAGCCTGAAATGTGGCAAAAGTTTGCAAAGTTCAAGGGGGCCGAATACTTTCGCAAGGCACTGTAGTTCTGGATTTGAATGTAGTTTTGACATTTTTAGAGATAAGGCCTCTGACATTTCAAAGCCACAGTAACGTCAACTGTCTTTTTTGGGCTGAAAAGTTGGAGCAGTTGTCGTGGAATATTCTAATCAAGTGAGAGACTGTCATATCTTCAAACAATCATCTTTATTTAATATTGATTCATTATTGCAATAATGAAACCATCGACCCTACACTCCGAAGTGCTTATAATTATACATAGTATACAGCAGGCCTGAGCAACTCCAGTCCTCGGGGGACTGATTGGTGTCACACTTTTGCCCCACCCCCAGCTAACACAATGGAATTGCCCAGGCCTGGTATACACAGTCTTTATATAGCATACTTCAAAATGCTTATTTATGGCTGTCTCCACCTCTCCCATGTAGATTGGGGCACCATAAACCAACCTGGGTTCATCCTGTCATTTATCTGCACAGGGTTGTTATTTTACTCCTCCAGGATAAGTTTCCTAGATGCAAGGATTAGAACAAACAATGAGATGTTTGTTCAATTCCTTCACGCTCTCTCGAGTCGCACGCACGCACACACAAACACACACACACACACACCTTATCTATGAATGTCAAGCCGGAGACATAGGTCTAATCACTAATCATAGAATGGAATGTGTCTAAAGTGTTTTATCACCAAGGCATCACTTAATCACTTGCCAGCCCAAACTTCAAAAGATTTCTCTCGGTTGACTCAGAATGAAGAGAGTTCTAAGAAACCTATTCTATTGCCTGAAAACAACTATTCGGTACAAAAACAGTATCATATCATAATCTTGTAATTTGTTTTACCCCTTTTCTCCCAAATTTCGTGGTATCCAGTTGGTAGTTGCAGTCTTGTCCCATCGCTGAACCTCCCGTACGGACTCGGGAGAGGCGAAGGTCGAGAGCTGTGTGTCCTCAAAACACAACCCAGCCAAGTCACATTGCCCACTTAACCCGGAAACCAATGTGTCAGAGGAAACACTGTGCACCTGTCGACCTTGCAGCGTGCATGCGCCCGGCCCACCACAGGAGTCGCTAGAGCACAATGGGACAAGGACATCCCAGCCGGCCAAAGCCTCCCCTAACCCGGACAACGCTGGGTTTATTGTGCACCGCAACATGGGTCTCTAGCTGCGACCGAGCCTGGACTCAAACCAGGATCTCTAGTGGCACAGCTAGCATGGCGATGCAGTGCCTTAGACCACTGCGTGACTCGGGAGGCTATAATCTTGTAATTTTGCTAACATACGGTCCTGCATCGAATGAATCAATAATCTCATCCCATTACTCCAGCAGCCAGTCAGGCCTATTTCCAGCCAGAGAGAAGAGAGAAATTCATTACATTTACCTCGCAACAAGCAGAATAGGAAAGATTGGAATGAGCTCATGGTCATATGGTACTGCATGATGGTTCATATTGCAACAATGCAAAGGCTTGGAAACACAATGAGTGAGACTAGGACTAATGATGTGTACTTCACCTGATGGTGGAGACATGTTTAAATGAAGACAGTGAGTCATTTCATACAGGTGTGTTGCGGTTCTTTCAAGCACGCTTCTTTCAAGTGACTTAATTCACGGTTATAAAAGCATGATATACAGCTAATTAATTACAGTCTGGATAACACTGTCGTGACGTAACTATCATTAATGTGATGACTGCTAATCATTGTATAATTACCTACCGAGTTTAATTATTACTCAATTAATTAAATTAATCATGTAAAATTCTGTCTCAGCCACCAGTATTTATGCTGCAATAGTTTGTTTCGGGGGGTTAGGGTCAGTCTGTTATATCTGGAGTATTTCTCCTGTCTTATCCGGTGTCCTGTGTGAATGTAAGTATGCTCTCTCTAATTCTCTCTCTCTCAGAGGACCTGAGCCCTAGGACCATGCCTCAGGACTACCTGGCCTGATGACTATTTGCTGTCCCCAGTCCACCTGGTTGTGCTGCTGCTCCAGTTTCAACTGTTCTGCCTGCGGCTATGGAAACCTGACCTGTTCACCGGACATGCTACCTTTTCCCAGACCTGCCGTTTTCTACTCTCTCTCTCTCTCTACCGCACATGCTGTCTCTAACTCTGAATGATCGGCTATGAAAAGCTAACTGACATTTACTCCTGAGGTGCTGACCTCTTGCACCCTCTACAACCACTGTGATTATTAGTATTTGACCCTGCTGGTCATCTATGAACATTTGAACATCTTGGCCATGTTCTGTTATAATCTCCACCCGGCACAGCCAGAAGAGGACTGGCCACACCTCATAGCCTGTTTCCTCTCTAGGTTTCTTCCTAGGTTCTGGCCTTTCTAGGGAGTTTTTCCTAGCCACTGTGCTTCTACACCTGCATTGCTTGCTGTTTGAGATTTTAGGCTGAGGTTCTGTGCAGCACTTTGTGACATCAGCTGATGTAAGAAGGGCTTTATAAATAAATGTGATTGATTGATTGACAATTAACTCATTAGGAATTTGGGGCACCACTGGAAAAGTTTATTTAATGAGTTACCATTTCCCAAATTAACTCAAGAATATCTCGATATTATACCAGTCATCAGTTAATAATTTCCTCATATCAGTTTCATTCTGAACGTCATTGACTTCATACATTTGGAGGAACCCCAACCTAAGTGATGAATCAGCAATTCACAAATTGGCTTAATTATTTATTTACTAACTAAATAATCACACAGAAATACACACAGAAATATACACAGAAATACACACACACGGCATATTTTATTGATTACTCACATAATGCAATGAAAACAGTCCCTAGTGGACTAACCCGATATGACGGCTTGTTACACAATGGAAAGGAGGTGGGGAATGATAAAAAGGTGGATAGACAAAGAGTGGACTTAACGCACATACATTTGGAATCTATGCTCACCGTAAATATGAATATTTAGTTCCTTAATTAATAACCGCTCATTTGGATTAGAAATGCAACATATATTTACATGTAGATGTCTTTCTCTGTCGTCTCTGTTGAAACAACTCGATCTGTCTATGGGGAGTAGTTCGATGTAAGTCTCTGGTTGATTATCTGGTCTTGTAGTTTCAACCATGTCAACGTGTGGACCACGTCCTCACATTCTCTGGTCTGTATTTAAATTCTCAGCGTGTCCTTTTAAGCACTCTGGCCTTGAGGGGCGGTTCCAGCATGTGGACACGAACTCTGACCTCATTGGGGGCGTGGCTTAGTTAGTGTGCAACAGACATGAACAACCATTATCTCAGAAGACTAAACTCACGTTTCTATATTTTCAAACAAAGTTTAATCGTTCTTTATATTGTACGAACATCCTATGGGGTGGAAGCTTTACAGCTATAGAATGTTTCCTTGCTAAGCTACAGTATTTCTGTTACAGTCTTTCTTATCATTTTAATGACATCACAAAATAGTATTAATTTTTCATATTCCATCCGTCATCATCCCCAACCTTTGGATGTTGAAATGTATTGTCCCAATGCCTGTTGTTTGATGTTGACGTTATTAGGCAAGAGTCTCTCTCTACACACACCACATTCATTTGTTCAATGCTGCAGGGCAAGAGAGAGAAAGTTAACGACCGGTGTTAAGTCATAAAACCGGCCCAACTTCCCTTTAAAACCTGCGCCTTTGATCCCCACTAAGGAGAGAGAGAGTCATGGCACCACTCACACACATCATTTTGCCTGAGGAAGGCCCTAAGAATTGTCAAAGACTCCAGCCACACTAGTCAGACTGTTCTCTCCGCTACCGCACGGCAAGCGGTACCAGAACGCCAAGTCTAGGTCCAAGAGGCTTCTAAACAGCTTCTACCCCCAAGCCATAAGACTCCTGAACATCTAATTAAATGGCTACCCAGACTATTTGCGTTGCCCCTTCCCCTCTTTTACACCGCTGATACTCTGTTATCATCTATGCATAGCCTCTTTAATAACTCTACCTACATGTACATATTACCTAAACTAACCGGTGCCCCCACACATTGACTCTGTACCGGTATCCCCCCTGTAGATAGTCTCTCTAGTGTTATTTTACTGCTGCTCTTTAATTACTTGTTACTTTTATTTCTTACTCTGTATTTTTTTTTCAAAACTGCATTGTTGGTTAGGGGCTCGTAAGCATTTCACTGTAAGGTCTACTACACCTGTTGTATTCGGCCCATGTGACTAATCAAATTTGATTTGCTTTGTATTAGGAAAACATTTTCTTGTGAATGTCCACCACAACGTGTTGAGGAAAGGTGGACTAAAGTGAAGTGAAAGCTTTGTGTCTAGCTAGACTCCCCGGTGAGAGAGAGAGAGAACGGAAAGCTTTTTACTGCAGCATAGGACAATTATTCCTACATCTGTCCGGACTTCTAGGTTCCCAAACCCAATATTTGCAGCCAACACTAACATTTATACAGCGAGGGTCTGTATTTGCTCAATGTCTGTAAACCATACCATATTAATGTCTGGAATTGGAACGGATGGCTAGGCTTTTTCATGCTTTGTCTCTATTTATCCTCCTCTTTCTCCTCTCTCTACCCATCCTATCCTCTCAAACCACCACTGAGAGGCAAGCAATTATGTAGAGGCGATTGGGCCCCAATTGAACCCATCGACTCTGCTTTCCAAACTAAACTGAGTGACTCTTTTAATCTCTGGGGTAAACTTCCCCTTTTCAATGTCCAGGTAGATACCAGAATGTTGCTGAGCTGCACAGGGTTTTTACAAAATGCAATTCATTTCAATAGATAAGTGACCAGCACATGTACACAACTTTTCACATATTAACTTTATTATTCTAGCATAATCTGAGATGAGGCATCACAATGGTTCAAATCAGGACAACGAAGACATAGCGAGACAAAAGGCTTGGCTTTCATTTATATGTAGAATAATACAATTTGACCTTTTTAGCATAAACATCACAGTGTATCATAAAGGCAGCATCACAGAGAGAGAGAGAGAGAGAGCAAGACAAGCACCAAATGAAGCAGAAAGGTTGGCCAATATGGGTCACCATGGCCCTCGAAACCAATGAGGGCACAGTGAACGGTTTATGATGCAATGATAGGCTACATGTGGTGAGTCATTGTTTTTACAGTGGATTCGACGCCAAAACAACTGCAGCAAAGTGGCGCCAGGCAGGGAGCTGTGTACTGTATATCCCTGCAGCTATATAGATCCTGTCAGGCCGACCAATTGTCAACACTTCCTCCTCACACTGACGCAGCACATTTACTAAATTCATGTTTAAAAAAACGAATCAATGAATTAACCACATTTTGTTGTGTTCCATCTAATAGAACAGAATGTGGTGCTAGAATAAGGTAATAAATCATCTCATGATTTCAAATAGTCAGTCAATAGAAACCAAGACCAAAACGCAATGCAAGACACTGGCCAAGAATCTTGAAAATCTGTCCCAAAATCTTTGGCTAGACATTTTCAAAATGGTAAAACCTGTATACTATCAGTTTCCAAAGCAGAAATAAACAATTACAAATGTCTTCCCAGAAAAAAACACTTGTGAAAAAATGATATATTGCATTTTCAAAATAAATGTCCCACGAAAGTTCAATTTACAAAGTAACAAGGCACATAGGGTGGATGTCAGTAAACCATAGATACACAGAATATTGTGGAGAATGTCTACTTATACCATTGGAAACAAGGCCCATACTAACATGGCGATAAGACTGATTGCGGTGATGGATATAGCTTTACCATAGAAATCAGGCCTATTGTGGTGATCACTTTACCACATGTACTATTGGTGATTGTCTACACATGGCTTACCATAGATACTGATGATTGTCAACACATTTACATTTGAGTCATTTAGCAGACGCTCTTTTCCAGAGAGACTTTCAGGAGCAATTAGGGTTAAGTGCCTTGCTCAAGGGCACATTGGTGACAGATGGTTCAAATCCCTGAGCCGACTAGGTGAACAAACAACCTTTTGGTTACTGGCCCAACACTCTTAACCACTAGGCTACCTGCTGAAACTTCCTTGTGATCTCCTTGCCTGGCTACCCATCCACATTGCTCCGGCCAACTGACGTTTCTTCTCAACGATGAGTCTGTATTTGTCTCCCTCCCCGACGATTTCTAGAATGCGAACACAATCTGACCAATCTGATTGGTCCCAGAAACCGATGGGTTGGGCCAGAGCCTGCTTACCTGATGACGTTATCAACTTTGATTCTCTGACTGGATTGTCATAAACAAATCTAACCAATCACTGACTCATTTGTTTTGAAGTCACACAAACAACTTCTAGGATGGTAGTTTCAGACTGACTGTATGTAGCGATTGATAGAGCAGAGGAATTCAATTCAAGGTGAGTGGTCAGGCAAGTGATCTCCCAGGCAGACATACAGCTCAGTCAGTCTATGAGTGGACCAGTTTGATGCCCTGTCCCGTGTCCAGTATATTGGGAGGGAACCAGCCCAGTTTGAGTCGCCTGAAGCACCTCAGACACACTCCACACAGCCAGAGGAGGTTGAGCCCACAGCACCAGTTGGATAGGTGCACCAGAGGATAGGTAGCCTGGGGGAAGTGGGTCTTCCAGTGCTTGGCCACGTCGCTCCCCGTGGGAAGATGGAGTGTGTAGTCGCTCCAGTGTTTCGACACGCCGTAGGCCGCCGCCACCATCCTGCCCTTCTCTGACCACTGGGTGGCGCTGTCCGGGTTGCAGTTGAACTCCACCCACTCCGAAGTGAAGTCCCCAAGGCGGGGGGCGACCCCGCCTTCGATGTCGCCGGTGGGGGCGAGCTCGGCCCCTTGCACAGCCACATAGACTCCCTCCATCCTGCGGACCTCCTTTACCCAGGGCATGGAGTTCTCCGTGTCCAGGACCAGGATGAGACGGGAGGTGAAGCCGCTGTTCTTCTCCTTCCACCACTCCAGCAGCTGCTCCAGACGCAGAGAGTCTCCTCCTGGTAGAGAGAGAAAGAAACATTTTAGTAACCCCCAACCCTAGTCTTAGGCTGGGACAAACAAGGAACCATTTGCAAAAAGCTGATATGATTCATATCATAACATGCACAATGTAAACAAAAGGAACGTGAATAGTCAAGTTATTTGTCAAATCATCTCTATTGTTATTCTGAATACCATCTACAACGACACGCCTGTATGGCCTATCCCTAGCCTAAATCCTGAGTTACAGGGACTGCTCTCTGTTTGGGCACCCTTCCTCTGTAGCAGAAACGTGAGCGGCATATGAGTGTGTATATGTGTGCGTGAGCAGCCTGCGTGATTGAGTGAGAGTGCCAGAGACACCCCCCCATCCTGCTCTTCCCAGACCATTCTGTAAAGCTCCAACGCCAGCCAGGGCTCGGGTTGTTTTTCCCTCGGCCTCCACTGCTCAAACACTGTGACACGGCGTATGACACGCAGTATCCTTCATGTGGATTAATATGGCAGTGGGCTCCATGGCAGGAAGATTAAGAGGTGCCCGTAGATGGAGCCAAGATAAGATATTTCTTTACAGTTTGGGAGCTGCTCAGAAAGGAACTGGTGAAGAGGAGCAATACACTGTGTGGTCGTGACAAACTGATGCTTAAAGTACAATTTGGGTTTCAGGGGAGCACCGGGGTGGTACACTGTGGCTGCGTTGATGTTTTGACACATATTACGAAAAGCATTGGTCCGTAGATGGATCTGTATCTTTAGGAAGACGATACGTACCAGTTTTTTTTTTACTGACCCTGAATGTTAGGGGTTTAGTAGCTAGTTTGATGAAAGGTTTTAAAAGTTACTGTAATCATAGCTTACAATGTACAATATATTCCTTCCTTAATCCATTAAAAGAATAATTGGGTAATGGGTTAATAATACTAATTAACTACACTCATTACAGCCGACTTGCCTGATGAGGCACGATGACTGTCTGCGTGTATTTGAGAAGGTTAAGGTGGGTGGTGAGTAAAATAAGGACATTAAAAGACAAAAAAGGTGGGAGTACATTAACGGTCAAGTCATGTTTAATTGTCACCGAGCTTGTCTTCGTAGCAGCACCACGCAGTGATAAAGCGTGGGCGTGTGTTGGTAGCCACTGAAGACAAGCTTCAGTTATCACACTGTGAAAATGTTGGGACTCTTCATTCCTACTAAGAGTGATGGATTCATGAAAAGTACAGGCACAAATCACACTTTAGTGGTCACATACACGTGTTTAGCAGATGTTATTGCGGGTGTAGCGAAATACTTGTGTTTCTAGCTACAACAGTGCAGTAATATCTAACAAGTAATAAGGTGTTAGATAGAACACACTGCATCTGGCAGACTACAAAATATGTTGTACTTTTCTCAGAAACAAATGGAAAACTTTAAATTGTTTGTCAAAACAAAAATATAGTATTCTACCCTCATCATGTTTTATTCAAACATATAACCTTATTTTGATCCTGTCTTTTTCATGTTTGATCTAGTCTGGAAATAAATAGGTGCAAAATAAACATTGATAGAAGATGAGAGACAGAGGCAAGAAGCTTGTGCGTTGAGGAGAGGCAGCCAGCCAGCCAGCCAACCATCAAGCCAGCTAACCATCAAGCCAGCTAACCATCAAGACAGCTAACCATCAAGCCAGCTAACCATCAAGCCAGCTAACCATCAAGCCAGCCTCTGTAAGCTATGGTGACACTCACCTGCCAGTGCCCAGGCCCCGGTGCGCTGCGTATGCCCGCTGTAGAACACCACGTATGAATCATGGCGGGGCCCATCGGCCGTGCGAAGCTCCAGGAAGGCCTTGAGCTTGGCCTGCAGGGCCTCCAAAGTCACCCCGCTGGTAGAGTAGTCACAGCCAAAAGTCTCAATCATGTGGTAGGAGAAGAGGCGCTGCACACTGTTCAACATGCCCGTGGAGAGCACGTTCAGCTCCTGCACCTGGACCGGAGGTAGGAGGGTGGGCTGGCCATCTGGCCTGTGGAGGGAAGGATGAGAGGATAGGTGGAGGAAAGGAGGGAATGAGAATGAATATGAGGAGAGAATGGCAAGTGGAGATAGACAGCAGAATTGAAAAGAGGAAGATGAGAATGTAGAGTAAGAAAAGGAAGAGGTGAAGATACTGGCAGTACAGTAGAGATGGAATGTGTGTGTCTGTCTAAAACTAGTGAGAATAAAGATGGAGGAGTCCTGACCTAACAGCACCATTCGGAAGTCAAGGCAGAGAAATCTGTTTGATCCGACACACCTCTTTCTCTCCATCCCACAGCACCAGGCATGAGGGCAGGAGCCAAGGCTTCCCCAGTCTCTGTCACTCAATATAGCCTCACTCACTCTGTATCTGTCTGTCCCTGGCATTACAACTTTCTCCATTCACTCATATAGACATCTGCATAACTCAAAACGTGTCATCTTAAAGCGGAGTTATTATGATCTTGAGAGAGACCTTGGGCTGGAGAAAGTTGTTTAAATAATGACTAGATTTTGTCTGAGTGGTTGTATTGAGATGACTGGGGGGCAGTGGATGACATGGCTGTTGGAGGCTGACGTGACAGATGTGTAACTAACCTGGCCTGGGTCTTATCTACACAAAGATGGAAACATATTAGTCTCTCACTATCCCCTTCCCTCTGTCCTCCCTCTCTAAAAGCCTGTCTCTCCCCCCCCGCACCCTCTCTCACTTTGTCCCTGTCAGACTTTCTTTCCTTTGCTCTCTGTCCCTCGTCGTTCCCTTCTTCTCCTCCTCCTCCTCATCTTCCCAAAGGGCCCTCATCATTGTAAAAACATGATCTGAACCCATCAAACAGTAGATAATACACTGCTATATTCTCAACATGCTCTCTGGTCTTCCGCCGGGGCCTACATCCACAGCCCTGGAATACAGAGCAGATGTATGGGCCTGCATCCGAATCACCACCACAGACAGACCAAGTGCTAACTGCCCCAGCACAGAGATAGAGTCAGAGTCTGCAATGGCACCCTATTCCCTACATAGTGCACTACTTTTGACTAAAGCCCTATGGGTCCTAGTCAAAGGGATAAGGGTACCATGTCGGACAGAGTGGTCCTGCCTGGTCGTAAACACATGTTCCACCCACAGCCACTTAGTATGCCAGGGAGAGAGCAGCCTCAGGGGGGAAAACATTAGGGTCATGTTTATGCATGGCTATTGGGATATTTTCCACTTGGTTTGTCCAGTGAGGGAATTGAAATTATGGTCTGTCCCGCTGGATGCTGTAAAATGAAGGTATTTTTTTTATACTTTGGTGCAGGGAAGATTGATGATTGTGGAGATGAAGAAAGTGAATGTGGGTCTGTGTGTGTGAGGTTTGTGTACATGTGTACACTGAATTGTGTGCGCGTCAGGGTTTCCATTAGGAAAATGTGGAGCCTGACTTTTGATCGGCAGCATTTTAATTTAACAGACATTTGAGAAATTTACCGGACCCATATGCATTGGGCGCATAACCTGATTAGGGCGTCCACCCACTGACAAAAATCACATTCCGATGATTTATCCTCACAGAATCTGCAACTCTAGGATGCAACAGCGTACGCCCTTCTTACCGAATTCCAATGCGCACTTTGAAGATGTAAGAATAACGGCCACATTGACTTTTCATCAGCCAACAAGACGAGTAAAAAAAAAAAAAAAAAATCACTAGCCTATGTCCATGTAATATCCCACATAGTAGAAAGGTTGACCTATTCTTATGGTCAGCTTGTCGTTCTGTGCAAGAAAGAAATAGGCTATTCCAAACAGACTCTCGGACAATTATGGGATGATAGATCCCAAATTCATACAACTAGTAGGCCTAGCCTACATTAAAAAAAAGAAATCTTTAAAAAGCAATGAGGCTGATGCAACAGATCAGAACGTTTAGATTAAAAATGTTGATAAATTATTATTTCTTCACATTGTAAGTTTAGCAGTGCGCACAAGGCAGTAAGCTACAAAAAAGTGTTTGTTCCATAATGCAATTAGCGGAAAAACACTGTTGTCAAAAGCAAACTGAAAGCGGTTTCATGTGACAGAGATAAAAATATTTGTTTGAAATTTAGAAAGAGGGGACATCTAAAGATGCAACAACTAGCATGGGTTGCTAATATGAATAGAGCTATGTTTGAATACCCATACTAACATTCTGTATACTACAGAGTGCCCAGAGTAAACGGCTTGCTCCTCAGTGTCAGTTGCTAATATATGGATAATATTATTAGTATTGGATAGAAGACACTCTGAAGTTTCTAAAACAGTTTGAATGATGTCTGTGAGTATAACATAACTCATATGGCAGGCAAAAACCTGAGAAGAAATCCAAACAGAAAGTGAGAAATTTGAGTTTGGTATATTTTCAATCCAGGCCCTATTGAATTCACATTGGGATATGAATGAAGTTGCACTTCCTAGGGCTTCCACTAGATGTTGACCGTCTTTAGAAATTTGAATGAGGCTTCTGCTGTGTTGTGGGACTGAATAAGAGCTGAATGAGTCAGCTTACTGGCAGAGAGACATATCCTGGTCACGCGCATTCCACATGATATCGACTTGCGTTCCGTTGCTTCTGTAGACACAAAGGAATTCTCCGGTTGGAACTTTATTGAAGATTTATGATAAAAACATCCTAATGATTGATTCTATCCTTAGTTTGAAATGTTTCTTCGATCTGTAATATAACTTTTTGAAGTTTTTGTCCAAACACACGAGCGTTTGGATATGTGTACCTAACGCTAACAAAAGCAGCTACTTGGACATAAATAACGGACATTATCGAACAAATCAAGCATTTATTGTGGAACTGCGATTCCTGGGAGTGCATTCTGATGAAGATCGTCAAAGGTAAGGGAATATTTATCATGTAATTTCTGGTTTCTGTTGACTCCAACATGGCGGCTAATTTCACTCATTTTCTGAGCGCCATCTCAGCTTATTGCATGGTTTGCTTTTTCCGTATAGGTTTTTTGAAATCTGACAGCGGTTGCATTAAGGAGAAGTACATCTATAATTCCATGAGTATAACTTGTATTATCATCTACATTTATGATGAGTATTTCAGTTGAATCGATGTGGCTATGCAAAATCACTGGATGTTTTGGGAACTAGTGAACGTAACGCTCCAATGTAAACTCAGATTTTATTTATATAAATATGAACTTTATCAAACAAAACATACATGTATTGTGTAACATGAAGTCCTATGAGTGTCATCTGATGAAGATCATCAAAGATTAGTGATTAATTTTATCTCTATTTGTGCTTTTTATGACTCCTCTCTTTGGCTGGAAAAATGGCTGTGTTTTTTTGTGGCTTGGTGGTGACCTAACATAATCGTTTGTGGTGCTTTCGCCGTAAAGCTTATTTGAAATCGGATACTGTGGTGGGATTAACAAGATTACCTTTAAAACGGTATAAGATACATGTATGTTTGAGGAATTTTAATTATGAGATTTGTTGTTTTGAATTTGGCGCCCTGCACTTTCACTGGGTGTTGTCATATCATCCCGTTAACGGGATTGCAGCCCGGAAATGAATATATACACTACATAATATATACTATGAGCTTATTTTAGAATACTGTAAACAAATCGTATCATTTCAGTTGAGCGTACTACGCCTGTCTACTGTAAATTGATGCTGTAGCTATGCAACCTCTTGCTAGTTTGTTATCATAACAAATGACTAGCTAGACATTTTACGATTTCAGGTGTGTTCGTAAATCTGGGCGTTGTCAGATTGTCCATTCGTAAATTCAGAGCATTTCGCTCTCGGAGCGCACACTGGACACTCTGGCCGAGGAGTAGGGTTGATCCGAGCGTTCAATGGCAGTCAAGCACCCAAGCTAACTAGCTAATGTTGGCAAGCTACTTCCAGACACAAATAAGAGAACACCTCAGTCTGACCATTTTACTCGCCCTAGCAGAGCTGGTAAGACTGTTTATGTTAGCCAGAGCGTTGGTGACTAACTGTGCTGCTGGCAACAATTGAATTACGCTTTTTTTATGCCAACGTTTACTGCCACCGGCCATATTCAACAGGTGTTGAGCGTTTGTAAATTCAGCAGTTATTCCTCACTCTGACACACTAACGAGAGTGTTCTGAAATAGCAGATAGCCAGAATTAACAATGTCCATTGAAACGCACAACGACTATACCACTTAGCTAAGAATTATGTTAACAATCAAGTCAAGAAACGTCTGGTAGTTAGTTAATATACTGCCTGGCAAGTTCGATGTATTAGTAGCCAACTAAAGTTAGATAATACTGATACATACTGCTGGAATGCTCTTCGTAAGGAGAGCATAGTTAACAAATTGTCAGCCAATGTAAGTTATTTGAAAAGTCAGGACTTCACTACATTGCTCTACATTTTCTTAACATTTGTGATAATTAGTTAAAGGAATGAATTTGTATCCGCTCTCGTCGGACTTCGGCTGCATTTTTTCTGCCATTTTCTTCAAATCTGAAAATGTTGTGAAGCCACGCCCATTTTCTGAAGTATTGCATTATGGGCCCTAAAAGCTCGGAAATAGTGTACACTGCTTGTTTACTTTGTATTTTGGCGAATTTGGTACGACATCCGGGAACTTTTTGCAAACTAACTATAACCAATAAGTATACTATATACTCAATTCATGTCACAAATTGTATGGTTAGTGTGAGTATTGAAAGAGAGTTGATTTGAAAACCAATAGAACATGAGAGAAATATGCTACTGGTTTCAATGGTTTATGGAAGTCTTTAGAGAAGAATTGCCCCCATGTTTCAATGGTCGGATTTTACTTTGAAGCAAGGTAAGTCATGCCTCATAAAATGAATTAAAACATTTAGGTTTCAAACCTAAACATAAGTGTTTTCAAAACGCATACAGCTTCCAGCTCATCACAAAGTGGTGTGTAACATGCTGAAGCGTGCCGATACCTTTGCCTATATAAACTTGAATGTAGAATGGGAAGAGTGTTTTAGTTAACAGTTGAGAAATAAAAATAGTAGCTCTTTTTAAAATCGGGACCATCAAAACAGTTAACACGCGATTGTATTTAGAATTGTTACGCAATGATTGGGCTTATAAATGCAAGTTTCACTCCAGCAGCAACAAATGAGCTGTTTGAGGAGCTGTAGCAGCAGCTCTCACGCTGTGTGACAGATTTTCCAATCATAGGCTCTGCATCTGTATGCTGTGCTTGTGTGATAAACCTAACAACTAATGAAAATACACACGTGCCAATTTAATTACACAAAATTATTCAAATTATTTTAGAAACCGACAAGCATGACCGGTCAAATGTATTTGCCAAAAGCTGGCTATTAGCGGCTAACGGAGACCCTGGTGTGTGTGTGTGTGTGTGTGTGTGTGTGTGTGAGTTCTGTGGACATCAAATCAAATGTATTTGTCACATACACATGGTTAGCAGATGTTAATGCGAGTGTAGCGAAATGCTTGTGCTTCTAGTTCCGACAATGCAGTAATAACCAACGAGTAATCCAACCTAACAATTTCAAAACTACTACCTTATACACACAAGTGTAAAGGGATAAAGAATATGCACATAAAGATATGAATGAGTGATGGTACAGAACGGCATAGGCAAGAGGCAGTAGATGGTATCGAGTACAGTATATACATATGAGATGAATAATGTAGGGTATGTAAACATTATATTAAGTAGCATTGTTTAAAGTGGCTAGTGATACATGTATTACATAAAGATGCAGTAGATGATAGAGTACAGTATATACATATGAGATGAATAATGTAGGGTATGTAAACATTATATTAAGTAGCATTGTTTAAAGTGGCTAGTGATATATTTTACATCAATTTCCATCAATTCCCATTATTAAAGTGGTTGGAGTTGAGTCAGTGTGTTGGCAGCAGCCACTCAATGTTAGTGGTGTTTTTCAGTTTCTCGGTCCCAGCTTTGATGCACCTGTACTGACCTCGCCTTCTAGATGATAGCGGGGTGAACAGGCAGTGGCTCGGGTGGTTGTTGTCCTTGATGATCTTTATGGCCTTCCTGTGACATCGGGTGGTGTAGGTGTCAAGTAATCAAGTCTACCACTGTAGTGTCGTCCGCAAACTTGATGATTGAGTTGGAGGCGTGCATGGCCACGAAGTCGTGGGTGAACAGGGAGTACAGGAGAGGGCTGAGAACGCACCCTTGTGGGACCCCAGTGTTGAGGATCAGCGGGGTGGAGATGTTGTTACCTACCCTCACCACCTGGGGGGCGGCCCGTCAGGAAGTCCAGTACCCAGTTGCACAGGGCGGGGTCGAGACCCAGGGTCTCGAGCTTGATGAAGAGTTGGGAGGGTACTATGGTGTTAAATGCTGAGCTGTAGTCGATGAACAGCATTCTCACACAGGTATTCCTCTTGTCCAGATGGGTTAGGGTAGTGTGCAGTGTGGTTGAGATTGCATCGTCTGTGGACCTATTTGGGCGGTAAGCAAATTGGAGTTGGTCTAGGGTGTCAGGTAGGGTGGAGGTGATATGGTCCTTGACTAGTCTCTCAAAGCACTTTATGATGACCGAAGTGAGTGCAACGGGGCGGTAGTCGTTTAGCTCAGTTACCTTAGCTTTCTTGGGAACAGGGACAGTGGTGGCCCTCCTGAAGCATGTGGGAACAGCAGACTGGGATAAGGATTGATTGAATATGTCCGTAAACACACCAGCCAGCTGGTCTGCGCATGCTCTGAGGGCGCGGCTGGAGATGCCGTCTGGGCCTGCAGCCTTGCGAGGGTTAACACGTTTAAATGTTTTACTCACGTCGGCTGCAGTGAAGGAGAGTCCGCATGTTTTGGTTGCGGACCGTGTCAGTGGCACTGTATTGTCCTCAAAGCGGGCAAAAAAGGTATTTAGTGTGCCTGGGAGCAAGACATCCTGGTCCGTGACGGGGCTGGTTTTCTTTTTGTAATCCGTGATTGACTGTAGACCCTGCCACATACCTCTTGTGTCTGAGCCGTTGAATTGCGACTCTACTTTGTCTCTATACTGACGGTTAGCTTGTTTTATTGCCTTGCGGAGGGAATAGCTACACTGTTTGTATTCGGTCACCTTGCCCTGGTTAAAAGCAGTGGTTCGCGCTTTCAGTTTCACACGAATGCTGCCATCAATCCACAGTTTCTAGTTTGGGAATGTTTTAATCGTTGCTATGTGTTTTAATCGTAGACATGCGTCTACGTGTGTGTGTGTGTGTGTAATATATATATATATATATATATATACACACACACACATAATATATAATATATATATATTACATACACACACAGTTGAAGTTGGAAGTTTATATAAACCTTAGCTAAATACATTAACTCAGTTTTTCACAATTCCTGACATTTAATCCTAGTAAAAATTCCCTGTTTTAGGTCAGTTAGGATCCCCACTTTATTTTAAGAATGTGAAATGTCAGAATAATAGTAGAGAGAATTATTTAAGATAATGTCCTGTGTGAATTTAAGTATGCCCTCTCTAATTCTCTCTTTCTCTCTTTTCTCGGAGGACCTGAGCCCTAGGACCATGCCTCAGGACTACCTGGCCCGATGACTCCTTACTGTCCCCAGTCCACCTGGTCGTGCTGCTGCTCCAGTTTCAACTGTTTTGCCTGCAGCTATGGAACCCTGACATGTTCACCAGACATGCTACCTTGTCCCTGACCTGCCGTTTTCGACTCCCTCTCTCTACCGTACCTGCTGTCTCTAACTCTGAATGATCGGCTATGAAAAGCTAACTGACATTTACTCCTGAGGTGCTGACCTGTTGCACCCTCTACAACCACTGTGATTATAATTATTATTATTATTATTTGACCATGCTGGTCATCTATAGACGTTTGAAGATCTTGACCATGTACTGTTATAATCTCCACCCGGCACTGCCAGAAGAGGACTGGCCACCCCTCAGAGCCTGGTTCCTCTCTAGATTTCTTCTGAGGTTCCTGCCTTTCTAGGGAGTTTTTTCTAGCCACCGTGCTTCTACATCTGTTTTGCTTGCCGTTTTGGGTTTTAGGCTGGGTTCCTGTATAGCACTTTGTGACATCAGCTGTTGTGAAAAAGGCTTCATATATAGATTTGATTGATTGTGTGTACGGTTATATACCTGCTGTAGCTGGTAGGGACGACCACAGCGTAGCCCACAGATGTGCCCCCCAGGCAGCTGCCCAGCTCATGGAAGAGACCGTGGGCCAGAGACTCCAGAGGGAGGACCACCAGGAACACACTCATGAACACACCATTGGAGGGCTGCAACACGAGAGCATTTCATTTGTGATTTTTTTTCAATGTATTGAAGCACAAGATAATTTACACATTTAAAACACCCTTCAAACACAATCAAGTGAAGTTGTGGGAGTGAGAATGAAGCCTTTTCAAAGATAGATTGTGGCCTTGAATTCACTTAGACTATAGGCCTACCCAATGGACTATTATACAAATTCACCAAGCTGTTAAAATTCAGTAAATACACAACTAAATCATTTTATGATGTTGCCTTGACGATTTCCACATAGCCTTGCGATTCCTCAATTACACTTGTGTTACATTTGCAATTAAAATCCTTATTAAACCTCATATTTTTCCTCAATCTGATTTGTCCAATTAGCGAGGCACCAGCAAGGTTACCACATCAGAACTCCCTACTTCATTATTAGCGAGTCAGTTTTGGATGGAGGCAGCAGACTTCTTGTTAAATTCAGCTACGACTGCCCAAGGACTCACAGCTGGTCCATAATCATCTCCTCAGTCCTCATTTGACAAAGCAGCACTGAAGCCCTTTAAAACGTAGAGCAAGGCTATAGACCTAGATTATAGAAACAATTCAAAGCTATAGCTAGGCCTATATGTTTGGTAACACGGACACCGAATTGTTTAATTTACTTTACATGTTTAAGAGTTGCTTAAAGACATGCTCCAGTGCTTTGGCGACTAAGAAATAAATGTGGGTGTGTCAATGTGTAGTTCATACATGCATAATCTATGAGCAGAATTACTGTCACCTTAATTAGCTACGAAATACGAGAAAATACGTTTTAAAGCGACTGTTTCTTGAAGCTGTGCCGTGCCATTTTCCTCACATTTCCCCCCACATGGGCCAGCCTAGAGCAATTAGAGTTCTAGCCAATAAGTTTCAGCCCCTCGCATTTGAGTGGCAGCTAGCAAGGCACCTGCCCATCGTTATCCAGCGTGGCCCAACGGCTGTGTGAGTGAGTGAGTAATGACGTAGTGCACATTGCTGCACATGTGATGTAGTACGCAATTTGTGTGAGTAATATTTTCAAAACTACCGGAAAAAAGTATACAAAGGTACAGGAGAATCTCTTTAAGGGTAGTTCCATTTAATTTCAGCAAGCCATGACAACAGCCACCATCTCCGATTGTTCGGAAATAGTTTCTGTGGTTAGAAACAGAAAAGATAAGCATTCCTGAATCATTATTTTGTTGAAAACACTTTTTGAACGCTGAGAAATTAAGCTAATTGATTACACCCAAATTGGCCATTTCAATCATAGGATTCATATATTAAGTATAATACCCAACATCCGATTTGGACAAAACCACTTCTTAAAATGACTAAGACGTGAGGAATCCAAATAAATAGTCAAAAGCCACCCATGTATCCCACCCAAAACAAGGCCACCCCAACCGCCACCATACAGTATCAGTTGTCTATGTTTGACAAGTATTACGAAGCTGTGGCTTAGAGTATTGTTTATTCATCCTATGTATTGGGAATTCTGTGATGTTTTTTTTCTTTCCCGTTCAGAGAAATTAGCCATTGAAGTCGCTTGCATTTCCCCCCATAAATGAGTGTGAAAGTATCAGGTTTTCCCCACTAGATGCTGCTCTTCATGCTCGTACTGCCACAGCCTTTAATTAATTTTGCAAGTCTCTTGTGCTTACTAAAGGTAGTTTTGATCCCAATATCAAATCATTTGAGTAACAATTGATTGTGATTGTTTTAAATTAAAATGGTCAAAGATAACCAAAAATAGATTCTTAGCAAAGAGCAATTTCTCAAGCAAGACATTTTTTAGGATTGTCTGGGAGTGGTCTGAGTGGGGAGGGGAAAACTGAGACCAAGCTGAGAGATTTGGAACTGTTTCTTATTGGTCTATTTACTCATTTACTGCCTGGTGATGTTAACAGTCAGGCCAAATCTCCATCCCACCAAAACAGGCAGAAATTCAAGGTGGCCTTTTCAGCTTTTATAACCTCAGTGTGGAAACATATAAAACACAGAAAAATCACATTTTTGACAGCACAGGGCCATTAAATGGACCCATTGCAACTTTAGGTAGAAAACCAACAGTTTTTGCTCATGATTAAAATAAATGGTGGGGTCATAGCTTAGAGAGATACAGCGAAATTCTGACAATTCGTTTTTCTACCTACCCAGGCTATGTCTCTGCGTGCAGTGTGAAGAAAATTACAAGCATTTTTTTTTTTTTTTCGCGAACCAATGATGACACAACTCGCCTAGTGTTAGCGCAATAACTGGAAGTCTACAGGTACAGTAGCATAAGCTGGCTGGAGATCTTATGTGACGTGGCAAATAGTTGGACATGCCTCAGCGTAGCCTGTTATGCTAATAGCAGATTACAAGGTAAAGCTAAATTAGGGCTAAATAACTTATGGCTCTTTATGTAAGGAGGCATATTAAAGAGCTAATTCACTTGGTCACGGTTGAGAGCAGAAGCAGCTCTCCTCTCCGGCTTGGGACTGTCTTGTGAATGCATGCCAGGCCTCTAGCAAGCGTCAGTCTCTGGGGTTTATGACGTGAAGCTTGATGTTTCAATGTTGATGACGCTACTCACCTTGTTATTAGGCTATGCAGCTATCATGGTCAGGTCTGTCTCGAATAAGATAATTCAAATCTTCTCAATGATTCAAATCTTCGCAATGTGGCAAAACCAAAATAAATGAAAAGCTCAGATCAATCGCTCAATCAGCTAACAGATTTATCAATCCATCTTTTCATTCATTAGTTTAACATATATTACCCTGCCAGTTCACCATGTAGCCTCTTACCTGCCAGGACACAGCTGCCAGAATGGCTGTGGACACCAGGCTGAAGAAGACCAGGCGTTCAGAGATCAGGCAGAAGTGTCTCATCCCCCGCGAGGCCATGACCCGGTCCAGGCTTCGTGAGTCTGACTGCTGGACTGAGCGTGCCTTCTGACAGTCACTCAGCTTGGTGTGGAAGCCCCACAGTGTGATCAGCAGCACCACGTGGCAGACTGTCCAGAACAGGCCAAACACACAGAATCCAGGGATCACCAGGTACCACAGTTCTAGATGGCTCATCTTTAGAGCGGCTAGGATGAAGAAGGCCATCTCCACAAGCCCCAGGGGGAGCAGGGAGAGTCGACACCAGACACGCCCCCAGGAAAGCAGGGGCAGCCAGCGCTCGGTGGCCCCTAGGCTGCTGAAGTAGACGTCCAAGAGGGGGTCACAGATCAGACGGCCCAGGTAGCAGCCCAGGGCGAAGGGGTTGGTGGTTATCCCCACGGCCTTGAAAAACAGCAGGGAGGTGACCAGGGTGAAGCAGGCCAAGTTGGGCAGGGCTAGGAGGGACTTGACACGCAGGCCCACGATCAGAGCCCCCAGCGCCACCACTAGGGCAATGAAGGCCATAGATTTGTGCATCAGCATGGTGGTGCTGGCAATGCCAAAGCCCAGGAGTTCTAGGAGCTCCTTGGACGAGAGCAGGCTGGGTTTATAGTGAACACAGCCCATTATCCTATCTGTTAAGGCCCACACTGTCCTCAAAGCCACACTAGCCAGCAACAGGTAGTTAGTAGCCTGCTCCTTCACATTATCCTCCAGCGAGGGACTATTGAGGAAGCACAGGAGGCCCAGAAGGAAGCTAAACCACAGGTGGAAGAGGCTGAGACTGGCCCCCTCCATGGAGAAGTAGTAATAAAGGATGCTGGCGATGCCCAGGATGAAGAGACCCAGGATGAAGATGACAAGGATCATGGGCTCGTCCGTCTGCTCCCAGCGCACGTACAGGCCCAGGCATACTGCCACCATCAGGTTGAAACTGGACAGGTAACCCAGGCAACGCACCAACGACCACTTGTCCACCTCCCCGCCGGGCGCAGGCTCGCTCTCCTCCTCCGGCTCCAGGCGTGACATGGCTGCGTAGAGACAGTGGTTGAGGCTGTAACAGCTCCTCCTGAACATTCAACTGGGGGGACTCATGATTCAATGATAAGGTATGTCACTGACAGTAGCAAGCTTGTGTAGGTTTTGTAACAGACGGGGGCACTTGAATTTAGGCAACATTATGGATGAGATCGATGAAATCGGCTATTCAGCCACTGTGAAAGGAGAACATATTTTGTGAATGTGAAAAATGTTTACATTAATTATCATGAACAATAATCATCCTAATTTAGCTGTCATATGTTTGCTGGATGACAAGCAAGTAAACAAACCGTTTTAATTATCACAGCAATAAACATTGACACTCACCAGTTGCTATTGACAGAATATTAGAGACAGTCAGCAAGCGCTAGCTACGTGCTTCTGTCAATAGCACAAGAATGGCTAGCACATAGAACAAGAACGCCATAGCACAACAATAATGGCTAGTAGCTAGCTAGTTAGTTATGCTGCGTCGTAAGGTTAAGTAAGTGATGACATCTCTCGCAATTCCAGAGGCATCACAGTAAAACTACTTAAAATCATCAAATGTATTCACAAATAACTATCGATGACAAAACGAAAGATGAATCTTGAGTTGCTTACCCTTGTCTAAAAACTTTTTTCGTTTCTAGTTCGGGATGTTTCCGGACTCCAAACTACGGCAAAGATAATGAGACAAACACAGTTGGGATTTTGCGTTTGCAGCGAAATCGAATGTGGTTTCACAGCAGGTTATCCCTCTCAATAAATTATTATTCCATTAGAGGTGACATCAAGGAAATATCATTATGTATCAATCAAGATAATTGAAAAAATGTCATTTAACATTCATTGATCAGAAAAGACATACACCTCGAGCATATAATCATTGCATCCACATCCATTGTGTGTCCTCTATGGTCAGTGAAGATATCACAGTGACAGTGCCAAGGGGCACATCTCAAATGACACCCCACTCAAATATGAACTTTACCACATACTGTACTGTAGCTCTAGTAAAATAGTACAATATTTGGGAACAGCCAAAGAGAGATTACTCTGGTTAATTATGATACTTTCTGGGAAATGATTATGTGGAGTAGTGTGGCTTTATATCAACAGGGGCACTGTGGAGGCAGGGGTCGATTCATTTTCTATTTTTCTCTCTGTGTTGTTGGGAAGGGCCCGTAAGTAAGCATTTCGCTGTTGTTTACGAAGCGTTTGTAAAATGTTATTTGGTTTGTTTGTTTTTCTGACTGACTGACTACTGTAGGTATAATAATGCACATACAGATACAGCAGGAGTCCTCCCTCCCTCCCTCCCTCCCTCCCTCCCTCCCTCCCTCCCCCTCCCTCTCACACATCACTGCGAAGCCCACAGAGCCAAGAAACATCTGAGCTGGAGACTGGAGACACAATACATAACACAGCCATGGCCCTCATCAAGAATCATATCAACCTACTGTAATTGGAGGGATTTAGGGCCCTGAGTTTTCCCCCACCGTTTCATATGATGACATGAGCAGGAAAACTCTAGACCGTAGTTATGAGCATCATGAGTATCAGGACCACACAAATGTTCTGTATAGGTTACATTACATACATTTGGTCAAGGTGAATGATGCATTTGGTCTTGAGGATTGCAATGTAAATAGAATAAATACAATTGAAAAATTCAAATTCTATGGTACCCATATCTGTAACCACCAAGCCCAACAGCAGGCTTTTTGCAACGAAAATCTCAGCGTTGGGCTTTGAAGACCAAGATAAATCCATTGGCCAATTGGATCATTTACAGCATTAGTGAGGAGAAGCCTTTTAAAGGGTTTATTTCGAATTTTCTGCTGATACAACATGATAAATGTAAGGATGGGATGAACATCAAGGAGGTTAATTCACTATCCTGAGGCTACAAAGCATCCAAAAAAGTATCTCTGTGTGTGTGTGTACATGTGTGTACATGTGTGTTTGTACTAGATTGACATTCAACACACAACAGCTTATAATTAAATAAATACACAGATAAGGTGATATCTCAAAGTATTGGGAGGGCAATGTGAGATTCTGCAGAGATAAGTGTGTGTGTGTGTGTGTGTGTGTGAAATGTGAAATGTTAATATCAAAGTGAGGGTGTTTCTCTCTGCTGAGCTGATTGGGGAAGACTAAGGCAGAGTGTCACGTGTTGTACCGGAGGGTCTGAAGGGTACGGAAGTCACACCCATTTACACTCCGGGGAAATCGACTGATGATAGGAAGAAAGAACACTTGTGAGTGTTTCAGAGTGTGTTAAGAGATCACTTTTTATAAATACACCCAATTAGTCCACTTCAACCTCGCTCTTGTTTCCTCAATGAAATATCGAGGTCGTCGTGTATTAAATAGGCCACACATTTCCTGCAAGACCACGATAACTGTGACAATAGAATTCAAGTGATAATTATTTGAATTAGTAGAGTTGCTTCATCCATAATTGAACAGGGCGTCCCGCTCTTAATGTTTGGTTAGAACACAAGACTATTCTTGGTAAGCAGCTCAGCAGCACCTGCCCCACCACAGCAGCAGTTCCCTGGTGTGCTGTTTCCACGAGGCAGAGAAGACTAGATCACCCGTGATTACTTCTTCTCCGAAACCCAATCAGAGCTCATGAATGGTGTCGATGTTTTCATTACCCCTTGTAGGTCACAGGGCTCAATGAATGAGCTCCCACATAAAGAGAGAGAGAGAGAAGGAGGGGAGGGAGAGAGTGGTGAAGGAGACTGAGGACGGAGAGAGAGAGTGAAGGAGAAAGAGAGAAAGAACTAGAATATATAGAGAGAGAAGGAAAAAACAGAGAGAGGGAAAGAGTGAGGTTCATCTGAATTATGCAGTCCGGGCCGCATCGCGTGTTCGTCATTCTTAGATGTGCAATAAGATGTGGCAAGATTACTTTGCAACAACATTCTGAGGAAACATGGCCACCCTAACAGAACCACTACCATCCAGTATCCATTGTTGGGGAGAAATAAAGTACATGTAGTTCAACTGGTATGTAACTACATTTTCAAATGTTTTCCGTAGTTAATTACTTTTTTGCCATGTAGTGGTGTAGCTACAGTGAATTTGGAAAGTATTTAGACCCCTTGACTTTTTACACATTTTGTTACGTTACAGCCTTATTGTAAAATTGATTAAATATTTTTTTTCCTGATCAATCTACACACAATACCCCA
Source organism: Oncorhynchus tshawytscha (assembly GCF_018296145.1). Classification (NCBI taxonomy): domain Eukaryota; kingdom Metazoa; phylum Chordata; class Actinopteri; order Salmoniformes; family Salmonidae; genus Oncorhynchus; species Oncorhynchus tshawytscha. The sequence continues at coordinate 9,826,700 of NC_056445.1, forward strand.
CAATGACAAAGCAAAAACAGTACAAATGTTTTAAAAAATCAACAACTGAAATATCACATTTAGATAATTATTCAGATCCTTTACTCAGTACTTTGTTGAAGCACATTTGGCAGCGATTACAGCCTCGAGTCTTCTTGAGTTGGACGCTACAAACATGGCACACCTGTATTTGGAGAGTTTCTCCCATTCCTCTTTGCAGTTCCTCTCAAGGCTCTGTCAGGTTGGATGGGGAGCGTTGCTGCACAGCTATTTTCAGGTCTCTCCAGAGTTGTTAGGTTGGGTTCAAGTCCGGGCTCTGGCCCGGCCACTGAAGGACGTGACAAATTCAGTGACTTGTTCCGAAGCAACTCCTGCATTGTCTTGGCAGTGTGCTTAGGGTCATTGTCCTGTTGGAAGGTGAACCTTCACCCCAATCTGAGGTCCTGAATGCTCTGGAGCAGGTTTTCATCAAGGATGTCTCTGTACTTTGCTCCGTTCATCTTTGCCTCGATCCTAACTAGTCTCCTAGTCCTTGCTGCTGAAAAACATCCCTACAATAGGATGCTGCCACCAACATGCTTCACCGTAAGGATGGTGCCAGGTTTCGTCCCAACGTTGTTTCCGTGTGTGTGTTTGTCGCCACATGGTACTGTTTCGTTTTTTTGTAGATTTCACGTTATCATTTATTGTTTTTGTTTGAGTGTTCATTTGTCTTGATTAAAAACATTATGGACGCTTACCACGCTGCATCTTGGTCCGATCCTTACTCCTCCTCTGACGTTACAATAAGGCTGTAACATAACAAAATGTGGAAAAAGTCAAGGGGTCTGAATACTTTCCGAAGGCACTGTAACTACTGGAACTATACACTACTTGTTTTGCAAAAATACAATAAAATATGGGTGAAGTATGCAATATGTAATTTTCCTGCCTAATTCTCACTTGCAACATTGGTTTTGTGTTTAATCAGATAAATTATACATTCTGTTAACAAAGTGTGCTCTTGCAATTTATAGTCTGACACTTCAGATTTAAAAATGTTTTTTTTTTTCACAAAGTAGTTGGGATGTGGTGAACTACTTTTTCAAATTGACTTTAGTTCAGTAAAACATATTTTTCTCAGGGGTAGCTTTAATGTAACTTATCTTCTTCCAGTGTGAAATAATTGGTAGCTTGGTAAACTATCTTTTCAGAGTAGCTTCCCCAACACTGCCAGTATCCACACTCTTCTGCTCTCTGCATACTGTAGAACTGAGGCAATCCCCTTCTTAAGTCCTCTGTCATTTTAGTTTCCATTAAAAATGCAGTGCTGTGTCCTTGTGGTGAGGTGTGGCGGTGAGAGTGTGTTTTATCTGCTTGTTGTCCGGCAGTTGGTTTGACTGTTTGGATAACCCTGGCCAAGTCCACTCAGACGGTGAGAGACACAGATCTGAGGCCTCCAGCTGAGTGCCCTAAATTGCTGATGTTTATCTTTGTTCACTGTGCCTCGCCAGGTCTGTGGTCTGGGTCGCTTTGCTTTACCTAGCAACAGCCATTGCTTCATTATTCTCCCCAGGCAGCCTCTACCAACTCCCCTTCCACTTACTTCAAATGCCCAGCTTCCACTTCACCTCACCTTACCTAGGCCTACATAGAATCCTTCCTCTGCCTAAACAACCCACACCGTATTATTACCTACCTAAAGCCATCCACCCCTATGCACCACATGATCCAGGTTTATATAGAGATAGCAGGCTGGATAGCAAGCTGCTACCTTGCATACCTATCACCTCACCCTATATCTAACCCCCTTCAACCCACCAAGCCCAACTACCCCCCCTCCTCCACCCACATTGCCCACCTACTCTATACCCCCACATTCCACCGCCAGGTGAACCCTGCCTGGCACGGCAGCAGGCATAGACATGTGTAGAAGGTATACTCCTCACCTCATATTTGGTCAGGTGACAGGCTTTATAAAGCTCACCCTTCATACTCTCTAACTGTATGAGACATACGGTGAGAGCCTGCAGGAGGAGAGGCCTGTTCAATCACAGTTTCATCTTCACAGAAATCAATGTGATGGACTGGGAGTGCTGCCCAAAGTGAATGTTTGGAGAGGCAGGCACATCAGGGCCTAAATCAAAAGCTGTCACATTCAGTGTATCTGTCAAGCAAAGTGAATTTTGGAAAGGCTATGATGACAACAAAAAAATTGAATGAGCCCGAATTCTGCGAAAATATTAATCATTTTCTTTCCCCCAGAAGTACTGATATTCAAAGGGGTGGAACAATATTATATGGCAGTGGCAGGGTGAGTCTCAGTCACTGTTATAACACAGCAAAAATAAATCCTCTGTTGATTAACACTCAACGGAAAATAAATCCACTGCTCACTGTCACGTCATGCTCAAAAGTCATCTATCTCGACGGGACAGTGACGATGCTTCATCGGCCAAACATCTTGTCAACTCACAGGGATCAATTCAAACAGCCATTACACTCTTTATCCCTGTCAGCCATTCACGGGCGTGACACCAAGAGGGAGAGACACACAGGAAATGTTAATCATTTCCTGTGTGTAGGGGAAGAGTGGTATGTAATCTGTTTAATTGACTTCCATAAGATGTTTTATTGGAAAGGAGATAAACAGAAATATACATTTGCATTTGGGGAAATGTGATATTCAGCACCACCTATCCATGGGAAGCCTGCATATTTTCAATCCAACACCTCCAATAACTGTATTTCTATTCATATTCTAGTCATGATATATAGAAACAGCAATATCACATTTCTTCATCTGATATTTACTTTGAGCCTTTTCAGCTACAAAAATAACCTTTCGTGCCTTGGTTGACAAGGGAAGAGATATGAACAGTGTGCAAAAGAAAGACGGACTCATATGTAATCTAAAGCACAGAGACATTTCCTCTCATAAATGTGAACCTTCAATATAATTACCCGTTGAGGGAATTCATACATTACCAACCTAATTTTCTCCTTTCTCTGGCACAGCCATGTAGAACAGCGATTACTTTTCAATAATCCAACCTGTTCGGTATCACTGAGCTGAGACAATAAAAGTGGATTTCATTAATTGATCTGACGGGGAGAAGATTACAACTCAAAACAAATCTGTTTGTGTAGCTGTGACTGAGAAATTGGAACAGTACCTACAGATGTAGGATTTTAATTTGATCACTCTTTTGTTGCTGAGAATTTTCCTGTACAGCAGGAAATGCTAACTTTTATAATGCATTTGAGTTTTCTAAAGGCTTCTGCAGTTTGTCATTTCCACTTTAAAATGTCAGACTTGAGTTGCCCTAATAAAAAATAAACCAACCCGTACAAAAATGTAATTACAATTTCCTGTTGCTGCAGGATTCTTTTTTTTTGCTGTAGCAAAATGGCTCAAATTAACATCCTACATCTGTAGACCGCAACAGAATGAACAGAGCCATGAACAACACCAATGATCATTACATATACCATACACTGTTTCACACTCTCTCTCTCACACACACACACACACAGAGACAGAGAGAGAGAGATCCAGTTGCTCTTGACTCTCCTGCGACAGATAGAATATAGTCAAAGACTAGGTCACCAGATATCCCACTCTGCTTCCTGCTCTCTCTCTCCAACACTGTAGGGTGGACCTGTAGAGAAAATATAATGCTAAAGACTGGTTCTGAATTCAGGGCTGTCTTGCTGTGCTCTCTCAGGTTCAACAAATCAGCATCCGCTCACATGCCAGAAACCCATTGGTCCATATCTATATGAAAGGTAGACAAAGAGAGAGAAAAAGAGAAAAAAATATGATGCACTCTTCCATCATATACTTTGTGTATTCAACCAACAAGGCAAGCAGAGTTATGACAGACAAACTCAGTACTTCAGACCATATAAATATAAATATTATCTATACCATGTTTGTCATTGACTCGGGGTGGCAGGTAGCCTAGTGGTTAGAGCATTGGACTAGCAACCGAAAGGTTTCAAGATTGAATCCCCGAGCTGACAAGGTAAAAAATCGTTCTGCCCCTGAACAAGGCCGTTAACCCACTGTTCCTGGCTGTCATTGAAAATAAGAATTTGATCTCAACTGACTTGCCTAGTTAGATTTTTTTTTTTAAACTGAGGTCATGAATTCCAAGATAATTATTCCAAATGTACACTATTGTTAAAACGTTTAGGGTCACTTCGAAATTTCCTTGTTTTTGAAAGAATAGCACATTTTTGGTCCATTAAAATAACATCAAATTGATCAGAAATACAGTGTAGACAGATTTATTTTAATGGAATATCTACATAGGCTTGCAGAGACCCATTATCAGCAACCATCACTCCTGTGTTCCAATGGCACGTTGTGTTAGCTAATCAAAGTTTATCATTTTAAAAGGCTAATTGATCATTAGAAAACCCTTTAGCAATTAAGTTAGCACAGCTGAAAATTGTTGTTCTGATTATAGAATCAATAAAACTGGTCTTCTTTAGACTAGTTGAGAATCTAGAGCATTAGCATGTGTGGGTTCGATTACAGGCTCAAAATGGCCAGAAACTATAGAAATATATTTCTTCTGAAATTCGTCAGTCTATTCTTGTTCTGAGAAATTAAGGCTATTCCATGCGAGAAATATCATTATGTCCCTTTACCAGTAAAACATAATCAAAACCTATTTATTTCACTTACTTGCTGTGCTGTTTCGTTGTTCATTTGTTCAGTCATTTCTTTCTCAACCAGCATTTTTATGGAACACAGTTTGGGTCAAAATAGATACACGTATTATTTGTGTGTCAAATAACATGACATAATCTGTTTCAGTAGCTATAGTTAGCTAGCAGCTAACTATATATCTAGGTGTCATCTAAAATAACCCTCATTTATAAGACAGTTCCCCATATCACTCACCACTGCAACCTGTATGCTCTCGTCGGCTGGCCCTCGCAACATATTCATTGCCAGACCTACTGGTTCCAGGTCATCTATAAGTCTTTGCTAGGTAAAGCTCTCAGCTCACTGGTCACCATAACAACACCCACCCGTAGCACGCACTCCAGCAGGTATATCTCACTGGTCATCCCCGAAGCCAAAACTTACTTTGGCCGCCTTTCCTTCCACTTCTCTGCTGCAAATGACTGGAATGAATTGCAAGAATCGCTGAAGTCGGAGACTTATATCTCCCTCACTAACTTTAAGCATCAGCTGAGCTGTTTACTGATCGCTGCAGCTGTACATAGCCTATCTGTAAACAGCCCACCCAACTACCCACCTCACCACCATATTGTTTTTATTTACTTTTTTGCTCTTTTGCACACCAGTATTTCTACTTGCACATCATCATCTACATATCTATCACTCCAGTGTTAATTTGCTAAATTGTAATTACTTCGCTACTATGGCCTCTTTATTGCCATACCTCCTTACTCCATTTGCACAAACTGTATATAGACTTTTTCTATTGTGTTACTGACTGTATGTTTGTTTATTCCTTGTGTAACGCTGTGGTGTTGTTTGTGTCGCACTGCTTTGCTTTATTTGGGCCAGGTCGCAGTTGTAAATGAGAACTTGTTTTCAACTGGCCTACCTTGTTAAATAAAGGTGGGAAAGAAAATGTGATTATTGGTGGTCGGACCCACCTATGTGAAGCTAGCCACAATAAGGATTTGCCACAATAGTGGACTTTGCGGTTAACCTTCAAAATAATAGTATGGCATAATTATCTTTGTATTAATTTGCGTCACCGTCAATTACCTACATTTATTTTGAAGGCAAACCGCAAATTCTACAATTGTGCCAAAATACTTATTGTGGCTAGCTTCACACACATAACCCGTTCCGGTCGAACCTCACCAGCCAGATGAAGCTACCTGGCTGCTTATAACGTTAGCTTTGGGCAACAGGGTTAAGTAGCTGGCTAGCTATTTATTTTCATGAACTGAAGTTAAATTTCAATAGGCGAACAGCAAGTGGCAACCTAGGTAATACTTACAATGATTCCTAAATCATTGCTAAGAATAATGAAAAGGACTGCAGTTTCTACTGGTCATTGTTTTCAGGCTGGTTGTATTGGTGCTAGCTAGGTACCAAGCATGAGCACACATATTGAACATGAAAAAGGGTTAAAAGTGGGATGCAGTAATTAGTTTTTTTTCTAAAATAAAAATCATTTGAGCTCTGATTGCGTAAGGCAGCATTGCCTTTTTAGAAGCGTCTTTTCCCAGGCAGAGTTTAGAGGGGCACTCATCTTCTAGCCCCTACAGACAGCACGGAGGCAGTTGGCGTCCACAGTCTCAAATATGAGAGAGGGGGGAGAAGGCGAGACCATCGATTCATGTCACACATGATAATTTATTTTTTATGTTATTATTTAAATATTTTTGGTTTAAACATTGTTTTTTTAGGGGGTAGATCAGCTTTAATATTGAGGATGGATTGTAGCATCCATCAATGTAATGGTCTGCATCATTTCCAATCCCCAGTTCATTTTGGGGCTAAAAACGAAGTTTTGCCATCGGTAGGGCCAGATGCCCCACATGTCGTTGAGGAACCGATAGAACAATGAGGACCGCAGGGCGCACAGAGGGAACACTGTAGCCTCCCACGGTTGCGCATGGCCATTCCCTTGATCTCCAGGTAGGTGTCACTGTTGAACTGGAAGTCGTTTTGGGTGAGCAACAGCTCCAACAACTGCAGGAGCTGCTCGGCCGGCCTGCCCGAGGGTACCACTCGAGGAACCGCGGTGAGGCCCGTTGTGACTTTGATGTTGGTGTAGAGGCTGTCCGCTTCCATTGTAAACAGCAGGTCTTTCTTGCTCAGCTTTGCGGCCCTGACCTTGTCCAGGAAATCGGCCATTTCCCTGATGTAGCTGTTGTGCTGCGTCGCCATCAATCCACTCCGACGCTCCTTTGGTCTCGCTGCCGTGGTCAGACACGATTGGTCTGCCCGGCGGCCAGATCCTTGTGGATCTTGGGCAGGAGGTAGAAGCTCCTGGCTTTGTGCATAGTCCTGCCCGCTAGGTATTCATGTTGCTCTGGCCGCAGAGTCCCGTCCGCCACCAGCCTGTCGGTAGCCTGCACTCTCTCTCTCTTCCCGCTGCTCCCACGGGTGTTCCCGTTGCTCCTTTGGCTGTCGAAGTAGGCGATGACTTTGATCCGCCGGTGGTAATCCGCGTCCTCGAGAGGAGTCGGATGCAGACATCCTTGCCCATGTCATGTGGGCATCGACGAGAGGCCTAGTCAGAGCAGGGAGTGCTGGGGCTGTGGGCATGAAGAGGTGGGATACGACCACTACCTCCGTGCCAGTTCGCCCTGTGTTTGGGCTGGGAATTGGCAGGTGTGGTGGGGTTCGGTTCCACTTGGTCGTAGCCATTGTAGTTGTCGTCATGGGGTGCCAGTGGTGTGGTGGAGGGGGGACCCTTCGCATCGGTTTCCCCTGGGTTTTAGGTAAGTCGCCGGCAGGTGTGCACCCGGCCAAGGAGGCCTGCAGCTGCTGCGGGGCCATCCAGAGGGGCACACTACCCCTGGTTTGGGCAAGGGAGAAACCCGTCTAGTTTAGGGTGCAGCTCCACAGGTGCCACATCATCTTGCCCGTGTGCAGGTCATCCCTCTGACGTGGGCAACAGGGGACATTGTTTCCAGCTGATCATGTCTTTGAGGACATCCAAGTTAATCTTCTTGTGAGGCGCCATCTCCGGTTAGTTGATCTTGGACACAAAGATGGCTGCGTTGGGGAAGGCCGGAGTAGCCGCGCTGAGCAGGAGGTTGAGGCCCTTGTGGAAGGCGTTGCAGGCTCCGCAGTTTTGAGGCCAAAGGAGAGGATGGCCTTTAAAATTAAAATTAAAGTATTTTATCCTTTATTTTACCAGGTAAGTTGACTGAGAACACGTTCTCATTTGCAGCAACGACCTGGAGAATAGTTACAGGGGAGAGGAGGGGGATGAATGAGCTAATTACAAACTGGGGATTATTAGGTGACCGTGATGGTTTGAGGGCCAGATTGGGAATTTAGCCAGGACACCGGGGTTAACACCCCTACTCTTATGATAAGTGCCATGGGATCTTTAATGACCTCAGAAGGTCAGGACACCCATTTAACGTCCCATCCGAAAGACGGCACCCTACACAGGGCATTGTCCCCAATCACTGCCCTGGGGCATTGGGATGTTATTATTATTATTTATTTTTTAGACCAGAGGAAAGAGTGCCTCCTACTGGCCCTCCAACACCACTTCCAGCAGCATCTGGTCTCCCATCCAGGAACTGACCAGGACCAACCCTGCTTATCTTCAGAAGCAAGCCACTTCCGAGCAGCCCTCATGCTGCAGGTAGTCGGACGACGTGGCAGAGGCAGGCACCGAGGTAGGCTCCTATTTGTTCCAAGTTGGAGCGGATCTGTGGCAGGTGGGTAATGTTGGGGTCACCGAGGATGAGGATGGGTCGACTGGGTTGCTTTCATTGATAGCCCGGAGGAGGTTGGCCAACCGTTAGGTGGATGTTGATTTCCTCCAGGTGGTGATGTGCCCTGATGAGTTTCGCCAGCGTTTTTGCCGTAGTCTTGACACTGGAATGGAGGAAGACTGCCAATGTCAGTTTGCTCGTCAATATCCTCCGCTATCGCTGACTCCTGTGAGGTGTCGAGTGCCGTTCCCAGTGCCATCGGTGTTTCGCCGAAGGGAGGGAGTGAGGGAAGGGGAAGCCCCAAAGTGTTGGGAGTGCGGTCTGGTGGTCACCGGGTGTGTGTCGGGGGCTTTGCCTCTGCACTGTCCCTGGTAACCCGGCGCTGGGAAGAGGGGAGGTTAGGGGAAACCACAGAGGGTTGGGGGTGTGCTCTGCTGGGCCCCAGGTGTGTGTCATGGGCTTTCGCCTCTGCACTGTCCCTGGTGGCCCGGCGCTGGGAAGGGGGAGGGAAAGGGAGTCCGGGGTGGCCAACGTTGTTACCTAAGTGTGCTCCGTCCGTTGGTCCCTCGTGCTGGTCGGTGTTGCCTCGGCCTCTGTGTGCTGTTGCTGCCATTGTACTCCCTCACCGCTTCGTGTTGTCGAGTGCCTGCTGGGGATCTGTCCCTGTAGTGCCGGATCAGTTATCTGTCACTGTGTTGTCAAGTCGGCAATTCCCTCGATGGATGCATGTCACCCCGTTGCCTGAACGTCAAGCCCTGTCCAGTTGTTTGTAGTGCGGTTCCAGCATTCCTTGGGAGCCCACGTCGTATCTCGCCGATCCGGTGCTCCGTACTGATGCCATGCAGCCAGCCAGTTCGGTTCCTCGTCGCTCCTTTGCCTGTGCCTCCGCTCGTGCCCTGTGGGGCCTCCTTTCTGTTGCTCCCTATCTGTAATCCTCTGGTTGTCTTCCGTTGTGATGAGTCCGTGTGGGTTCCGATGATCAAGTCTTTGGGGTGGAGGAGTCAGTAGGAGGTGTAGTAGGGTGCGCTGCAGTGTCCGGAGTGTTTCCCATAACTGTTACGTCCTTCGTCGCCAGTAGCCAAAAAGAGGCTTTTCCAACACCCGGGTGGAACCCTCCTGCCTTACAGCAACACCACAGGTCTAGAAAAGCCCCAGACACAACAAGCTTCTGCCTGCTCGGCTTCCTCAGGTGGCAGGGTGGAGAAAAAATATCAGACCAGAGTTGGAATGCCCAAAAAGTGCAGGTGTGCTCAGGTGTGCTCCCTCGAGGTCTGGGTGAGTCCGTTCTGTAGCTGCTGGTCGATTCTGTAGATCCGTCCCTGTAGTAGTCTGGTCAATGACCTGTGGAGAAAGGTGTGCTAGTTATATAGGGCTGGTGGGCAGGACTTACATTGTCAGGCCATCATCCGATTGGTCCGTTGTTGTGTAGTTGCTCTAGGCTGATTCCTTGAAACAGGTTGGTGCTCCCTCATCGTCACCTGTTTGGGGAGGACAGGGTTTCTGGGGAACAGGTGAGGGTGCAGGGGCATGGGCGATTCATTGAGGGCTGTATTTGTTTTGGATCCGACTTGTGTAGTTCTGTAGCGACTGGTCTAAGGAGTGTGGGAGGCTGTTGTGTCCCTCTGTGGGTTGAATAGGATATTCAATAGTTTTTTGTGAGGCGTCCTGTGACCCCGTGGTCCACCGGTCCCTCATGTGCCTTGACGTACATTTGCTCAACAGTTGTTCTCACGTTGTTATGAACGGCTGCTCCCTCGCTGTCTTTTTTCACCACCTGCTAGCCACTGTTGTCGTGCTTCTTGTTGTGTGTTAATTGTTGAGTGGTCCCCCTGTGTTCATGTTGTGTGTTGTATTTCTCTCATTCTGTGGTGCCCGGCCTGCAACCTCATGTACCGGAGGAACCCATGTACCTGTTGGGGCTCCCTCGCTGGTGACGGAAATTGCTCGCTGGTGTCGCTTTTGATTTTGGGTTCCGGTTTGTAGTATCATGAACACCGTCTTCAACTCCTTGTTGTTTTTGTCATGTGTGGTGTTCTGATGTTTTCTGTGTTGGTTCCAATGGTGGTTGTTCTTCCGTCGAAGTTAGTAAATGGGTGTTGCTTGATATGACCAAGGTTTGGTCTTGAATACAAACATCTAATGGGTTCAGGGTTGTTTATATGAGTGACACGTGTAGTGGACTACTAGCTGAACCAGCAAGGATGAAGAGGAAATATATTGCCTTTTGGTTATCAGTGGAGTGAAGAGAAGTGGATCCACCAGAAAAGTATCCAAGGCAGGATACCCAGAAGGTATGAAACAAGGATTATGAAATTGCTAATTAAACATCATAGCAGTTATGGCCCATAGCCTTTACCCTGCAATTCACAAACAGGCAGGCACTACTACTTTGTAGCTCAGCCCCCTCAACACCTCCCCTACAGTAATATAGCTTAAATATGATTGGTCTCAACTGAAAATGTTGGTGTCAACAACTCTATTTCTGTTGTTGCTTCAGGGTCTTTGCTAGTTGCAATGTGGTTGCAGAAGCATATTTAGGACAGACTTTTGAAAATGGCCATCAAATGATTGGGGACAATGTAGATCCACTAGCTGATCAGGTGTGGATACAACAAGGGGTCTGGGGGGCCCGGAGGTCCACTGAGGCCAGACTGTTCCTGTCACGACTTCTGCCGAAGTTGGTGCCCCTCCTTGTTCGGGCGGCGTTCGACGTCACCGGCTTTCTAGCTTCCACCGATCCATGTTTCTGTTTTCCATTTGTTATGTCTTGAGTGTACACACCTGGTTCCCATTTAACCCTCAGGTTCCCATTCTGTTTTGTGATTGATTGTTCCTGGTTTATGTTAGTCTTTGTGATCCCTGCGTGGATTTAATTTTTCGGAATATTTTCCCGAGTAAAGTTAGTTTTTTTACTCAGTTCAGTGTCCTGCGTCTGACTCCGTTCTCACCTCTGCACAACTAACACTTGACTGTTCCTCGACACGTCTGGAGGGCGTAATTTAATTTCATCTGAAGATTTAACCATAAGGTAGAATGAGACAAAGATAATTCATTTACACCCACTAATTTCACATTTGAAGTCTCCTGCCTTTGCCAGTATGTCTTCTAGCGGTTAACTCATGCCCCAGACATCTAATGACGATGGTCCCCTCCTTGTGGGTGAGGGTGCTGACTTTCTGCTGCAGGTTGCCGTTCTCTGACTGCAGTAGACTTGTCTCCTTGGACTCAAAGCTGCAGTAGGAGTTCCTGTCCTCCCCAAACTCACTGAGATTGGCAAAGGCAGAGTCAAGATCGGATAATGGCAGATGGAAGACAGGGTGGTGCGGCAGGTGCCGCTTCTCATACGAATGCTGTTATTTTTTCTAAAACATCAGGTGTACGCTGACCCCAGCTAAGTAACTCATGCAAAGAGTTAAAGCACAATTATGTGTTTTATCTCCAGTACTTTGCCATGATTGTCAGTTTATGTAGCTGCTCTACTGATAATGTCAGTGCATCCTTGGTGGGATGACACAAATCTACTGCCTGAGAATACCAACACCAAACACATTGGTTCACCGTTCCACTGGAGCGGACAGTACACAGCGTACCATAATGTTCTGAATAATGGCCAAGTCTACCTCGCTCCCTATTCCACTGAACCACTTAGGCTAACATTCACAAGTTCAACCTTTATCGGAAACTGTTAAACTACCTGTTCACTACCCTCCTGCTCTCCGGGGATGTGCCGGAGTGGAAAGCGGTGGATGGCCTCCACTGATCATCGCTGCTGTGGAAGTGGGTGAGTGCTATGGTCCCATGGTTTCTCTCGACTCACCCGGCTCCAGGATAGATTTTGACTCTTCAAACATACTCAAGTCGCTATATGCGATCCCTGTCTCTGCTTCTGGTACGCAAGTTGTTTTAATTAGTTCCCCGCATCCAGTGCAGGCGGGAGGGATTGTTCATTGCGCTACCGAACTGCCCCTAATCATAAACTAAACAAAACGGCCTAAACCCAGCCATCAGAAAACACCGAAAATGTAACTTTTTTCAGTGTGTCAATCACTCTCGAGTCATCTGGGACCCACGAGCTAAGCCCAAGGGACTACTAGGGGGGCACTTGAGCATTCGTATTGTCATTCCAAAAAGTGATCAAATTCAACATCTACTCACAGACTCCAACCTTGACTTCCTCTGCCTCTCAGAGACATGGCTCCATAAAACCTCTTCGTATGCTGCTTTGATTGTGCCTGGCTACAATATTTTCAGGAGAGACAGGATTGAAGGAAGAGGAGGGGGTGTGATGATTTACATTAAAGAACATATCCGATGGAAACAAATTGAGTGGTCATGTGATAATGAGCTAGAATGTAATGGCCTGAAATGTATTTTCAATGTCTCCCCAAATGTATTTTACCCTTATTGGAATGTATTGGCCACCTTCCACCAAAAGTGTGTTTTTTGATCAGTTTAACAACATGCTTAGGGAATGTGATTTGGGGAAAGAGGTCATCTTAATGGGAGATTTTAACATTAATTATGAAGACAAGTCTTGTAGGAAAACCCTCAAACGGATCACTAATACCTTTGACCTTACACAGCTAGTTAAAGGGCCAACCAGGGTGACTTGTTGCTCTAAAACACAGATTGATTTGGTGTTCAGTAATAAATGAGAGAGAGTGACTAAATCATTCAATATGGTTACTGGGCAATCTGATCATAATCTGACACTTATAGCCAGAAAGCTGTCTAAGAGCAGGTTTAACCTTTCTACTGTTAGAAAGCCGGATCAACTAAGAATACCTAGGAGTGGATTAAACTATTTTGAGGGAATTAACTGGAATGATATCTTGTCCTATACAGACGTGGAAGCTGATAGTCAGGTTTTTCTATCCACAATCAAGACTACAATAAATGTTTTCCTAAAGAAAATCAAATCCAAACCTGGCCAAAAGAGCACTCTTCCTTGGCTAAATGGAAAAATCTGGAAATTGATGAAAGAACGAGATTATGCTCTAAAAATAGCCCTAAGATCCAAATTGGAGCATGACAGACGTAGGTTTACCATGTTGAGAAAAAAGGTGATGAAAGAAATCAGACAGGCCAAGACAAACTTTTTTATTGACATAATTGGTGAAGCAAAGGGAAATTCTCAATTGATTTGGGATAATCTAAAAAAGTTAACAGGGAAAGACCATAGTAACACTGCAAAAAGACTAGATATCATGGTGATTAACAATCTAACACAGGATGCCGTCGAAATAGCAATAGCCTTCAATTCCTACTTTATTGACTCTGTCAGGGTACTGACACAGAACCCCTCCACTGGTTTCATGGGCTCAAGCTAGTGAATGACCCTCAACCTGTCTTCATAAGGGAGGTTTCTGAGTCAAAGGTGAACAAGGTGATTAGCTCACTGAAGAACTCTAAAGCCAAAGATGTGTTTGGGCTGGACTCTACATTTCTTAAAAACTACAGAGTCACTCATTGGCCCCATTACTAAGGTCACCAACACATCTATTGGTCTTCTATTGGTGTTTCCAAGGGTATGTCGGCCATAATAACGGCCATATTTAAATCGGGCGACCCTGCTGACGTGAGTAACTACAGACCCATTAGTATACTACCTGTGGTGTCAAAGGTTGTTGAAAAGTGTGTAGCAGAACAACTGATTGCCCACCTCCACCGCCTTCACATTACACTCCATGCAGTTTGACTTCAGAGCAAAACACTCCACAGAAACGGCCAACTGCTTTCTTCTGGAAAATGTGAAGCCCAAGATGGACAAAGGGGGTGTTGTTGGGGCTGTGTTTCTGGACCTAAGGAAGGTTTTTGATACTGTTAACCCTGAGATTCTCATCACAAAATTGTCCAAGTTAAACTTTTCCTCCGATGCCTTGAGATAGATGAAATCATACCTTGAAGGCAGAACTCCGTGTGTCAGAGTGAGCACTGAGCTGTCGCCCACTCTTAGCTATGATGTGGGCGTGCCCCAAGGGTCAATACTGGGACCCCTCCTGTTCAGCTTGTACATTAATGATCTGCCTTCTGTCTGTACTGGTTCTGAAGTTCAAATGTATGCAGATGATACACTGATATATGTGCATGCAAAGAGCAAACAACAAGCTGCACAAGAACTCACTACTGTGATGGTCCAGGTTACAAATGGCTCAGCATCTCAATGTGAAAAAAAACTGTTTGCATGTTCTTCACAAAGAGGGCAACAGATGCTACTGAGCCAGATGTCTATGTGTCAGGGGAGAAGCTCCAGGTGGTATCTGATTTTAAGTACCTTGGCCTCATACTTGATTCCAACCTCTCTTTATTAAAAAGCATGTGAAAAAGGTCATTCAGATAACCAAATTCAACCTAGCTAATTTCCGATTTATACGAAATTGTTTGACTACAGAGGTAGCAAAACTGTACTTCAAATCTATGATACTCCCCCACTTAACATACTGCTTGACTGTACAAGCTTGCTGTACAACATTAAAACCTATTCAGTCTGTCTACAAACAGGCTCTCAAAGTGCTTGATAGGAAACCCAATAGCCATCATTACTGTTACATCCTCAGAAAGCATGAGCTCCTGAGTTGGGAAAATCTTGTGCAATACACTGACGCATGTCTTGTATTCAAGATCTGAAATGGCCTGGCTCCCCCTCCACTCAGTATTTTTGTTGAACAGAAAACCCAAACATATGGCAGAAGATCCACAATGTCTGCCATGAGAGGTGACTGTAAAGTTCCCTTCAGGAAAAGCACCTTTAGTAAATACGCTCTCTCTGTGAGAGCTTCCCATGTCTGGAATACACTGCAATCGGACACACATAACAGCACCACCTATCACACTTTCACAATATGTATGAATACATGGCTAAAGGTCAATCAGATTTGTGAACATGGTCCCCAGCTGTGTGTTGCCGTCTTCCATGTTGTCTGTTGTCTGTAGCTTGTGAGGTGTGGAAACACTTTGTTGCTTTTATCTTACTGCTTTTTGTTTTATGTTGCTCTGTCTGTGTGCTACATCTTGCTTGTCCTATGTTGCTCTGTCTGTATGCTATGTCTTGCTTGTCCTATTTTGCTCTGCGTATGCTCACTGCTCAATGATTGTCTATATTGTAATTGTTTTTAATAACCTGCCCAGGGACTGCGGTTGAAAATTAGCCGGCTGGCTAAAACCGGCTGTCACGCCCTGACCGTAAGAGAGCTTTTTATGTCTCTATTTTTGGGCTGGTCAGGGTGTGATTTGGATGGACATTCTATGTTCTTTTTCTATGTGTTTGTATTTCTTTGTTTTGGCCGGGTATGGTTCTTAATCAGAGACAGCTGTCGATCGTTGTCTCTGATTGAGAACCATACTTAGGTAGCTTTTCCCCATAGGGTTTTTGTGGGTAGTTGTTTTCCGGATCAGTGTTTGCACCTTACGGGACTGTTTTGGTTTTGTTTATTCATGTTGTTGTTTTGTGTTTTAGTGTTCAGTCAAATAAATATGAACACCTGCCACGCTGCATCTTGGTCCTCTCCTTCCAACAGCCGTTACACCGGCACTTTTCCTTAAACGTTGATTAATGTGCACTGTCCCTGTAAAAAATAAAATAAACTCAAACTCAAAAGAGCGGTAGGGGAACTAACCTTTTTCACCACATTTATCTAAAGGGGAAGACACAGAGCTTGGCATGGATAACATACATACATACTGTATATAACAAACATAAAATGTTACATACTACATTACAGGTAACACTAAACAACAAAATTACATTTTGTCTGTAGTCTTTTGATGCGACTAAATGTATCTGTAATCTATTGATGTGACAATGTATCTGCTGTTTGCTATTGTAAATTTATAATTGAAGACGTCTTTAACCGCCGGAACTAGATCTGCTCGGCTCCTCCCACCCTCCTGTGGTTTAGTTGTTACACCTATCAACAAAATAACATGGTGCCGAATGACACTCAACATAATATAAGTACAAGCACCCACCTAATTATTGTTACTATTTTAGGTATTTATGGAAAATATTCCTAGGAAAACAAACACAGCAACCACATTGTCTGACTTCACCTGCAAAGGAAAGGCCAAATTCTCTGACAACTCCAGTTGGCATGACAACCTGTTGTGCTCCACTAATGGCCAGGTGCTGCACCTACTTTGTTCTCTATTTTTCTTCAAGATGAGGACAACAGCTTCCACCCCCAGATCCTTGAAATCAGACAACTTAATAAGAACTTTTATTAAACTACATAGAGGAACCAAACATGACATTTATTTTATAAAAACGAGTAAACTGTACACTTTTTATACTGAAAACAAACAACTAATTACGTTTTCTGTAACACATAATATAGGTTTAGAGATGACTTAACCTCTTCTCTTCTTTCATACTTCTTATCTTACCCTATATGATGTTCTCAAACAGTAACACTTTATTTAAGCCCACACTTATCAGGCACCAATTTGCAGCTTTTAAGTACGAGCCAATAGCTGCAAGGTTGCTGGTTCAAACAACTGGAGGGTTGCTGAAATCAAATTGAAGTTCTTGGCCTAATGTCTTCAGTTATCTGTCCTTTATCCCTTGACTCCCCGAGCTCCTCAGACATCTTCTGGAATTTCCTCCTCTCCATCTCACCTAAACTCCCCCACCTGCCACTGAGGGTTGTCAGGTCACCTGAGATGACTATATTGCATACCGATGTCAACAGATGATATTGTCGTGGTGAAAGGGTCATGAGCTATTGGCTTACTTGAACAATACAGGATCACCTTCAAACTGCTCATGCTCACCTACAAAGCACTCACTAGACTGACGCCATCATACTTTACTTACCTTCTGCATCCCACAAATGGGTCATCCAAATGGACAATGACCCCAAGCATACTGGGTTGGCAGGGTAGCCTAGTGGTTAGAGTGTTGGACTTGTAACTGGAAGGTTGTAAGTTCAAATCCCTGAGCTGACAAAGTACAAATCTGTTGTTCTGCCCTTGAACAGGCATGACGGCCCACTGTTCCTAGGCCGTCATTGAAAATAAGACTTTGTTCTTAACTGACTTGCCTAGTTAAATAAAGGTAAATAATACTTCCAAAGTTGTGGCAAAATGGCTTAAGGACAACAAAGTCAATGTATTGGAGTGGCCTTCATAAAGCCCTGACCTCAAGCCTATATAACATTTGTGGGCAGAACTTAAAAAGTGTGTGCAAGCAAGGAGGCCTACAAACCTGACTCAGTTACACCAGCTCTGTCAAGAGGAATGGGCCAAAATTCACCCAACTTATTGTGGAAGGTTACCCGAAATGTTTTACCCAAATTAAACAATTTAAAGGCAACACTACCAAATACTAATTGAGTGTATGTAAACTTCTGACCCACTATCGACTGTGCCCCAAAAGCATGCACAAGCGTCGTTACAATATCATTAATTTACAAGTCTAAAGATGGATGTAGAAATGGCTGATTTCCCTTTGAAAAGCTGAATGACATGTAGCTAGCTAATCTGATTAAACATTTCACTTTTTGAAGTGTTTTACTTATTCATTTGCGACAAACAGGAGGGAATTGTTGAACATACCTTGAGTGATGGCAGAAGAAAGAGAAAGGACATGTAATGTTAGCTACAACGTGATGAGGATAGCTAGCTAATATTTTTCTATCTAGCTACTGTAACTTTTTGGGGGGTGATACTAGCTAATTTAGCTAGCTCAGAGACTATGAAACTATGAAAAATAGGGTTCTTGTCACGAATCCTGCCGGAGATGGTGCCTCTTCCTGTTCGGGCGGCGCTCGGCGGTCATCGTCGCCGGCCTATTAGCTGCCATCGATTCCCTTTCCTTTTGTTTCTGTTAATTGGGTCTATTGGTTACACCTGTTTTGAGTTAGTTTTGTTTGTAGGCTATTTAAGGGCACTAGTGTCACACCCTGACCATAGTTTACTTTGTATGTTTCTATGTTTTGGTTGGTCAGGGTGTGATCTGAGTGGCCATTCTATGTTGGATGTCTTGTTTGTTTATTTCTATGTCTGGCCTGATATGGGTCTCAATCAGAGGCAGGTGTTAGTCATTGTCTCTGATTGGGAACCATATTTAGGTAGCCTGGGTTTCACTGTGTGTTTGTGGGTGATTGTTCCTGTCTCTGTGTTTGCACCAGATAGGACTGTTTCGGTTTTCACATTTTCATTATTTTGGTAGTTTATTCATGTATAGTTTTTCCTTTATTAAAATAACATGAATCATCACAACGCTGCATTTTGGTCCGACTCTCCTTCACCACAAGAGAACCGTTACAACTAGGCCCGCTGGGTATTGTGCGGGCTTGTTCTCTGTTATTTGGTGTTGGTGTATTTAGTGTGATCTATATTTTTCTCGACAGTTTTAGTCCTGTGTATTTAGGACGGGTTGTTTCATGCGCCCTTGTGTTTTGCATGTCCGTGTCTCCGCTGTCTTAGGAATAAAATATCCACGTACGGAATTACCTGTTCTCTGCGCTTGACTCCTCCACTCACCATTCATAGAAGTCGTAACAGTTCTAAACAGCTCACCAAGTTATAATTCAAGCATGCTTTCATAATAATCATGATAGATAAGAGACTATACTTGGCAATTACATAATTACCGTTTTGTTGAACTTTTCTTACCTGTAAATATTACATGGTGCACTCCCAATCAAAAGCTCAAAGACAATTTCCTGCGAAACCCAGGAATTTTACTCTAAACTCCACGGAAATGTTTTTGGGTTTGGCTTCTATGGTGAACATAAGCACTCAGTTAAAATCACCATTGAAAGGGTTGCATATCGCACAGTACATGTGTGGTTCTGAATCACTATTCAAAGGTAACAAGTACCACATTCACCATATGAATGGTGTGATTGGTAAGACGATTTCTACCTTTTAAACTTCATTGGGATCGGTGTCGCTTCCAGATGGTTGAGCTAACGTAGGCTAATGCAATTAGCATAAGGTTGTAAGTAACAAGAACATTTCCCAGGACATAGACATATCTGATATTGGCAGAAAGCCTACATTTAATTGTTAATTTAACTGCACTGTCCAAGTTGCAGTAGCTATTATGGTGAAAGAATACCATGTTAGTGTTTGAGGAGCTTACACAATTTTGAACATGAAAAGTTATTAATAAACAATTAGGCACATTTAGGCAGTTTTGATACAACATTTTGAACAGAAATCCAATGGTTCATTGGGTCAGTCTAAAACTTTGCACATACACTGATGCCATCTAGTGGCCAAAATCTAAATTTCACCTGGGCTCGAATAATACATTATGGCATTTCTCTTGCATTTGTAACATGATGGTACAAAAAAAACACAAAATAACGGTTGTTTTTTTCTTTGTATTATAATCTTTTACCAGATCTATTGTGTTATATTCTACTACATTCCTTTCACATTTCCATAAACTTCAAAGTGTTTCCTTTCAAATGGTACCAAGAATATGCATATCCTTGCTTCAAGACCTGAGCTACAGGCAGGTAGATTTGGGTATGTCATTTTAGGTGGGGGGAAAAATGGGCTAACCCTTAAGAGGGATGTAGTTTAAATGGGTGCACTAATCAGGTGTTTTTCTTGTCACAACAGTTGAATAAACCTATAAATGAGTGTCAATTCGACACCAAATGTTTTATAATGTTACCTTACCAAATAGCTAACATTTAGCTGCCAGGGTAATTTAGCTAGCTACAGCAGTTAGCTAACATTACCTAGCTAGCTAATAGCTAACTAGCTTGACCAACTACAGTAGCTAGCTAATGTTTGTAAACTAGAATCATAGAACAATGGGTAGGGTCAGTTTGTTATATCTGGAGTACTTCTCCTGTCCTATCCGGTGTCCTGTGTGAATTTAAGTATGCTCTCTCTAATTCTCTCTTTCTTTCTCTCTTTCTTTCTCTCTTTCTCTCTTTCTTTCTCTCTCTCGGAGGACATGAGCCCTATGACCATGCCTCAGGACTACCTGACATGATGACTCCTTGCTGTCCCCTGTCCACCTGGCCGTGCTGCTGCTCCAGTTTCAACTGTTCTGCCTGTGATTATTATTATTTGACCATGCTGGTCATTTATGAACATTTGAACATATTGGCCATGTTCTGTTATAATCTCCACCCGGCACAGCCAGAAGAGGACTGGCCACCCCACATAGCCTGGTTCCTCTCTAGGTTTCTTCTTATGTTTTGGCCTTTCTAGGGAGTTTTTCCTAGCCACCGTGCTTCTACACCTGCATTGCTTGCTGTTTGGGGGTTTAGGCTGTGTTTCTGTATAGCACTTTGAGATATCAGCTGATGTACGAAGGGCTATATAAATACATTTGATTTGATTTGATTTGCAGTGCAGAAAGCAATTACACACAAACAAGATCCCACAATCTAAGGTGGGAAAAAGGGCTGCCTAAGTAGGATCCCCAATCAGAGACAACGATAAACAGCTGCCTCTGTTTGGGAACCATACTAGGCCAACAAAGAAATAGAAACATAGATTTGCCCACCCAAGTCACACCCTGACCTAACCAAATAGAGAATAAAAAAGTCTTTCTAAGGTCAGGGCGTGACAATCGTCTTGGAAGATCCTAATGTGATATAGCCAGGTGTTGGAGCAGGGCTGAAACCAATGCGTGCCCAGTAGCTCTCCAGGAGGATGGCTGGCTACCACTGAGCTCTTTCTCAATATGTCCTCTTCCATCCTTTTCAAAACCAACTACAGAACAAGGAATTAGGAGAGGAACATTGGGTCTTACTATCAAATGGGATTTGAGAAGGAGGCGAGGAATCAATAAAAACATATTTTGAGAAAGAACCCAGGTGTACTAGGGTCTATGTCTGTTGTGCTTTTTATTAGATGGTTGAGGACAATCCCCAGAGCAAAGCTGGAATGAATGAGTATACTCTGACAAAAACTTGACTGACCACACCAGGCGTAATATGATCAAGGTATTGGTTGCAAATTTGACAGAGGATCATGGGCAAACCATCCATTTTTGTAACGCATTAAGATCAATGCTTTGCATTCATGTATTATTGCCAATGTAGTAATTATTAATTGTTCGGGTTTCAGACTAAGTACCCTCATGACATGTGAAGGAGGCATATGCAAAATGAATAGTTTCCTTGTTCCCGTTCCTGGCCAACCCCAAAAGCAAGACTGTGAGTACGAAATAAATCTGGGTCCCAATTCACTCCCTACCACTTTCCCTTAGCCCTAACCCTTTGATGTTTGCAGATTTGAAGGGTGTGGATAGATGTAAGTAGTGTAGTTGTGGAGCGTTCACTCTATGGATCTGCAAACATTGATAGGGTTATAGGGCCAAGGGGAAGTGGTGTAAGACTCTTTTTTTTTAAATGGTTTTGCTGTTTTAAAGGCACAATCTGCTGATAGTGTGTCAGGGATTTCCTCCTCTTCTTCCGAAGAGGAGAGGCGAAAAGGATCAGAGGACCAATATGCGGCGTGGTAAGTGTCCATGGTTCTTTTAATACGTAAACGTACACATGAACAACTGATTACAAAAACAAGAAACGTGTGAAAACCTAAACAGTCCTATCTGGTGCAAAACACAGAGACAGGAACAATCACCCACAAACACACAGTGACACCCAGGCTACCTAAGTATGATTCTCAATCAGAGACAACTAATGACACCTGCCTCTGATTGAGAACCATACCAGGCCGAAACATAGAAACACCCAAATCATAGAAAAACAAACATAGACTGCCCACCCAACTCACACCCTGACCATACTAAATAATGACAAAACAAAGGAAATAAAGGTCAGAACGTGACATAGTGAAACTGCCACTGAAACATTACTAGATGTTCAAATGATAAACACAGCATTTTTCGAAGTTGCAAAGCGGTGTAACATAGCACTGCTGTTGTTTACATGCTCCTCCTCGGTCACTTGAAATTGAAGATAACGGGGCGGAGCTAGCATGTTGGAGTGAACGGCTGTGCGTGAGAGGCTCCTGCAACTTTTTTGCGAAATAATCTAATTTAACCTACTTTATGGCACTTTTTTCAACAAACGTTTCTTTCTAATACAAGATTGTAACTTTTTATATGAAAATGCCGAGTAATAAGCGACCAAAGGACAATAAATCCACAGCGGAGGCCTACTCCCCACTAAACAACGAGACAGACATGGCGGGAGGCACATGCAACAACATGACAGTTACAGAACTTACCCGGGCTTTGGGGGAGCTACGTGTTGCTATAACTGAGGATCTTAAGGCCACTATTGCTGAACTGGACACCAACATCGAGAGCATCATTCGAACGGTCGCTTCGCATGGCCAGAGTATTGTGGACCTTGAGAAAGCTTCTGAATTCAACGCTGGTAGGATCGACGAGTTAGAGAAGCTATGCACGTCATTGCAGGATACTGTGCAGAGGCTTTCTGTGAAAGTGGTGGACCTGGAGGGCCGATCCAGACGTAATAACCTTCGCGTTGTTCGTCTGGCAGAGGGGGTAGAGGCGGGCTCTCGCCCCACCGACTTCTTCGCCAAGCTATTGAAGGATGCAATGGGATCGGATGTTTTGGATTCGGATCCCCAGCTGGACCGCGCACATCGCTCCCTTGTCCCAGTGCCTGGACCGGGTCAACGTCCTCGCCCAGCAATCATCTGTTGTCACAGTTTCAAGACCAAGGATCTTATCCTGCGTGAAGCTCGAATGAGGGGCAACCTGTCACATAAAGGGCATCCATTCCGTGTCTATGAGGATTATGCGCCCGATGTGGCAAAGCATCGCACCGATGACAGAGATGTCATGACCAAACTCTACAAACTCCATCTTCGCCCAGCCTTACTCTTCCCTGCAAGACTAAGAATTACCCCGCCTTCCGGTGAGAAGATTTGGCTCTCCTCGTTTTTGGATGCAGAGAAGTTTATCCGGGGATATACACCAATCCCCGTACAGGTTAGAGTGCCTTGTTATTGCGTGTTAGGGTCTGCTCAAGGACTCGAATCCATACTATACCATATTGGGTGAAAACGTATTAAACGGGCTCAACAAGGGCTACCGAACATGTAAGACGCTGAGCAGACCAATGAATGGCGGTCAGAGCTCTCATTTAACGTTAAATTCACTTTCATCCCGGCTGTGCTCAGAGCGATGCATATTTTTTACTTCCAGGTTTGATCACTGACACCTTCGGACGGATATACTTATATTCCCCCACTTTTGTTTTGTTTCGTTATTTATTTTACAATCCTTACATTATTCTTACTACCATACCATTTATTTATTGCTTGCGGGGGACTGGGGGTGATGGTTGGGAGGGGGCAAACACCTGGTTAGCAAGTTGATGTTTTGTGCCGTTCTGCCTTTGTCTGGCCGTGGGCCTCTCTCCCGACTAGAGTCCCACCAGCCCTCTGCAGTGCTTATGTCTGTGTAGGTGTGCGTACATATAATTACTATTTGTACTTTATTACTATTTTCTCTTAGCATTTTAGTATTATGTATGTGTATATTTTAAATCAGTGTAGATTGTTATTCTGGGGTATGAATGTGTGTATGTGTATATGTGCATATGGATGTATATACATATTCTTTAAATATATATTTTTATATATGATTTTTTTTGTGTGGGTATGTATACATACATGTATATGTATGTATATAGGTGTGTATGTATATATATGTATGTATATGTGTGTATGTACAGTGCCTTGCGAAAGTATTTGGCCCCCTTGAACTTTGCGAACTTTTGCCACATTTCAGGCTTCAAACATAAAGATATAAAACTGTATTTTTTTTGTGAAGAATCAACAACAAGTGGGACACAATCATGAAGTGGAACGACATTTATTGGATATTTCAAACTTTTTTAACAAATCAAAAACTGAAAAATTGGGCGTGCAAAATTATTCAGCCCCTTTACTTTCAGTGCAGCAAACTCTCTCCAGAAGTTCAGTGAGGATCTCTGAATGATCCAATGTTGACCTAAATGACTAATGATGATAAATACAATCCACCTGTGTGTAATCAAGTCTCCGTATAAATGCACCTGCACTGTGATAGTCTCAGAGGTCCGTTAAAAGCGCAGAGAGCATCATGAAGAACAAGGAACACACCAGGCAGGTCCGAGATACTGTTGTGAAGAAGTTTAAAGCCGGATTTGGATACAAAAAGATTTCCCAAGCTTTAAACATCCCAAGGAGCACTGTGCAAGCGATAATATTGAAATGGAAGGAGTATCAGACCACTGCAAATCTACCAAGACCTGGCCGTCCCTCTAAACTTTCAGCTCATACAAGGAGAAGACTGATCAGAGATGCAGCCAAGAGGCCCATGATCACTCTGGATGAACAGCAGAGATCTACAGCTGAGGTGGGAGACTCTGTCCATAGGACAACAATCAGTCATATATTGCACAAATCTGGCCTTTATGGAAGAGTGGCAAGAAGAAAGCCATTTCTTAAAGATATCCATAAAAAGTGTCATTTAAAGTTTGCCACAAGCCACCTGGGAGACACACCAAACATGTGGAAGAAGGTTCTCTGGTCAGATGAAACCAAAATTGAACTTTTTGGCAACAATGCAAAACGTTATGTTTGGCGTAAAAGCAACACAGCGCATCACCCTGAACACACCATCCCCACTGTCAAACATGGTGGTGGCAGCATCATGGTTTGGGCCTGCTTTTCTTCAGCAGGGACAGGGAAGATGGTTAAAATTGATGGGAAGATGGATGGAGCCAAATACAGGACCATTCTGGAAGAACCTGATGGAGTCTGCAAAAGACCTGAGACTGGGACGGAGATTTGTCTTCCAACAAGACAATGATCCAAAACATAAAGCAAAATCTACAATGGAATGGTTCAAAAATAAACATATCCAGGTGTTAGAATGGCCAAGTCAAAGTCCAGACCTGAATCCAATCGAGAATCTGTGGAAAGAACTGAAAACTGCTGTTCACAAATGCTCTCCATCCAACCTCACTGAGCTCGAGCTGTTTTGCAAGGAGGAATGGGAAAAATGTCAGTCTCTCGATGTGCAAAGCTGATAGAGACATACCCCAAGCGACTTACAGCTGTAATCGCAGCAAAAGGTGGCGCTACAAAGTATTAACTTAAGGGGGCTGAATAATTTTGCACGCCCAATTTTTCAGTTTTTGATTTGTTAAAAAAGTTTTAAATATCCAATAAATGTCGTTCCACTTCATGATTGTGTCCCACTTGTTGTTGATTCTTCACAAAAAAATACAGTTTTATATCTTTATGTTTGAAGCCTGAAATGTGGCAAAAGGTCGCAAAGTTCAAGGGGGCCGAATACTTTCACAAGGCACTGTATGTGTATGTATGTATGTATGTATGTATGTATGTATCTATGTATGTATGTATGTATGTATGTATGTGTGTGTATGTATGTATGTGTGTGTATGTATGTATGTATGTATGTATGTATGTATGTATGTATGTATGTATGTATGTATGTATGTATGTATGTATGTATGTATGTATGTATGTATGTATGTATGTATGTATGTGTGTACATGTGTGTATGTATGTGTATGTATGTGTATGTATATATATGTATGTATGTATGTATGTATGTATGTATGTATGTATGTATGTGTGTACATGTGTACATGTGTATATGTATGTGTATGTGTATGTATATATATATGCATATGCATATATTTTTCTTTCTTTCTTATTAAACATGTTTTTTTTATGGGGGGAACGTTTAATTTAACAAATCCTTGTTCCGATCTCCTGACCCACAGTATGTAAAGGTACGGCTGACTATGTCGGTTGCGGATGGTTTATTTTTTGACCGGCAGTGCTTAGCAATATAATCTTGAGGCTATATCTTGCTTATCTCTGGGATTGACCCAGGATGACGCTTAAATGTGCAATATGTTTAAGTTGCAACTTATTCGGTTTAGGTTTATTAGATGCTAACTGAACACTTAACTCGCGGAAGCCTCCTCAGTTCATATGTTAGTAGAAGTTCTAGGATAGTGAGAGGTGAACGTATAGTTGGGATTTTATTTTTGTTTTACCTCTTGTTCGAGGTCGCGCCGTGCTTTTTGGCATCGGCCAGACAATGTGTTTATTATTTTTATTTTTTTTTTTTTTTTCTCCTGTTTGTACATGCCTGTTAAATGTGGGTTGATGGGGGGGGTAAGTGTTGGGGAAATTAGGGGTACAGGGTGGGAAGTAAAGGTGCTTAAAGGGGAGGAGGGGTGGGTTGGATACTGCTCGGGTGTAGGTGCTACATATGCTGATCGTGATGGTTTGGTGCGCTTTCTTACCTTTTTATCAAGTTACATGGTATGCAGGCCACCATAGGAACTACAAACGAGAGGAGGGCGGGGCTTACATTCACTTCCTGGAATGTCAAGGGTTTAAACGAACCAATTAAGAGGGGCAAGGTCCTAGCCCACTTGAAAGCACTCTCGTCTGATATTATATTTTTGCAAGAAACCCATCTGAAGAATAACTCTCATAGCAGACTTAAGTGTAGGTGGGTGGGGCAAGTGTATCACTCTAACTTCTCTGCCAAAACGAGAGGCACAGCGATTCTGGTACGGAAAGGAATTCCCTTTCTACATAAAACCACTATTGCGGATAAAGAGGGTCGGTATGTGATCGTAATAGGAGAAATCCACTCTACTCAGTAACTCTACTAAATATCTATGGGCCAAACATTGACAACCCCTCTTTTTCAAAAGAGTCCTTGCCCTGATTCCAGATATCTCCCATACTAACCTGGTCATTGGAGGGGACCTTAACTGTGTGCTAGACCAATATTTGGATAGATCCTCTACCCGGCGAACCCCTACCTCCTATTCAAGCGAATTATTGAATACCTACATAAAAAATTCGAACTTATTTGATATATGGAGGATCGCTAACCCTACGGGTATGGAATACTCCTTTTACTCTCATGTTCACAAGGTTTACACTCGAATTGACTACTTTTTGTTGGATGCTAGACTACTCCCCTATACCTGTAATGTGAGGTATCATGATATTATAATCTCGGACCACAGTCCACTCACCTTCTCCCTGAGATTGGGTGACATTGTACCAAACGAGAGGAACCAACATTCTGTGAATATCTTAAAGACCAAATTAAATTTTTCTTTGATACCAACGACAACACAGAGACCTCCCCAGCATTATTGTGGGAAACACTGAAGGCTTATCTGAGAGGCTGTATCATCTCCTTTCAGGCTGCCAGGAGTAGGCAAAACAGAGGAAAACTGGAAGAACTGGAGGGACAAATTCACTTACTGGATAGGGAGAATGCTAGCCACCCATCTATGGAGAAACATAAAAAAATTACCTCTTTAAAATTTGAACATAATCAGATTCTCTCAGCTAAAATTGCTAAATCTTTTCTCTATGCCAAGCAAAAATATTTTGAGTTTGGTGACAAACCACACAAATTACTCGCCAGACAACTTCGAAAAAATGTGAGTGACCGAATGATTCACAGGGTTAAATCTGCATCTGGGGAATTACTCTCTTCCCCCAAAGACATCAATGACAGATTCCGGCAGTTTTATGAGACTCTATATACATCTAAAGCGGATCCTAACCCCTTAATTATGCAAACATTTTTGAAGGACTGTAATCTTCCTGCCCTGAACCAGGAAGATTCTAACTTCCTGAATAAGGAAATATCTCTTGATGAAATTCGAGAAACAATTAAATCTCTAAAGAGTGGCAAGACCCGGGCCCAGATGGATACCCTGGTGAATTCTATAAAACATTCAGCAACATGCTCTCTCCCTACCTGCACAAAATGTTGGTTCAGGCCAATGAGGATGGAGCTCTCCCTTCTACTTTGGACGAAGCGTTCATTACAGTTATACATAAGAAGGGTAAAGATCCAGAAGAGGTAGGGTCATACAGACCAATATCTCTCCTTAATACAGACCAAAAGATTTTAGCAAAAACTCTGGCTAACAGGCTTAGCACTTTAATTGGCAAATTGGTCCATTCGGATCAGACCGGCTTTATCCCTAACAGAAACTCATTCTTCAATCTCAGGCGCCTCTTCAATATTATGTATTCTCAGAGGTTACCCAACGTGGACCTTGCCGTCATATCTCTTGACGCCGAAAAGGCCTTTGACCAAGTTGAGTGGCCCTATCTATTCAAGGTCCTACAGAAATGTAATATTGGAGATAGGTTCATAAATTGGATCCAGCTTTTATATAGGAACCCCTGTGCCAGAATACTCACTAACCAATCATTGTCGCCCCGATTTAACCTCAATAGGGGGACAAGGCAGGGTTGTGCGCTGTCGCCTATGCTCTTCGCCCCCCTAATTATCGAACCGCTCGCTCGGACGATTAGATCTCATGCAGCAATACACGGCTATAATACTAAAGATACCCTAAATAAGATCTCCCTATACGCAGATGACATCCTCCTCTATGTAACAGAACCCCAGGCTAGTATCCCAGCTATTCTTGATGTGATCAATTTGTTTGGTACCTTCTCGGGATACAGAATAAATTGGAACAAGAGTGAATTAATGCCCATACGGTCGCAAAATACCTCCTGGCTAGAACATCTCCCATTTAAGTTATCTTCAGAAAAATGTACCTACCTAGGAATTGTAGTTACCAAACAATACTCTTTACTATTTAAAGAGAATTTCCCCTCTCTGATACAGAGAGAGAACTCTACCAATTTCTCTGCTTGGAAGAATTAATGCCATTAAAATGGTCTTCCTCCCACAACTGCTCTACCTATATCAGAACATCCCAGTATTCATACCTAAATCCTTTCATAAACAACTGGACTCAATTATCAATCCTTTCATCTGGGATTATAAAACACACAGGATAGGTAAAAAACACCTCTGTAAATCCAAGATGGAAGGAGGATTGTCTCTCCCAAATTCTATATTTTATTACTGGGCCGCTAACCTCCGCGGTGTTACGTTTCTGTTGGACGACGTACTTCCGGCATCCAGCTGGCTTAGTATGGAACGTGAGGAGTGTCACCCCTTCTCTATTGGCGCTGTGATTTTGTCGCCTGTCAATCTGGAGATGTCACTTTATTGTAACAATCCTATTATACATAGCACAGTCCGAATCTGGAAGCAAATTAAAGTCCACTTTGAGCTTAGACCAATGTCATTCATGCTCCCTGTTGCCAGGAATCCCTCCTTTGCCCCTTCTAACCTTGATAACACCTTTGAGCGATGGGGAGAGTTGGGGATAAGTACCATAGGGGATTTATACATAGAGGGGACCTTTGCTTCCTTTGAGTTGCTGAGGGAAACTTATAATCTTCCCAGAAGTAATTTTTTCAGATACCTACAAATTAGAGACTACGTTAGAAAACACCTCCCAACATTTGGGAATGCTAAACCTTCCATGTTTGACGGATGCATAAAAATATGCCCCACCTCAGATAAACTGATATCGCGTCTATATGATGCTTTTCAATCTGTTAGCACACCTTCTACAGATGCCATCAAGGCAAAATGGGAGGAAGAACTAGGGACTGACATCTCGGTGGCAGACTGGGAAGAGAGCTTGGAGTATATCCACACATGCTCCATTAATTCCAGACATCGTCTCATACAATTCAAGGTATTACACAGATTACACTATTCCAAAACTAAACTGCATAGGATATTTCCTGACACATCCCCTACATGTGATAAATGTCAGGCTACGCAGGGTACACTACTCCACTGCTTTGCCCTATGCTCTAGCTAGCATGGTTATTGGTGTGGAATTTTTGGGATCCTCTCTGAAGTTTTTGAGACTTCAATAGATCCAGACCTGCTTCTGATAATCCTGGGAGTATCTGAGTCCCTAAACGGATTAACCAACCCCCAAAAACAACTAATCTCGTACGGTCTCATCTCGGCAAAAAAACTAATCTTGTTGTTTTGGAAAAGGAGGGAAGCGCCCTCTACCAAATTATGGCTCAGTGAATTGGCAAACACTGTACACTTCGATATTCGATATATTCTGAACAATAAATTATCAACATTTGATCAAATCTGGCAGCCTTTCCTCTCCTACTTGGACGAGTCGGCGCTGTGAATTTGTACTTATTAACGCACTCTCAATTGTAATATTTTAATCTACCTTTGGGCAGCATGTGCTGGCCCTGCCACCCGAGCAGTTGGGGGGGGATAAGGGGGGGGGTATACACCATACACCATGTATACACCATTCTTGTGTGTGTTTAATAAAAATATTTGAAAAGAAATTGAAGATAACATCAATCAGGCTTTGTGTATGTGAAGGTGACTGGGGAGCGTTTAACATTACACAGTCCCTGAAACTGTTCAACTTTTCTTCTCAATTCTAACAAGCACCAGAGACAAATTTGCTTCAGGTAAACAAAAGGTTTGTTTATTTTTTTGTCTGTGTTCCCAGTATTACACTGCAGAAGACAGGAGTTGTTAACTGCCATGGAGACTGAAGCACCTGTAAAAAGGAGGCTGCAGAGGATACACAACGCTGAGATCACAGCTGAGATGGGAAATGGTACAGACATACCACTTTATACTGGAATATGAAGTTCTAGTATGTGCATTTGGAAGGGAGAATAATTGTAGGATTGTGGTTGAAGGGGATGTGGGTTCCATTTTAACCCACACAAACAATGGCAAACATGTTCTGACAGTTTTCTAATGTTAGTTTTCTAATGTTTTCTAATGTTAATGAAAATGTGTGTTTCTAGGCTGGGACACTGACATTCTTCTCCTTGTCCATCTTATGCCTCCCTTCGCTCAAGGCCTCAACAAGCAGGGAGAGATGTCAACAAGACCTTCAGCTGAAACTCTTATGAAGTTCGTTAAGGTCAGGCTATAATTTGTTATAGACTAAATGTGTCACTGTAACCTGATCTCTGTCTCCCTCTTCCTCTTCACCCCTCTCTCCCTCAAGTGTACAAGCACATACCCCAGCAAAGAGCACTATCACCAACTCTACTGCTATAATACCTCTTACTTGTTAAACTACAACTGTGGCAGTATGACACTGTAATATATATTAGAATCACTACTGTCTGGCTTGTTAGACTTATAGTATATGTCAAATCAAATCAAATGTATTTGTCACATACACATGGTTAGCAGATGTTAATGTGAGTGTAGCGAAATGCTTGTGCTTCTAGTTCCGACAATGCAGTAATAACGAACGAGTAATCTATACTAACCTAATTCCAAAACTACTACCTTATACACAAGTGTAAAGGGATAAAGAATATGTACATAAAGATATATGAATGAGTGATGGTACAGAATGGCATAGGCAAGATGCAGTAGATGGTATCGAGTACAGTATATACATATGAGATGAGTAATGTAGAGTATGTAAACATTATATTAAGTGGCATAGTTTAAAGTGGCTAGTGATACATGTATTACATAAAGATGCACTAGATGATATAGAGTACAGTATATACATATGAGATGAGTAATGCAGGGTATGTAAACATTATATTAAGTAACATTGTTTAAAGTGGCTAGTGATATATTTTCCATCAATTCCCATTATTAAAGTGGCTGGAGTTGAGTCAGTGTGTTGGCAGCAGCCACTCAATGTTAGTAGTGGCTGTTTAACAGTCTGATGGCCTTGAGATAGAAGCTGTTTCTCAGTCTCTCGGTCCCTGCTTTAATGCACCTGTACTGACCTCGCCTTCTGGATGATAGCGGGGTGAACAGGCAGTGGCTCGGGTAGTTGTTGTCCTTGATGATCTTTATGGCCTTCCTGTGACATCGGGTGGTGTCGGTGCAGGTAGTTTGCCCCCGGTGATGCGTTGTGCAGACCTCACTACCCTCTGGAGAGCCTTACGGTTGTGGGCGGAGCAGTTTCCGTACCAGGCGGTGATACAGCCCGACAGGATACTCTCGATTGCGCATCTGTAGAAGTTTGTGAGTGCTTTTGGTGACAAGACGTATTTCTTCATCCTCCTGAGGTTGAAGAGGCACTGCTGCGCCTTCTTCACGACGCTGTCTGTGTGGGTGGACCAATTCAGTTTGTCTGTGATGTGTACGCCGAGGAACTTAAAACTTACTACCCTCTCCACTACTGTCCCATCGATGTGGATAGGGGGGTGCTCCCTCTGCTCTTTCCTGAAGTCCACAAGGATCTCCTTTGTTTTGTTGACGTTGAGTGTGAGGTTATTTTCCTGACACCACACTCCGAGGGCCCTCACCTCCTCCCTGTAGGCCGTCTCGTCGTTGTTGGTAATCAAGCCTACCACTGTAGTGTGGTCCGCAAACTTGATGATTGAGTTGGAGGCGTGCATGGCCACGCAGTCGTGAGTGAACAGGGAGTACAGGAGAGGGCTCAGAACGCAGCCTTGTGGGGCCCCAGTGTTGAGGATCAGCGGGGTGGAGATGTTGTTCCCTACCCTCACCACCTGGGGGCGGCCCGTCAGGAAGTCCAGTACCCAGTTGCACAGGGCGGGTTTGAGACCCATGATGACCGAAGTGAGTGCTACGGGGCGGTAGTCGTTTAGCTCAGTTACCTTAGCTTTCTTGGGAACAGGGACAATGGTGGGCCTCTTGAAGCATGTGGGAACAGCAGACTGGGATAAGGATTGATTGAATATGTCCGTAAACACACCAGCCAGCTGGTCTACGCATGCTCTGACGGTGCGGCTGGGGATGTCGTCTGGGCCTGCAGCCTTGCGAGGGTTAACACGTTTAAATGTTTTACTCACATCGGCTGCAGTGAAGGAGAGTCCGCATGTTTTGGTTGCGGGCCGTGTCAGCAGCACTGTATTGTCCTCAAAGTGGGCAAAAAAGTTATTTCGTCTGCCTGGGAGCAAGACATCCTGGTCCGAGACGGGGTTGGTTTTCTTTTTGTAATCCGTGATTGACTGTAGACCCTGCCACATACCTCTTGTGTCTGAGCCGTTGAATTGCGACCCTATTTTGTCTCTATACTGACGCTTAGCTTGTTTGATTGCCTTGTGGAGGGAATAGCTACACTGTTTGTATTCAGTCATGTTTCCGGTCACCTTTCCCTGGTTAAAAGCAGTGGTTCGAGCTTTCCGTTTCACGCGAATGCTGCCATCAATCCACGGTTTCTGGTTTGGGAATGTTTTCATCTTTGCTATGGGAACGACATTGTCAATGCACTTTCTAATGAACTCGCTCACCGAATCAGCGTATTCGTCAATGTTGTTGTTGGAAGCAATGCGGAACATATCCCAGTCCACGTGACCAAAGCAGTCTCAAAGTGTGGAATCAGATTGGTCGGACCAGCGTTGAACAGACCTGAGGGCAGGAGCTTCTTGTTTTAGTTTCTGTCTGTAGGCAGGGAGCAACAAAATGGAGTCGTGGTCAGCTTTTCTGAAAGGAGGGCAGGGGAGGGCCTTATATTCGTCGCGGAAGTTAGAATAGCAATGATCCAAGGTTTTACCAGCCCTGGTTGCGCAATCGATATGCTGATACAATTTAGGGAGTCTTGTTTTCAGATTAGCCTTGTTAAAATCCCCAGCTACAATGAATGCAGCCTCAGGATATGTGGTTTCCAGTTTGCAAAGTGTCAAATAAAGTTCTTTCAGGGCCATCGATGTGTCTGCTTGGGGGGGAATATATACGGCTGTGATTATAATCGAAGAATTCCCTTGGTAGATAATGCGGTCGACATTTGATTGTGAGGAATTCTAAATCAGGTGAACAGAAGGACTTGAGTTCCTGTATGTTGTGATCACACCACGTCTCGATAATCATAAGGCATACGCCCCCGCCCCTCTTCTTACCAGAAAGATGTTTGTTTCTGTCGGCGCGATGCGTGAAGATACCAGCTGGCTGCACCGATTCCGTTAGCATCTCTTGTATGAGCCATGTTTCCGTGAAGCAAAGAACGTTAGTCTCTGATGTCCCTCTGGAATGCTACCCTTGCTCGGATTTCATCAACCTTGTTGTCAAGAGACTGGACATTGGCGAGTAGTATGCTAGGGCGTGGTGCGAGATGTACCTGTCTCCGGAGCCTGACCAGAAGACTTCGTTTCCCTCTTCTACGACGGCGTTGTTAATGGGTCGCAAGCTGGGATCCATTCCGTTGTCCTGGGTGGAAGGCAGAACACAGGATCCGCTTCGGGAAAGTCATATTCCTGGTCGTACTGATGGTGAGTTGACGTTGCTCTTATATTCAGTAGTTCCTCCCGACTGTATTTAATGAAACCTGAGATTACCTGGGGTACCAATGTAAGAAATAACACGTAAAAAAACAAAATACTGCATAGTTTCCTAGGAACGCGAAGCGAGGCGACCATCTCTGTCTGAGCCGGAAGCTGTTGTGAGAATTGATGTGAGAATTAATAGATGTTCTGAAAATACATTAGTGTCTTATTGTCTTATAGGCAGGGACCAGCATCCAGCAACATCTGGATGGCATCACCGGAAGTCAACAGCCCTATCGGCTTGCTGTGGGGACCCAGAGAATGAGTATTCACGCCTACTTCATCGTGATTGAAAAACATACAGTACCTTGTAAGGCATCAAATCACATTTAATTTCTAACATGTGCCAAATACAACAGGTGTACCATGAAATGCTTACTTACAAACCTTGAACCAACAATGCAGT
Source organism: Oncorhynchus tshawytscha (assembly GCF_018296145.1). NCBI lineage: Eukaryota > Metazoa > Chordata > Actinopteri > Salmoniformes > Salmonidae > Oncorhynchus > Oncorhynchus tshawytscha. Next base: position 9,861,582 of record NC_056445.1, read on the forward strand.
TGTAGAAATAGAGTCAAGAAAATATTGAATAAATAATCTAAAGTAAAACAAAAAGATAAAATCAAAAAGTATACATTTGCATAACAATAACGAGGCTGCATACTGGCTCACTGGGCTGTTTTGATGAGCTTTTCAAAACTCACTGTCTTTGGTACCTCTCAGGGCCTGGCAAACATGCACACTTTTCTACAAACGACATTGACGTTAATACAACTAAGGTGAATCCCAGGGTAGCAGAGCTGAGAGCCAGAATGCTGCATTAAACAGATCTGTTGGCCACAGAAAGGGCTTTGTTTTGTTTGCAAATGCCGCCAGGCAAATGCCAATAGCATTGAAAAACATCTGAAGTGATTCCAGTGTCTTCGTCAAGGGAAATCTCTGTGTTTTAAAGTGTAGTCAGGTTGGCTGTTCACATGTATTTGGCACTTTTTCTGGATTTAGAAAGGATCTTACAGTTTCCCACAATTGTTTACACACATTTGCTGAATCTTTGGGCCATTTTCCCAAAACTCTAAACACAAAACCACAAATACAAAATGCAAAACTCTACAAATTACTGCATTCAAAACTGTTGTAACGTCTGGAAGGTGGAAGAAGGTGAGGACCAAGGTGCAGCGTGGTACATGTTCATCCGTTTAATAATGGAACTGAACGCAGATAAACAAAACGCAGAGAACAACCGAAACAGTTCTGTCTGGTGAAGACACAAAAACAGAAAGCAAACACACACAATCAAAATGGAGAAAACAGACTACCTAAGTATGATTCTCAAGCAGAGACAACGAATGACACCTGCCTCTGATTGAGAACCATACTAGGCCAAACACATAGAAATATAACAACCTAGAAAAAGGAACATAGACTACCCACCCCAACTCACGCCCTGACCAACCTAACACAAAAAAGGAACTAAGGTAAGAAAGTGACAACTGTTTTCTCTTTCCATAATGTTTTTTGAATAGATCTGTCTACCAACCAACAACACACTGATGTGCTCAACACAAAACACTACAAAACACTACTACTGACATTGCTCTGGTCCACCACTATGCTCAGCTGGAATGAGGATGCCATGTAGTGTGTCCAGGAATGAGAAGGGCGGTGTTGTAGAGACCGAGGTTGGCATGGTGATGGAGGACACCTTGCTAGCTCAAGGCTGCGTACATGGTGATATTCCCTCCACACTGTCCAGGGACATTCACAATGGCCAATGTCTGCAGTTGTGGTTCTGGATTTCTCGTAGTCTAAATGGTATTGTTTGCCACCACCATGTTCACAATAGCGGTCTGCTGTTCTGGTGTGAACAGCTGGTGTCTTCCACCACGGCCTGGCCGTCTATCAGTTCTGCAGAAGACCACAAATATGATATGAGTAACAGTACAGTTACAGTAAGCCTACATCTATTTTCTTTCAATATGAAATTACATTACTGTACATTGGCCAACAATCACTGAGTAACATAGGCCTACCGATATGTCGGACTGCAGTATACATACCTACCATCTACACTATGCTCTTTATGTAACTTACCGGTTCTCATTTCTGAATGATAGATGCAACCATGTAGCGGCTCAGGTTGGGCTGAACTCTGCCCAGCCTCCCTCATACTCAACCCATGGTTGAGCACATGGTCAACCAATGTTGCCCTGATCTCATCTGAGACAACTGTCCTTCCTCGTATTCCTCTTACTCCCACTCCTTCACCTCTAACTCTTGCTTCACCATTGACTTCCATTTTCCTCTAAAACAGGAGAGCTCATCTGTGGCCTTTTATAGTGCTAAAGCTCTGATTTCTAAGTGAACAATTCAGCAACTAGTGTTTACACCTGTGAGGAGTGGGTGTTGCCAATTGGTGTAAAGAACATGGCATTGTGATTGGCGTTGCTTTTCAAAGGGACAAAGGAGATTTTAATTTAGAATGTTATGACTAATGTAGAGAACAGTGTGTAGTGTTTTGCAAAAAGTGTGATATAGAATTGAAAACTGAGTGTAAAGCAGGAATTGCGCTTGCAATTTTGCAGACTTGGTTTAGGGATTTGGTACATGAGTTTCAGGTTTCGGTGATTTGCGTTTCAAGTTCCAATTTCAGTGTGTAAACAATTGGGGGAAAACTGTGACAGGGCGTATGAAGAGCGTACCGAAGCAGTTTCTGTTAATGATGGTGGAGGCCCCTCTAATGCTACTAACAGTTTTACAGCAAACAGTTTTTTGGTGATGGGCCAGCACCAAGCTCACATTGTGATTCAGCTCTCTATAATAAGAGTGTTGTGGATAATTGTACCGCAACAATAGCTTAAAGCAGCTGGAGCTGGTGAAACAACGGTGGACAATTTAGTCAGTACCATGGAAGAGATAGTTGATGATATCCACAGTCGAGCTAAAGTCGGTGAAGACGTGTCTGTCTTTACAGGAAACTGGCAACGATGAGGGTGTAAAATAGATCAGTGTTTTGGGCAAATTGAAAATCCTTTCCGTGTCTTGAATTCTGAAACCAAAAGTTTGAAATATTTCTCAGAGAAGTGGGGAACTGTAGATCCAGTTGAATATGTTATTGGCACAAGATTTGACAGACAATACAATAGAACCACTGGAACATATGACCAGGTTTTTGTCACAGATAAATCCATGTACATACCCATTTGGCAGACGTTAGTCTGTTTACAAAAACCTAATCAAAATGTTGCAGCCTGTGGATGGTCCCAAAGAAAGTCTACTCTATGACTTGCCTGGTGGATATTTGTCTAAGAATCATGCTCTATTCTCAAAAGATATGCGATACAAACTCAACTCTTGAATGACGACTTTAAAACCACTAATCCTCTTGAATCGAAGCATGGTATGCACAAATTGATTACCAATTACTTTACTTTAAGAAATGTCTCTCCAAAGTGGAATTCTTCTCTGCTCAATATTCACCTGGTTTCTTTATCTCATGCTCAAGATATGAAAACCTATTGGTTTCACTACTTGACCCAATTGGACGAGATGTAAACAATTAAGGTTCCCTTGTATGATCACCAAATTCATGGAACTATTGTCCAAGTAACAGGTGACAACAACTGTATTCGTGGTTTATTTGGTTTTGTGGAATATTTTAGTGCAAGATATTGCTGCCGTTTCTGTTATGCCGAGAAAGACGACTTTCAGACAGAGTTTAGTGAAGACAGTCCCAAGATAGTATTTCAAACTAAAGAGATGCATGTGGAACACTGCCAAACAATGAAGAGAAATCTGCCCACTCTGCCCTCTGTGATGGGTGTTAAAAAATTCTGTGATGGGTGTTAAAAATACTAACTGAACATTTTTCAGTTGATATCATGCTCGCTGATATCATCATCTTGGAGGGTGTTGGGCAATACGAGGTGAAATTGCTACTACAGCACTTGCCAAACAGGCATTTAACCTCAAAAGAAATTAGCATGAGAATGCAGAGCTTCAACTATGGTTATATGGAAAGAAACAACAGACCCCCCTGCAGTGAAGTTAATTAGAGAGTTCCAATGATTTGAGCTTAAATGCCATTCAGTCTTGGTTCCTACTACGCGATCTACCGCTTATCTTTGGTAACTTGGTGTCTCCAAATGATCGACACTGGCATTTGCTGCTTTTGTTGCTTCAAATATTCCACACTTGTATTTTCTCCAGTGTTATCAGATGGTATTACAGGCTATTTGAAGCACTGGATTGCAGAACACCACAGATTGTTCAAACATTTGTTTTCTGGGAAAAGGTTGTTACCAAAGCATACTTTTATGGTGCGTCAGCTGCGATGTATTCAGAAAATCAGGCCAATTCTCAATTCTCCATAGCTGTTGTATTGCGCTATGAAGCAAAACACACAGAGAAGAAAGTGACAAGCTTTGGCCAAAAAACACCAAAGTGACATGGCATACAACTAGGAAACATTTGCCCTAGATATGTTGGTCCAGGGAAAATGGTGCCCTTGAATGTAATGGAAGAAGCTCATGAGTTACCAAACGCACTCCGGGTGCCTTCTTCCCCTGAGGTTTTGAGTGTAAAATGGGCCAAACATCAAGGGAATGTAGATTTGGTTGTTTGTCTTAAAGTACTTGTTGATGATGCCAATGTTTCACGAAATCCAGTCTATTATTGTAAAGGATGACACCATGCTGGTTATTTGCTTTAGACACACTGTCTTTGTGAACATTTTTATGCGTTTAAAGTTGTATGGACAAAAAAAGGTGCCCCTTGTCGTTGACGTTGAAGATCTTTCGCATCCCAGATCATTCGACATACAGACGTCCTGTGGTGGTGATGATTCAAGTTAGTTTGTGGTCCAGTACTGCTTCATGTGATTTCATTTCCACGCTTGCACACAGTATCAGAACAATTGAGAAATTCCCCCACGGAGGCACGGGGGATGTGGCTTTCAATTCATACTGCCCCTATTGCTTTATTTTATGTCAAGGATTTTACACCATGCTACCAAAAAATTATGTTCTGCAATATTTTGGGTTGACTGGTTTATGGTAGTAATATAATTTTTCTGTGTTTACCCTGATCAGAGTCCATTTATGTAATATTATGAGTCAGAGTAAATTGTAATGACACTGGTAGGAGTAAACATTACTCTCAAAATTTAACTCTAGAATAATGAACAATACTGCATTGAGTAAAAAAGTGTGTTATTTTAAGTTAATATTGTACAGAGTGAAACTCAATGACATATTTTCAATTTCAACACTGTTGTCAGAATACATTTGACTCTTTTTGGCTTGGGACCCAATGTACAGTTCATTTGGAAAGTATTCAGACCCCTTGACATTTTCCACATTTTGTTAGTTTACAGCCTTATTCATCAATATACACACAATACCACATAAGGACAAAACGAAAATAGGTTTAAAGAAATGTTTGCTAATTATTAAAAATACAAAACAAAAATACCTTATTTACATAACTAGTCAGACCGTTTGCTATGAGACTCAAAATTGAGCTCAGCTGCATCCTGTTTCCATTGATCATCCTTAAGATTTTTCTACAACTTGGTGTCCATCTGTGGTAAATTCAATTTATTGGACATGATTTGGAAAAGCACACACCTGTCTATAAGGTCGCACATTTGACAGTGCGTGTCAGAGCAAAAACCAAGCCATGAGGTCGAAAGAATTGTCCATAGAGCTCAGAGACAGGATTGTGTCGAGGCACAGATCTGGGGAAGGGTACCAAAACATTTCTGCAACATTGAAGGTCCCCAATAACACAGTTGCCTCCAGAATTCTTAAATGGAAGAAGTTTGGAACCACCAAGACCCTTTCTAGAGCTGGCCGCCCGGAAAAACTAAGCAATCGGGGAAAAGGTCCTTGGTCAGGGAGATGCCAAGAACCCGATGGTCACGCTGACAGAGCTCCAGAGTTTCTATGTGGAGATGGGAGAACCTGCCAGAAGGACAGCCATCTCTGCAGCACTCCACCAATCAGGCCTTTATGGTAGAGTTGCCAGATGGAAGCCACTACTCAGTAAAAGGCACGTGACAGCCCGCTGAGAAACAAGATTCTCTGGTCTGATGAAACCAAGATTGAACTCTTTGGACTGAATGCCTAGTGTCACATCTGGAGGAAACCTGGCACCATCCATACCGTGAAGCATGGTGACAACATCATGCTGTGAGGATGTTTTTCAGCAGCAGGGACTAGGAGACTAGTTAGGATTGAGGAAAAGATGAACAGAGCGCTCAGGACCTCAGACTGGGGCAAAGGTTCACCTTCCAACAGGACAACGACCCTAAGTACATAGCCAAGACAATGCAGGAGTGGCTACAGGAAAAGTCTCTGAATGTCCATGAGTGGCCCAACCAGAGCCCCGACTTAAACCCGATCGAAGATTTCTGGAGAGACCTGAAAATAGCTGTGCACCGACGCTCCCCATCCAACCTGACAGCTCTTGAGAGGATCTGCAGAGAAGAATGGGAGAAACTCCCCAAATACAGGTGTGCCAAGCTCGTAGTGTCACACCCAAGAAGACTCGAGGCTGTAATCACTGCCAAAGGTGCTTCAACAAAGTACCGAGTAAAGGGTCTGATGTGATATGTAAATGTTATATTTCAGTTTTGTTATTTTTAATACATTTGCAAAAAGTTCTACAAACCTGTTTTTGCTTTGTCATTATGGGGTATTGTGTGTAGATTGATGAGAGGGAAAAACAATTTCATCCATTTTAGAGTAAGGCTGTAACGTAACAAAATGTGGAAAAAGTCAAGGGGTCTGAATTCTTCCCGAAAGCACTGTACATGAGGTCGCTGTGGGGACGACGTCATTGATGCACTCATTGATGAAGCTGGTGACTGATGTGGTAAACTCCTTCATGCCATCGGATGAATCCCGGAACATATTCCAGTCTGTGCTAGTAAAACAGTTCTGTAGCTTAGCATCTGTTTCATCAGACCACTTCCGTTTTGAGCGAGTGGCTCGTACTTTCTGCAGATTTTGCTTGTAAGCAGGAATCAGGAGGATGGAATTATGGTCAGATTTGCCAAATGGAGGGTGAGGGAGAGCTTTGTACTCGTCTCTGTGTGTGGAGTAAAGGTGGTCTAGAGTTTGATTTAGTTGAGTAATGCAAGATATGTAAACATTATTAAAGTGACTAGTGTTCCATTTATTAAAGTGGCCAATGATTTCAAGTCTATGCATGTAGGCAGCAGCCTCTACAGTATGTGCTAGTGATGGCTATTTAACAGTCTGATGGCCTTGAGATAGAAGCTGTTTTTCAGTCTCTCGGTCCCAGCTTTGATGCACCTGTACTGACTGCGCTTTCTGGATGATGTGTCTTTCCCAGTCCCACCATCATACAGTAGGTTGAGTGCAGCCAGGCAGGGCCCCCATCCTGCTCTCTATGAACTGTCCCATTCATCACCCTGCTGCCCTGACTCCTAGCTCCACAGGCCCAGCCAAAGGTGTTCTCGTCTCAAAACGGATGACAGAACTGCCAAGCCCAATGAGCCAAACGTCACTTAGCCACTGAACATCCCACAAGCTCAAACGTAACTGTCTGTTTTCACAGAGACACTCTCCGCAGCAACAAAGAAGCAACACAGAGGCCTTTCAGGAAACCCTGTTCTGTCAGATTTGTGCAGTAGTGTACAGATGTGGTTGGCAAGGAGGATACTACTGTCAGAGAGAGTATTATTGTCAGAGAGAGTATTATGGAATATGATGACAGTATGTAGAATCAGCGTCAAAAGAATGAACTGACTTTTTAATTTTGAGGAGATAGTGTTATGTGATGTTCATTCTTTAATAGCTGACTATATTTCTGAAACATATGTTGTTGTAGATTATAAGCAAATGTATGATGTATGTAGCCATCCTCAAATACAGAAACTACTAGAAAAAAAGGGTTTCAGAAGGGTTCTTCAGCTGTCCCAATAGGAGAACCATATTTGTTTACAGGGAGAATATTTTCTGGTTCCACGTAGAACAATTTTGGCTTCTATGTAGAACCATTTTGGCTTCTATGTAGAACCCAAAAAGATTCTACCTGGAACCAAAAAGGGTTCTTCATTGGGTTCTCCTGTGCGAACTGCTGAAGATCCCTCTAAGATAGCACCTTTTTTGTAGTTGGTTTTCACATGTGCAGACATCACAAAGTAGGAATGATAGTGTTAACACACCTGCCTCCAGGCTAGTGATTCAACTTGTAACAAAGACAGCGCCTCTCATTCTCAAAATGCTAGTCTGGAGAGGCACTCGACACACACACACACACACACACACACATACACCTCTCTCCCCTCGAACATCCAAACTCAAGGTGAGTGAGCGAGGTACTTTCATGCTTCATCAGAGCAGTGTTAACAGCAGAGACATAAAGTGGGATATGCCTGATTGGCCTGAAAATGACTCCTAAAACACACGCGTCAGTACATTATCATTGTGAAGGTTCAAGAGGGATTTTTTTTACATGTATTTAACTAGGCTAGTAAGTTGAGAACAAATTCTTATTTTCAACAGCCTAGGAACAGTGGGTTAACTGCCTTGTTCAGGGGCAGAACAACAGCTTTTTACCTTGTCAACTCAGGGATTCAATCTAGCAACCTTTTGGTTACTGTCCCAACACTCTAACCACTAGGCTACCTGCCACCCTGGATCTGTGTAGGTCAGTGTCTGATAATGACTAGGATAAGTGAGGACAACATGAGCTGTGCTGAATGAGTGTCCTGTCCTGTAGGTTACCATTACAGGGAAACCTCAGAAACCATATTCACTTTACAGTAAAAATCGCAGGGCTTGGATGACAGTAGACAGCCCATGAAATGTTGAATCAATTCGATACAACAGTGCCCACCAACCACGTTACTGTAAACTGGTTCAACACACACACACTGATGAATTAACACGCGTACGCAAGCACGCTCACACGCACCTCCCCTCAGAGCTCTAAGCACTTCAGAGACCCTGCAGACTGTGAGCTGCCGATTACATTACAGAACTAGTCCACCCACACCATTCTGTTCACGAATCAGAACATCCTTCAAGTCTGTTATCACATCACTAATGCCACAATAACAAGGCCCTATTCATACAGTATGGATTTACAGATATTGGTCATTCCTGACCAAATAGCCCTAATGAACAGTGGTTTTCTGCTAATTATTACCTATGTGTCTCACTTTTTGCTTTCCTCAGAAGACCATTCCTCATTGATTGAATTACTGTCACTTGTGGACAATTACCCCCTCAGAGAATTGAACCATATTACAGTAATATCAATTCTCTACCGTGGTCACAGCCCTACCTGTTCATGCTCTGCAGGTCTCTGTGAGCCAGGCAGTGAAATGTATTTATCAACGTGCGCATGGGATGTTTGTGCTGTGTTCATGCATTGCTAACCACATGCTGTAGTAGAAAGTGAAGAGCATCTTTCGCAGACAGCAGGGCAAGAGCAAGAGACGAGTTAAAAATAAATTGGATGCCAGGGGGGTTGAGTCGATGTGATTTTCTTTGCTGCAATATTAGTGCCGAGAGGCATCGTTCACTTGGCTTTGTCTCACCAAGCTCTCTATCCACCCACGCACATGCAGGTACAATAGCCTAGTTTCCATGAACAAAACCATAGACAAAAGCAGTAGTATAAAAAAAGACTGAGGGCACACCTTAATAATGTTTGTTGAAAAAATTGTATTTGATCAAATAACTTGATATTAAATCAAACCTATTTTTCTGCTTCCTGAACCTGACAGAAATAGCTTTGTTGCTTGATGAATTCCAGACATGCAGGGTCCTTGAAGTATGCATCCAATTCAGATAAGTAGCCCCTCTTAAAAACAAGATTAATGTCAAACATAAACCATGAAATTCCTGTCGGCAAAGCTGACATGTGTCAAGGGAGTTCTCCCCCAAAAGGCTTATTCTGAATATTCAAACAGCAGTTTTATGATATTTGACATTCCGCCCTCAAACCCTATTAGAGGCCATGTGACAAGATTATTTCTTGAATGTTTTCATTCACAGAACTCAGAGGGGATATTGAATGGTGAATGCTGAATGAGGTAATTAAGCTTGGCAAGAGGTGAGTGAGTGCATTTAAAGGGACTCAAGGTTGAGTGAAGTACAGAATTATGCTGCCAATAAATACAAACTCAGTAATTATCTGTTGTGTTATAGCCTAATGGCAGGTGGCGGCTCACCTCTCAGGAGGCAGACCTTATATAACACCTTGTATAGATTATAACAAGTTCTGTTTTCATTGCAATTAGGGGAAAATAATCCTGGCTGTTGAAAGCAATTTTATTTTAATTTTATTAATTTCACCTTCATTTAACCAGGTAGGCTAGTTGAACAAGTTCTCATTTACAACTGCGACCTGGCCAAGATAAAGCAAAGCAGTGTGACACAGACAACAATGGAATAAACAATAAACAAGCCAATGACACAAACAAGTCAATGACACAGTAGAAAAAAAGAAAGTCTATATACAGTGTGTGCAAAAGGCATGAGGAGGTAGGCAATAAATAGGCCATAGGAGCAAATAATTACAATGTAGCAGATTTACACTGGAGTGATAAATGAGCAGATGATGATGATGTGCAAGTAGAGATACTGGTGTGCAAAAGAGCAGAAAAGTAAATACAAACAGTATTGGGATGAGGTAGGTAGATTGGGTGGGCTATTTACAGATGGACTATGTACAGCTGCAGCGAAAGGTTAGCTGCTCAGATAGCTGATGTTTAAATTTGGTGAGGGAAATAAAAGTCTCCAACTTCAGCGATTTTTGCAATTCGTTCCATTCACTGGCAGCAGAGAACTGGAAGGAAAGGCGGCCAAATGAGGTGTTGGCTTTGGGGATGATAAGTGAGATATACCTGCTGGAACGTGTGCTATGGGTAGGTGTTGTTATCGTGACCAGTGAACTGAGATAAGGCGGAGCTTGACCTAGCATAGACATATAGATGACCTGGAGCCAGTGGGTCTGGCGACGAATACGTAGCGAGGGCCAGCCGACTAGAGCATACAGGGCGCAGTGGTGGGTGGTATAAGGTGATTTGGTAACAAAACAGATGGCACTGTGATAGACTGCATCTAGTTTGCTAAGTAGAGTATTGGAAGCTATTTTGTAGATGACATTGCCGAAGTCGAGGATTGGTAGGATAGTCAGTTTTATTAGGGTGAGTTTGGCTGCATGAGTGAAGGAGGCTTTGTTGCGAAATAGAAAGCCGATTCTAGATTTGATTTTGGTTTGGAGATGTTTAATATGAGTTTGGAAGGAGAGTTTACAGTCTAACCAGACACCTAGGTATTTATAGTTGTCCACATATTCTAGGTCGGAACGTCCAGGGTGGTGATGCTAGTCAGGTGGGCGGGTGCGGGCTGCGAACAGTTGAAAAGCATGCATTTGGTTTTACTAGCGTTTAAGAGCAGTTGGAGGCCACGGAAGGAGTGTTGTATGGCATTGAAGCTCGTTTGGAGGTTAGTTAGCACTGTGTCCAAGGAAAGGCCAGAAGTATACAGATTGGTGTCGTCTGCGTAGAGGTGGTTCAGGGAATCGCCCGCAGCGAGAGCTACATCATTGATATATACAGAGAAAAGAATCGGCCCAAGGATTGAACCCTGTGGTACCCCCATAGAGACTGCCAGAGGTCCGGACAACATGCCCTCCGATTTGACACACTGAACTCTGTCTGCAAAGTAGTTGGTGAACCAGGCGAGGCAGTCATTAGAAAAATCAAGGCTATTGAGTCTGCCGATAAGAATACGGTGATTGACAGAGTCAAAAGCCTTGGCCAGGTTGATGAAGACAGCTGCACAGTACTGTCTTTTATCGATGGCAGTTATGATATCATTCAGTACCTTGAGCATGGCTGAGGTGCACCCGTGACCGGCTCGGAAACCGGATTGCACAGCGGAGAAGGTACGGTGGGATTCAAAATGGTCAGTGATCTGTTTATTAACTTGGCTTTTGAAGACTTTAGATAGGCAGGGCAGGATGGATATAGGTCTGTAACAGTTAGGGTCTAGGGTGTCATCCCCTTTGAAGAGGGGGATGACCGCGACAGCTTTCCAATCTGTAGGGATCTCGGACGATACGAAAGAGAGGTTGAACAGGCTGGTAATAGGGGTCGCAACAATGGCGGCGGACAGTTTTAGAAAGAGAGGGTTCAGATTGTCTAGCCCAGCTGATTTGTAGGGGTCCAGGTTTTGCAGCTCTTTCAGAACATCTGCTATCTGGATTTGCGTGAAGAAGAAGCTGGGGAGGCTTGGGCGAGTAGCTGTGTGTGTGGGGGGGGGGGAGCTGTTGCGGGGTTGGAGTAGCCAGGAGGAAGGTATAGCCAGCCATGGAGAAATGCTTATTGAAACTTTCAATTATCATGGATTTATCGGTGGTGACCGTGTTACCTTGCCTCAGTGCAGTGGACAGCTGGAAGGAGTTTTGGGACTACAGAGTCCCAAAACCTTTTGGAGTTAGAGCTACAGGATGTACATTTCTGCTTGAAAAAGCTAGCCTTTGCTTTCCTGACTGCGTGTATTTGTTCATGAATTCCCTGAAGAGTTACCGTAATTAATGGACAGTCCAGCAGGCATCAGCTACGTTGCCAAGTGATCATAGGGTCCAGGGGGAAGCAATAGATGGAACAGGGAAGCCGCGGAGTAGTCGCTACTACGCTAGCACACGGGCGACACAGCCTTTAAAGTTAGTAGCCCGGGGCTAGTAGAAGCGTCTGCTCCGACTCCGACGGAGGCCGGCTGAAGGCACAGCGGATGGAGTATTCGTCGGCAGACCAGTTGTGGTGCCGCGGCGGGGCGCCGTGTCGACAAAGGATCCAAGCCAGATGGCGAAAGAGGTATTGTAGTTTAGTTTGCCAGCTGGGAGATGCGCCTGGCTCATGGCTAACTGGTGCTAGCTTCGGGGCAGGGGCGTCAGCCACTATAGCCACTCGGTAGCAGCGGTGAGCCGGTGCCAAGGTCCAGAGCTTACAGTAAGGATCTGGTGGAGTAGTGGGTTGTAGCCGATGTTTGGGTGGAGTCCGGGTGAACAACTGAGTTGGCCGGGAGGTGGGCCTCAGGGATAGCTTCGGTACTGGGTAACTCGGTGGGTGCTAGCTAGCTGTGAAGATCAGGAGTAATGGTCCAGGGATTACAGCAGGAATCCGGCGTTGTAGTGGAGAGACAGTCCGATACTGGTAGGCTGGCAAGTATTATCCAGGCTAAGAAAAAAGGGCTGGTATCTGTGTAGAAGGTAAAGGCCGCTAGCAGTGGCTAACAATGACTAAATAGCTTGTAGCTAATTAGCTGGTTAGCTTCTGATGGCTAGGTGGTTCTTGCTATAAGGTCTAAAAATAAAACAATAATAGCGGTTCCATATCACATTGGGTGAGGCCGGTTACCTGAAGGTATAATTGAATTAAAATGGAAAAGATATTGAAAATAAAATTACAAAAAATACAAAGTACACGAGAGGACGAACAAAACACGTCTGCACTGCTACACCATCTTGGATTCACAAACAAGGCTAATGTACAACCCCAATATGCTCTTCAATGTTTCGCATGAACTTTAGATTTGAACCCAGAATATCATAAATGGCTTGGATGTGCTGTCAAAGGCATTTGCACTGACAAGAAACTGTCCTGAGTCATTTCAGAGCCCTAAGTGTTATTGCAGTGGACTGTGAAAACACAGAGCGAGGCGGGTAGACAGACATGGTGAGCTGTCACCATGACAACCCTCAAGAACAAACCTCCAACAGCTGTTAGGTTTTTCTTTATGATTAGGCATGTGTTTTAGTCATCCACACTTTTGGCCTGATATCAAAAGTAGAAGAAGATGAACCCCTTCATCGCCAATGGGGAGTTGGATACACGGGGAATAGATATGGAGAAGCATGAAAGATATGAAAGGAAGTACAGTCCATAAGAGAGACAGAGAGAGGGAGCAAGAGTGCAAGACAAGCCTGGAAGCTATAGGGATTCCAAAGTCCAACCTGAACCGAACTAATGAGAAAATGTACTTCAAATAGAAATGCGTCATTACCTTATATATAACACGGTTGTTTGAATTACATTACTGCTGACTCAGGAGCTGTCTGATTGATACAAAGGCATAGAAGTGCAAATATATGATTGCATAAAAATTCTTGAGTGTTTAAGTTAAGGGCCCAGCCCAGACCTACCGCCCATTGTCGAATGTGTTTTAAGGTTAGTGGTTATCTATCTAACATCACGCGCTGTCATTATTCACCTCCATCTCTCTCCCTCCAACCCTCTATCTCTCCCCACAGAACCATCATCATGCCTCATCTGCTCTAGAAGCAAAGTCATAAAACAGCCCCGTGTTTATTCAGACCCTGCCATTACAGTTTTATGTTCAACCATTGCGCTGTATAATGAACCAGCTCCGAAAACACATTTCAAAATATAACCCAGGAGCACAATATTACACTTAGCAAGCCAAACTTTTTCCACAAAGTTTTGTGTTCATGATGGACATGGTACATCAGACAGCCCCTTGGGATCAAATTGTTCATTCTTTGTGTCCTTTTATTAGATTGTATATAGTCAGACACTCGCAGATGGGCAAGGGTGCAGTGAAGTATGGTGAGAGCTACCCACCCATTCTACCTCCCTTCATCCCGACATCCCTTCATCCACCCATCCCTCCATCCCACTCCCATGCCAGGCAGGGGGCCAGAAGGCCAGTGTTTGATAATAACATCTCAATCTGTAATATACTGTGACCATGAATCATCCGTCCACAGATGGGTCCAAGAAATACAGTTTTTTCCCCTTTCTTTGCCCCAGTCACTAACAAAGAACTGTCCAAGATTGTCCAAATGTGTTCTCTCTTGTTGTGTGACATAGAAATCGGGCAAATTGTAGATGGTGGGATGTTGTTATGCTGGCAACACAGCTGAGTCTTATTTGGGACTTGGATCTAAGATAAGTCACGATTAAAGATGGCATTGAAAATCACACAGCAACAGCAAAAACAGGATCAGGTGACTCATTGGTTCACATTAAAACAAACATCAACCAATACCTTACGCCTTCATAAAAGCCTATGGGGCTCTCCTCTTGTTGGTGGAATGTGTGAGAAGGAATCTGGAATCTGTTTTGGATGGGGGTAGCATTCCCCTGAAGGGAGAGTGCTGTTAATAAGATAGCTCTCTTTACCCAATATCCAGAGAGGCGACTGGCATCGCTACAATGACAGGCGATAACCCAGCTACGACTCCGCGGAGGGCTATCAACCAGGAGCTATGAATGCTGGGATGGCAGGATGCGGCGGGAATGAATGATAGGAGATGGAGCGATAACAGGTCTGTTAAGGCCCCTCTGTGACGGAGATATAGGAAGACACAGCCGGCGAGGCAGAAACCCTGTTCTGACTGCTGCAGCAAGAGAGCGAGAGGGAGAGAGAGAGAGAGAGATCCCCCATCATTTTCTCAATAAAAAAAGGAGTACTGGCTTCCCTGTCATTTAACCATTGGATCAATACCCAAATTGTACTTGTACCAATACCCCAACATGTAGCTAGGATAATTCAAAGGTCTCCTCTCCTCTGTTCCCTTCATCAGTCATCATAACGGGTGTTCTGGAATAGATTTTTCCTTTTGATCTCCCCCAAAACAATGGCAGGATTGGAAGGAATCCCCCAATTTTTTACTTTCATCCAGTCAGAGGAAACCTGATCAAAATGTCAGGCTAATTCCTGAGTTCTACATCGGGAGAGACAGAGTTAATGATCAACTGGATGCTGACTGCATCTGTCACCTCTGATGTAGCTGATGTAAACACAGTGAATCGGTGCAGCTCATTCTCATTCTGACTTCACAGGTAATGATTTCAAAATGACGCTCCCCGTGTTTTTGAGTGACGTTTGTGATGTTCAAACAGAGAAGGAATAGAACAAGAGAGTGTCTAAAAACAAAGTCAAGCCCTACAACAGAAGGTATAATTATACATGACTGTAGAGGAGTGTCCTTTGTATAATATTCAGTCCCCCCATTAAATCTATCCACCCACGTCAGTAATAAATAGCCACAATTCAATTTACGTACATGCACACTATAAATCAGAGGGTTCAAGTAAAGTATTACCAATCAATGTGATGATAAGGTATGCATCCTAAATGACCCCCTATCCCCTATATAAGTCGTTAACAACCAGTCCATCTCCGAGGCATTTCTAGTCGATCACCAGACATCTCTGTAAAAAAAAAAAAACATGATAAAGTCTTGCGTTCCTAGTTTTTTTATTTGTTTGGCGCTGTTGTCAGGAGCACTTGATTCTACAGGCCTAGTGCCTGGAAGGCAAAGTGTTCCCATTCTGAACCATTTCATGTGTCTGAAGACAGAACTCTGTGTAACTCTGTGTTGTTGTTTGTGTCGCACTGCTTGGCTTTATCTTGGCCAGGTCGCAGTTGTAAATGAGAACATGTTCTCTGTCACGCCCTGGTCTAATTATTTTGTGTTTTTCTTCATGTATTGGGTCAGGCCAGGGTGTGGCATGGGGTTCTTGTATTGTGGTGTGTTTTGTCTTGGGGTTTTGGTGTGTATGTATTGGGATTGTAGCTAGTAGGGTTATCTAGCAAGGTCTATGGCTGTCTGGAGTGGTTCTCAATCAGAGGCAGGTGTTTATCGTTGTCTCTGATTGGGAACCATATTTAGGCAGCCATATTCTTTGAGTTTGTCGTGGGTGATTGTCCTTAGTGTCCTCTATGTTAGTTTGCACCAGTATAGGCTGTTTCGGTTTTCGTTACATTCTTTGTTTTGTAGTGTTTATTCGTGTTGTACGTTGTTCATTATACATGGATCGCAATCTACACGCTGCAGTTTGGTCCGACTCTCCTTCACACCTAGAAAACCGTAACAGAATCACCCACCACAAACGGACCAAGCAGCGTGTCAACAGGCAGGAGCCGCAGGAGAAGCAACAAAGGCAGCAACAGCGGCGCAATGAGGATTGGACATGGGACGATATATTGGATGGCAAGGGTTGCTACACATGGGAGGAGATCCTGGCGGGAAGGGATCGCCTTCCATGGGAACAGGTGGAGGCACTTCGGAGAGCAGAGACAGCCGGAGAGAGGAGCCGGCGATACGAGGGAACACGGTTGGCAAGGAAGCCCGGGAGTCAGCCCCAAAAATTTCTTGGGGGGGGCTCACAGGGAGTATGGCTACGCCAGGTAGGAGACCTGCGCAAACTCCCTGTGCTTACCGGGGGGCTTAGAGAGACCGGGCAGGCACCGTGTTATGCAGTGGTGCGCACGGTGTCCCCAGTGCGGGTGCATAGCCCGGTGCGGTATATTCCAGCTCCTCGTATCGGCCGGGCTAGAGTGGGCATCGAGCCAGGTAAGGTTGGGCAGGCTCGGTGCTCAAGAGCTCCAGTGCTCCTGCACGGTCCGGTCTATCCAGTACCACCTCCACACCCCAGCCCTCCGGTAGCAGCTCCCCGCACCAGGCTTCCTGTGCGTATCCTCGGTCCAGTACCACCAGTACCAGCACCACGCATCAGGCCTACAGTGCGCCTCGCCTCTCCTGCGCTGTCGGAGTCTCCCGCCTCTCCAGCGCTGTCGGAGCCTTTCTCCTCTCCTGCGCTGCCGGAGTCTCCCGCCTGTTCAGCGCTGTCAGAGCCTTCCTCCTCTACAGCGCTGCTGGAGTCTCCTGCCTGTTCAGCGCAGCCAGAGCTGTCAGTCTGCAAGGAGCTGCCAGCCTGCATGGAGCAGCCAGAGCTGCCAGTCTGCATGGAGCAGCCAGAGCTGCCAGCCTGCATGGAGCAGCCAGAGCTGCCAGCCTGCATGGAGCAGCCAGAGCTGCCAGCCTGCATGGAGCTGCCAGCCTGCATGGAGCAGCCAGAGCTGCCAGTCTGCATGGAGCAGCCAGAGCTGCCAGCCTGCATGGAGCAGCCAGAGCTGCCAGCCTGCATGGAGCAGCCAGAGCTGCCAGCCTGCATGGAGCAGCCTGAGCTGTCAGTCTGCATGGAGCAGCCAGAGCTGTCAGTCTGCATGGAGCAGCCAGAGCTGCCAGTCTGCATGGGACAGCCAGAGCTGTCAGTCTGCAAGGAGCTGTCAGTCTGCATGGAGCAGCCAGAGCTGTCAGTCTGCATGGAGCAGCCAGAGCTGTCAGTCTGCATGGAGCAGCCAGAGCTGTCAGTCTGCATGGAGCAGCCAGAGCTGCCAGTCTGCATGGGACAGCCAGAGCTGTCAGTCTGCAAGGAGCTGTCAGTCTGCATGGAGCAGCCAGAGCTGTCAGTCTGCATGGAGCAGCCAGAGATGTCAGTCTGCATGGAGCAGCCAGAGATGTCAGTCTGCATGGAGCAGCCCGAGCTGCCAGTCTGCAAGGAGCTGTCAGTCTGCACGGAGCTGCCAGTCTGTAAGGAGCTGCCAGTCTGCAAGGAGCAGCCAGTCTGCACGGAGCCGCCAGAGCTGCCAATCTGTAAGAAGCCGCCAGAGCTGTCAGCCTACATGGAGCAGCCAGAGCCGCCAGTCAGCATGGAGCAGCCAGAGACGCCAGTCAGCATGGAGCAGCCAGATCTTTCAGTCTGCCAGGATCTGCCAGTCAGCCAGACTCTTCCAGATCCGCCAGTCAGCCGGACACTTCCAGATCCGCCAGTCAGCCGGACTCTTCCAGATCCGCCAGTCAGCCGGACTCTTCCAGATCCGCCAGTCTGCCGGACTCTTCCAGATCCGCCAGTCTGCCGGACTCTTCCAGATCCGCCAGTCAGCCGGACTCTTCCAGATCCGCCAGTCTGCCGGACTCTTCCAGATCCGCCAGTCTGCCGGACTCTTCCAGATCCGCCAGTCAGCCAGACTCTTCCAGATCCGCCAGTCAGCCGGACTCTTCCAGATCCGCCAGTCGTCCGGGATCTGCCAGAACTGCCAGTCAGCCGGGATCCGCCAATCAGCCAGGATCTGCCAGTCAGCCAGGATCTGCTGAAACCACCAGCCAGCCAGGATCTGGTAGATCTACCTATCTGCCTGAGCTTCCTCTCACTCCCGAGCTTCCTCACTCCCGAGCTTCCTCTCACTCCCGAGCTTCCTCTCACTCCCGAGCTGCCTCAGTCCCGAGCTGTCCTTCAGTCCCGATCTGCTCCTCAGTCCAGTGGGGTTCTGGGTGAGGACTACTAGGCCATGGTCGGCGGCGAGGGTGGACTATCCAGGGACGCGAGGAGAGGGGACTAAGACATTGACTGAGTGGGTTCCACGTCCCGCGCCGGAGCCGCCACCATGGACAGACGCCCACCCGGACCCTCCCTATTGTTTTGAGGTGCGTTCGGGAGTCCGCACCTTAGGGGGGTCACGCCCTGGTCTAAGTATTTTGTGTTTTTCTTCATGTATTGGGTCAGGCCAGGGTGTGGCATGGGGTTTTTGTATTGTGGTGTGTTTTGTCTTGGGGTTTTGGTGTGTATGTATTGGGATTGTAGCTAGTGGGGTTATCTAGCAAGGTCTATGGCTGTCTGGAGTGGTTCTCAATCAGAGGCAGGTGTTTATCGTTGTCTCTGATTGGGAACCATATTTAGGCAGCCATATTCTTTGAGTTTGTCGTGGGTGATTGTCCTTAGTGTCCTCTATGTTAGTTTGCACCAGTATAGGCTGTTTCGGTTTTCGTTACGTTCTTTGTTTTGTAGTGTTTGTGTTTATTCGTGTTGTACGTTGTTCATTAAACATGGATCGCAATCTACACGCTGCAGTTTGGTCCGACTCTCCTTCACACCTAGAAAACCGTAACATTCTCAACTGGTGTACCTGGTTAAATAAAGGTGAAATAAAAAAAATACATTAAAAAAAAACTCTGCCTTACCTGGAAGGCCCAGAGAGAAAATCAAGTGCACCTATAGGCCAACAGCTGGCCAATCAGATACCTCAGATCACCGTGTCTGCACAGTTTCGCCAAGCCATGGACTGTAAAAAGAAGCCTCGAACGCACAGCAATGTTACCACTGTGAGATTTCAAAACATTTTAAACCATGACTAGGAGAGAGACTCAACAAATACTGCAGAGTTGTTGTTTTTCTGAGTAAGCACATGTTTAAATTGTTATTCAGTAGCACTGTCAACACATAAAATGCACATTCTTCCTACTTCCACTCACGCTACAACCAGCATTGCAGCTTTAAATGAGTAACAAAGTGTTCCGATAAGCTTGCGCTGTTATTATTAGCAGCTTGTCTTTTTCAATATCGAGGAATATTTCACTTTCTCCGGTTATGGGTGTAACAACATGAATTGATGCATGATGCAGATATAATGCAGTGCAACTTGAGTTTCTCCATCAGCTGAAACTGTGTACCCTTTTCTCAGAGGAGGGAAAGAGGAGGGACGGTGAGTTGGGTGAGAGGCAGCCTCACCACTGCTCCTTCCCTCCCATCAGATGCAGGCTGTCAGTCCAGTAAAAAAAAGCCAATCATTATGCTCAGCTGTGCCTCACAAGTAAAACAAAAAATGATTAATTACCAGTGTGATCCTAAAATGTTTAATAGAATTTCAAAATTGTCTGAGAAGAACACCATTGGCAGGGAAATTCAAGTATAGCTAGTGATAATGTATTGGGCCTATAGTAGTGGTGTAAAGTACTTATGTAAAAATACTTTAAAGTACTACTTTAAAGTACTACTACTGTTTTTTGGAGTATATGTACTTTACTAGTTATATTTTTGCCAACTTTTAATTTTACTTCACTACATTCCTAAAGAAAATAGTGTACTTTTTACTCCATACATTTTCCCTGACACCCAAAAGTACTCAGTACATTTTGACAGGAAAATGATCCAATTCACACACTTGTCAAGAGAACATCCCTGGTCATCCCTATTGCCTCTGATCTGGCGGACTCACTAAACACAAATGCTTTGTTTGTAAATTATGTCTGAGTGTTGGAGTGTGCCACTAGCTATCTGTCAATAAAAAAAAACAAGACAATTGTACCGTCTGGTTTGCGTAATATAAGGAATTTGAAATGGAATTTACTTTTACTTTTACTGTTGATACATTTTAGGAATACCATTTACTTTTGATACATTAGTATATTTTAAAACCAAATACTTTTAGACTTCTCAAGTAGTATTTTACTGAGTGTCTTTCACTTTTATTTGAGTCATTTTCTATTGAGGTATCTTTACTTTTACTCAAGTATGACAATTTAGTACTTTTTCCCATCACTGACCTATAGGCTACTGCACAAACCTCATTGCTACAATACTGTTTTTAATTGGTCAATAATGCATAGGCTTGTGTTTTTTAAGTCATGTTTAAAAAAATATCTGAGAGGTAGATCCCCGGCTTGAATTTTGACTCAGAAATTGATCTTGACTCTTGAGGTTGGTGACCACTGCCCTATATAGTGCACTACTTTTGACCAGAACCCTATAGGCTCTGGTCAAAAGTAGTGCACTATAAAGGGAATATGGTGCCATTTGGGACTGTTCAATCCACTCAAATATGAACACAGAATATAGTATCAGCATGAATACATGCATACATCATGTTTTTCTCCCTGTTTTCACAAAATAGTGGAAGCATTCAGTTCTGTGTGAGGAGGATCCAAGTCAAGATCGGGGTTTGATCCCTGATCTGGGTGGCACGCGTGGTGATACATCTTCATTTGCGAAAGACAGAAAACCTTTGCTCATTTATTAGGTGACACTGGTAAGCCTTGTTAACGACGATGACACCACCTGCAGAACAATACATCAAACAGGTTATGGAAATGCCCATTGCCACACTATATCAATTTCATTAATCAAACTTGCCAGGATTGGTACTCGCTACACTTAGACAAGATTAGTCGTGCAGCTAGCGAAATATCCACCAAATGGAAAACTCCTCCTTAGAATCTATAGTGAAGTGAACACTGACAATAGGCTATGTTGTACTGTAGTACATTCTCTCTTAAGATTTACACAGATCCACTTGGAGAGGATTTACATGAAGTAGTCTTCATTTCTCTAAAAGGCATGTGATCTCCTAGCTGTTTTAGGATGCTGCCTGCCTGCCTGGTGCATTAAGTCAGGTTGCAGGCTAGGACTCTGCTGCAGTGTAGCTGGAGCGGGCTAGCTTTGCTCCTCTGTAGCCAAACCCCTTTGCTCTGGCAGCTAACGGTGAAGCTTAGCACTTAGCTTAGCTTAAGAGTAATGTGGGCATGTGGAGTAATGGCTTTCCCAGTATGTTATCACTGTGTTTCTGCTCTCAATAGGGTGTGAAGAGTCCTCACTTTCAAAATGGTGATTGACACAATGGCAAATCTCATATTTAATCAATGTGGGCTACTTTCGGATCACAGCGCAACAGTGCTAATTGATGGGTTGGCTATGGGCTAAATGCGTTTGCTCTAGAGTCCGGAAGCTTCTCTGCAATAAAGCTGAAAGGAGGTAGAAGAGATGATGGTAGAGAGAGAGAGAGAAAGAAAGACAGAGAGAGAGAGAGAGAGAGAGAGAGAGAGACAGAGAGGGAGAACAGCTTGTAGAGTGGTAAAGAGCGGTGGACGTGGGCTCAGACAAAAGCATGCGTCACATTCCCTCCTGCCTGTTGACTGAGATAAGTATGGATGCAGCTGCAGGAGGCGGCGTATTCTATCCAACTCCACACAAACACTTTGACATACAGTGCATTCGGAAAGTATTCATCCCCTTTACTTTTTCCACATGTTGTTAAGTTACAGACTTACTCTAAAATGTATTCAATGTATGTTTTTTGAAATGGTAAGAAACAGAAATAGCTTATTTACATAGGTATTCAGACCCTTTCCTATGAGACTTGAAATTGAGCTCAGGTGCGTCCTGTTTCCATTGATCATCCTTGAGATGTTTCAACAACTTGATTGGATTCTACCTGTGGTAAATTAAATTGATTGGACATGATTTTGAAAGGCACACACCTGTCTATACAAGGTCCAACAGTTGACAGTGCATGTCAGAGCAAAAACAAAGCCATGAGGCTGAAGTAATTGTCCGTAGAGCTCCAAGACAGGATTGTGTCAAAGCACAGACCATAGTGTCAATCACCATATTGAGAGCAGAAACACCGTGATAACGTACTGGGAAAGCCATTTACTCTGTGGAGATTGGAGAACCTTTCAGAAGGACAACGATCTCTGCAGCTCTCCACCAATCAGGCCTTTGTGGTAGAGTGGTCAGACGGAAGCCACTCCTCAATTAAAGGCACGGCAGCCAGCTTGGAGTTAGCCAAAAGACACCTAAAGGGCTCTCAGACCATGAGAAACAAGATTCTATGGTCTGACGAAACCAAGATTGAACTCTTTGTCCTGAATGCCAAGCGTCATGTCTGAAGAAAACCTGGCACCATCCCTACTGTGAAGCATGGTGGTGGCAGCATCATGCTGTGGGGATGTTTTTCAGTGGCATGGACTGGGAGACTAGTCAGGATCGAGGGAAAGATGAACAGAGCAAAGTACAGAGAGATCCTTGATGAAAACCTGCTACAGAGCACTCAGGACCTCAGACTGGGGCGAAGGTTCACATTCCAACAGGACAACGACCCTAAGCACACAGCCAAGACATCACAGGAGTGGCTTTGGGACAAGTCTCTGAATGTCCTTGAGTGACCCAGCCAGAGCCTGGACTTGATACCAATCAAACATATCTGGAGAGACCTGAGAGGATCTGCAGAGAAGAATAGGAGAAACTCCCCAAAGACAGGTGTGCCAAGCTTGTAGCGTCATACCCAAGAGGAGTCGAAGCTGTAATTGCTGCCAAAGGTGCTTCAACAAAGTACTGAGTAAATGGCCTGAATACTTACGGTATGTAAATATATTTCAGTTTGTACATTTATTTATAAATTAGCAAACATTTATAAAACATGTTTTTGCTTTGTCATTATGTTGCATTGTGCGTAGATTGTGATGGGGAAAAAAACTATTTAATATATTTTTAATAAGGCTGTAACGTAAAAAGAAATGTGGAAAAAGTAAGGGGGTCTGAATACTTCAGAAAGGCACTGTATAGGCAAGAAGAGCAGGTGTGCGTGACTGCGCACATGCGTGTATGTGAGCCATTCACAGCCATCTGTAATGTTATTTTACTTTCTCTTGTTTTAGTGCTGGCCCATGCCCTGAGGTTTGTGAGTGGAAATTCTCTCCATGCGAGAACATATTATGCCACCAACTACAGGGCCTGTTGCTTAGGGCAGTTGTCAACACATTTCTGAGAAACAGAAAGAGAAGAAAACTCTACGAAATAGCTGAAGTTCATATTGGTCGTCATGATGAGAAGAAAATTCTCTGTTCTGAAAATGACTTAGAGAACTTCAGTTGAAGCTATTGAGGAGAGTACAAAGTGTCCCTTCAGTCACTGTGGTTGAAAAGCATTGTTAGTGGATAAAAAAATAGATGGACAAATAGGTTTTCCAGGAACAGACAATTATGTACAATAACAAATTCAGGTAAAAATAAATTGTATAATAGGTTACACTCATTATGAATACAAAGTATCTCAGATACAGAACAAAATGTGACCTAGCTATACAGAAACCACACTGTTTGACAAGCATATTGACAAAGCAATGAAACCCAGAAACCAGCTCTTGATTCGTGGAATCTGAATGCGAGTCAGGAAAATTAAACCTGTGTTGCATCTGTACAATTTCAATCAGTTGGTCATTACTTGGGTTTCCATAAAGAAAATAGGAAACCCAGTACAGTAGCTGAAGATAATGAGTGCACCCCCTTAAAGCATGTCTGCAGCTTCTTTCCACTTGTTTGACACATCAGAGAAGGGAGGAAAATGGGAAAGAATCATTGAATTGTCAAATGAGTGAAATCAGCCTGATGAAGTTTTGGGACCCAAACTAGCAAAGTGCATCGGATGCAACCAGCATCTCTTTTCCCGGTGGCTGGGATTTCATTAGGAATCAGAATAGCAGATTGCACTGATGAGGCTGAACATGCTGGCTGGCTGGCTGGCTGGCGTGTGTCTGTGTGTGGCTCAGAATGTTAATGCCAAGCCTGGGGTTCAGCAATACTACCGACATGGTCATGTTTGGGAATGGGGATCCACCTCTTTGCCCTGTCCGACCGTATTAACCTTCCCCAGGCATGATGGCCCTCGCTGAGTGTGAGGCTACGGGATGAGGAGGAGACATCAGAGGAAAAACAAAACAATAACCAGACTCATAGGAAAATAAGAAAAAGAGGATCATTGTCTGTGGTCGACCTGTCTTTTTATTTGAGGTGGTGTGAGGGGTGTCAGATGTTGGGTTTTGCATAGGTCAGACACTATCTTAGGGAGAAGATGCTGACTTTAGGGATCACTTGCTACCCAGGATTTTACCCAGGATGCACTCTGTGTTTCCACTATAATGAAAGAGACCCTGTGCGTTATTAACTAGACCCACGGGAAATGGACCCGTGACAGATGGAAGGATGTATCTGGTTTATGTAAATGAGAACGTGTTCTCAGTCAACTTACCTGGTAAAATAATGGATAAATAAAAAACAAATAAATAAAAATGTGCCAGGATATACGGACAGAGCATACACTATGTACAAAAGTACACTATCGTTCAAAAGTTTGGGGTCACTTAGAAATGTCCTTGTTTTTGAAAGAAAAGCACATTTTTTGGTCCGTTAAGATAACATCAAAATTATCAGAAATACAGTGTAGACGTTAGTGTTGTAAATGACTACTGTAGCTGGAAACAGCAGATTTGTTATGGAATATCTACATAGGCGTACAGAGACCCATTATCTGCAACCATCACACTTGTGTTCCAATGGCACGTTGTGTTAGCTAATCCAAGTTTAAAAGGCTAATTGATCATTAGAAAACCCTTCTGCAATTATGTTAGCACAGCTGAAGACTGTTTTTCTGATTAAAGAAGCAATAAAATTGGCCTTCTTTAGACTAGTTGAGTATCTGGATAATCAGCATTTGTGGGTTCCATTACAGGCTCAAAAGGGCCAGAAACAAGCAACTATCTTCTGAAACTCGTCAGTCTATTCTTGTTCTGAGAAATGAAGGATATTGCATGCGAGAAAATGGCAAGAAACAGAAGATCTCGAAACTGGTGAATCACGCTTCACCATCTGGAAGTCCGACGGAAGAATCTGGGTTTGGCGGATGCCAGGAGAATGCTACCTTCCCCAATGCATAATGCCAACTGTAAAGTTTGGTGGAGGAGGAATGATGGTTGAGGGTGGTTTTTCATGGTTCAGGCTAGGCCGTTAGTTCCAGTGAAGGGAAATCTTAACGCTACAGCATACAATGGCATTTTAGACGATTCTGTGCTTCTAACTTTGTGGCAATAGTTTGAGCTTTTCCTGTTTCAGCATGACAATGCCCCCATGCACAAAGCGAGGTCCATAAAGAAATGGTTTGGTGAGATCGGTGTGGAAGAACTTGACTGGCATGCACAGAGCTCTGACCTCAACCCCATCAAACACCTTTGGGGTGAATTGGAACGCCGACTGCAAGCCAGGCCTAATCGCCCAACATCATTGCCCGGGCTCACTAATGCTCTTGTGGCTGAAAAGAAGCATGTCTCACAGCAATGTTCCAATATCTAGCGCAAAGCCTTCTCAGAAGAGTGGAAGTTGTTACAGCAGCAAATGGGGGGCCAACTCCGTATTAATGCCCATGATTTTGGAATGAGATTTTCGAAGATTTTGATCATGTAGTGTATAAGTCAGAACAGAAACATATTTCACAAGGACAGACATTGTCCAAACACAGTCCATAATATAACTCCTACACTTATATTAGAAGAGCATGTGTTGCCAAGGTGATGAATCAGATAATGAAAGTGAGATTGGACGACACACAACCCAATAGTGATCATCAGACAACATCAGATAAGTCACTTGTTCCCTCTCTCCCCTACTGTGCATATGCTGAGAAAAAAAATGGTATTTTTTATTTCTTCATGCAATTTCTGTCAGTGTCACGTTAAATCACTTCTCCCGTCTTTAGCATGAGGGGATTGAGGCGATCGGTCTCCAGCCAGCATTGGACTTGTTTATGCTGCCTGTGTGCTGGACAAGAACGCGCTGCAGAATTCTGGCTGCCTTCCAAAGGGCACTGTTACTTCCAACAAACAAATAAAATACTGGTCAGCTAAATATAACATTTCCCTCCATGAGCACAGCAGCATAGGCCTAGGGAGGGAGAGAGAGAGATAGAGAAAG
Source organism: Oncorhynchus tshawytscha (assembly GCF_018296145.1). Taxonomy (NCBI): domain Eukaryota; kingdom Metazoa; phylum Chordata; class Actinopteri; order Salmoniformes; family Salmonidae; genus Oncorhynchus; species Oncorhynchus tshawytscha. Next base: position 9,888,171 of record NC_056445.1, read on the forward strand.
TGTTAGACAGTGGGGGGAGAGAGCAGGGTAGAGAGAGAGAAAGAGAAGAGAAGAGAAGAGAAGAGAAGAGAAGAGAAGAGAAGAGAAGAGAAGAGAAGAGAAGAGAAGAGAAGAGAAGAGAAGAGAGAGAGAGAGAGAGAGAGAGGGGGCTGGATTCTGGCCACAGCCTGAGCCAACCTGAGCTGAACGCAACAATGCCTTACTTGAAGTGGAGCATGGTGATAATAGCTCAGAGGTCAGGTCAGCATCCTCTCTCCCTCCCTCCATCTCTCTCGCTGTCTTGTTGTCTCTATCCTAAAGATTAGCATTAGCTCTCCTCTGATTTCCCTTTATTTCTTCATGTATGATTCACAGCCCAGATGACCCTGTCCTCTCTTTCTCTGCCCCATTTCTCTCTTTCTACACTGTAAAACGCTCTTGTTGTTTGGGCAGTATTAAACAATGAATCGAACAGTAAAGTACCATATGAATTATGTACAGTAAATTACCATAAATTGCAATGCATTGTGTGTGATTTTAGGCATAAACAGTCAATTATACCATCAATTCCAAAGAAACTTTTCTTTAACAGTACTTTACTGTAACCACACAGAATTATGGGATTGGCAACTAGCTATTGTTTTAAACAATTCTGAATGATAGGATTGAAAGACATCATGGTCTGAAATGAACCAAACACACAAGGTGTGTGCAACATTTATATGATTTACACACATGTAATTACACCGAATATTACACTGAAAATCTGTGATTTATACGTAACTGTGGACATTTTTCAACAGTAAAATACTTTGAAAAATTATACAGCAGCATACTGTAAATGATGGTGCGTTGTGGGAAAATATTGTGGGCAGGGAAATAATTGCTGTATTTCTAATGGTACAGTAATTCCACCCCACTGAATACAGTGTTGTACCGTATTTCTGGAGTGCCAAAAACATTTTGACCACTAGTGGTTGTTCCACTAGTAGTAGTATTGTTGTTTCTGGCTCATGAACATATTTTGAGGCGTGCCTTGTAAGCGGCTACATTTGTGCCACCCATTCATGAAAGGGTTGTACCAATTTCACTGATATCTGGTAGGAGTGCCCCAACAATTAAATGTGTATATGGGACAGACTGGAGTGGTGTCAAGTCTCAAACCTTTAATGGTTGAGTAGTTGCCATGTCCTTTGGTCTGTTTTGCCTTGTGGTCACTGCCAGCCAGTTGCCTGTATGTTACCATAAAAACAACTATAAAAAATATTGCAGTAACAGTACTGGATAATGCACTTTTCCCCCCTGTAATTTCCAGACAACTAGCTACTTGTAAGATACTGTAAAACAATAACAGGTAAGGTTTTACGGTGTATATTTCCCCCTCTTTCCCTCCCTCTATCTCTCTTTCTGTCCTCCCACCGTTTATTTTCTTTCTTATCTTGCCGTTTATTTCCCTTTTTCTTCCGCCACAAATATGGTGCTTGGAAATGAACCCCCGAGATGGATTCATAATTTACACTGGAGTCAACGCTAAGGGGAAACTGACATTGAACATACATTTTTTTAGTCTTAGTCATGAGCGGGAGGCAGCCGTGTATGGCAAGGGAGGATCGGGAGAAGAATTAACACACACAGGCTAATGTTTTATCACCATAGTGCTAGCAATTTAAATGATCACCAAATCAGATTAAGAAATAAGAGCAATTACTATCCACCCCAGTTCCAGTGGAATACTGTGTTGCTATGAGTTGAGAGTTCTTCTAAGAAAAGAACATAGCCTGAGAGAAGGTGGCAGGCAAAGTGGACATGGCTGGATGCAGGCTGACACAGTGTATCAGTCTAGGGGGCATGACTGGGCAGGCAAAACCTTGTCACCAATCTTCACCATCCACTGCAGACCCACGTGACTTCTGCAGAGAACCTTAAGGGATGGAGAAATTTACCTAATGACACTTCACTGAAATCTGCAAACATATAACCTAGGTCCAAAGAAAACAAGTATATGATATAAGTATATGATATTTTCCTATAGTGGTTCCCTATGCAACAATGAACTGCGCAATAGAGCAGATAATCTGCCTTCCCACACCATCAGAGAAATAAAAACTATAATTAATGTTCATTATAAAATACACCACAATAATGATTACCAAAAAACACCATAGAGTCCAAATGGCATTCTGAAATGTGTTGAGAACAGAGTTAGAACAAGCCCAGAAATATTGCCTAGCCGACTTTGCCAGGGAACATAGGCCTACGGTAATTAATCAGGAAGAGAGATTCACACCTCCACGACTCTGTCATCCGGTTTCTCCTTAGGCAGATACACATATAGACAGATAGACACATGCAGCCCAGCGGCCATGTGGTGTTGGGCCATACAAATTGACATTTCCTTGTAAACAATACCTCTAATGATACGTATATTACTAATGATATTTTGAGCCGTAGTCTGGGGTTGACGTACACGGAGGAGACATGCGGTGGCTCGTTGACCTCATGGTGTGAGTGATGATATTTAGAAGGACAAAACTATCTTCTCTGCTGACACTGTGGAACAAATTGGTTAAAAGAAAAACCCTCTGACCTCTCTAAAGGAGTTTTTTTTCACATGTCGATAACAGACTCCAGTCCAAGGAGAGGAGAGAGGGAGGATTGGAAGGCGGGGAAGAAGGGGGAGGGGTGCTTCGAACAAATCCGCCATACACTCAATCACAACATGCAGGACTAGACAGAGCAGTATGCCATCTCAGACGGCATCCCTAGCCACGTCCTCAGAGCATGCGCAGACCAGCTGGCTGGAGTGTTTACGGACATATTCAATCTCTCCCTCTCCCTATCTGTAAGAATGCTGTTCATTGACTATAGCTCAGCATTTAACACCATAGTACCCTCCAAGCTCATCATTAAGCTTGAGGTACTGGGTCTGAACCCCGCCCTGTGTAACTGGGTCATGGACTTCCTGATGAGCTGCCCCCAGGTGGTGAAGGTAGAAAACAACACCTCCACAAGGGTGTTGGCTCAGCCCCCTTCTGTACTACCTGTTCACCCATGACCGTGTGGCCATGCATGCCTCCAACTCAATCATCAAGTTTGCAGACGAAACAACAGTACTGGGCCTGATGTACTGGGCCTGACCAACAATGACTAGACAGCCTACAGGGAGGAGGTGAGGGCCCTAGGAGTGTGGTGCCAGGAAAATAACCTCTCACTCAACGTCAACAAAACGAAGGAGCTGATCGTGGATTTCAGGAAACAGCAGAAGGAGCATCCCCTTATCCACATCAACTGGACCGCAGTGGGGAAGGTGGAAAGCTTCAAGTTCCTTGGCTTACACATCACTGACAAACTGAAATGGTCCACCCACACAGATAGTGTGGTGAAGAAGGAGCAACGGTGCCTCTTCAACCTCAGGGGACTGAAGACATTTATATTGGCACCTAAAAAACAAACTTTTACAGATGCACAATTGAGAGCATCCCGTCGGGCTATATCACCGCACGCAACCACAGGGCTCTCCAGAGGGTGGTGCGGTCTGCCCAACACGTCACCAGGGGCAAACTACCTGCCCTCCAGGACACCAACAGCACCTGCTGTCACAGGAAGGCCAAAAATATCATCAAGGACAACATCCACCCACGCCACTGCCTGTTCACCCCGAAGGTGAGGTCAGTACAGGTGCTTCAAAGCTGACTGAAAAGCAGCTTCTATCTCAAGGCTATCAGACTGTTAAATAGCCATCACTAGCACATTAGAGGCTGCTGCCCTATATACATAGACTTGAAATCACTGGCCACTTAAATAATGGAACACTAGTCACTTGAAAATGTTTACATATTTTGCATTACTCATCTCATATGTATGTACTCTATTCTATACTATTCTACTGTATCTTAGTCTATGCCACTCTGACATTGCTCGTCCAAGTATTTATATATTCTTAATTCCATTACTTTACTTTAGATTTGTGTGCATTGTTGTGAAATTGTTAGATATTACTGCACTGTTGGAGCTAGAAACACAAGCATTTCGCTACACCCGCAATAACATCTACTTAAACATGTGACCAATAAAATGTTATTTGATTTTGATACACACACTCAACAAACACATGTATCCAGCCTCCACACACACGCAACAAATACACATGTATACCCACCCACTCAACACACACACACACAAATCCCCCCCCCCCCCCACACACACACACTCAACCAACACATACACATCCCAACTACAGACATGCTCCAGATGCTACGGGTTTGCATTCCCACCACGCTGCATTACCGTTGATTCTACATGACTGGCTAATGGAGTGAGCTTTAACCCACTGTGCTACACTGCGACTGGGCTGCAGAGTCAACAGATGCCTTACTGCAGGACGGCCAAGGGGGAAGCACCTTAGGTCATCCTGGGGTAACAATTGTGGTTAATGTGAAGTGATTACTTGAGAGTTGTGTTCCAGAGGCTTTGGATGAGGGGAATGAGGGCCTTGAATGAGGATACAAATTGTGGTCCTCTTCAAAAATATCAAACATGTTACACATTCCCAGCTAAAAGCTGAATTTGTAGTAAACATCACATGGCCAAAATAATTAAACTATGCAAAGACCAAATCAATAACATATTTAAATTGTCCTCCCGATGACAGTGGTTGCTCTCCTTGGAATAGCTTGCAGAACTAGTCAGCCAGCATCCTTCACTGTCCAAACTGCGTTGGTTGTGATGACTTGCAAATAGCCTGGCTCTGCCTTGCCTTGCAAATCTTTTCACTGCCTCGCCATCCTCGCTGAGTTGAGTCGGCTCTCTGCAGCTCCTCAGTAGCGAGTCCCCTCGCTGAACCAGCACGAGTAATCTCCAGTGGTGTTCTCCAGGCTAAATGGTCTCCTGGTCCCGGTGTAGCAGGCTTCCATTACAGCTAGCAGCTGACAGTAAAGCTAGCTAGCAGTCAAATCGACCTAATAATCAATTTACTGCTGTTAGTGAAAATAACAGATCCCAGATCACCATGTGATCGCTATCTAATTATTTCCCAAAGCTAATAGCTTGCGGGAAAATGGTTGCACATAAAAACACGACGGATAAAACAAAACGAACAAGACATTTGCTGGAGCTAAGAGCCCAGCAGCTAGGTTGCCCCTAGGGCACCATGGCAACCAATGATAGTAATGTAGATGAAAGTGGAAAGGGTTCATCATTCTCAGAGAAAGGAGGGTTGACGGAATTGGGGGGTATGGAGAGGTGGGAGGTGATGGTGCCTGGCTCTTGGGCTCTTGACGTGATGATGAGAGTGCGTTTGTGACACAGCCGGCAGCTTTACTAAAGGCTGCTAACGCATGGGCGACTTCAGTCCAGGCGACTGCAGCTCTCTCTCCCTCAGCTGCCCACACACAGGAGGGAAAGGTCCATCGCCGTTCATTTCTGGAGAGCCTGTTTGAATATTACATAAAGACAGACAGCTGCAGCCAATACAGCTTGGTGAGACATCTACATCAACCCAGTGAATCCATACGGAATAACTGGATGAATCCAAATGGAACTGACAGTCACCACAACAAGTGAATAATCTGCATACATGTGTGCCAGACTCAACAGGAAGAAACAAACAAAGCCAAGCAGTTGCCTTAAGACACTGTTTACCTCATGACTGGAATCCTCATATGTGCTGTATATAAATGAGGACTACATCATGTGATTAAAATGGGCTCATCCAGCATTTTCACTGGGTTACATAAGTCAACAGAGAGGAAATATTGTGAGCCCATTTAAGCCTAGCTAACAAATACGTATAGCCTTCAAATGTAATGGTATATGCAGCCTGCTAAGCTGTAGATCTCTGAGGCTGACGCAAACCAAGATATACAGCTTCCATATGTAATCGGAAGCAGGCGATCATCACATCTTGGCTATAGATTTGTGAGCCAGAGTCTGATTCTGTCTAATTGCTACCTGAGTTGGCCTTGTCAGTTGTGCTGGGAATAAGTGCCTTGGCAGTTGGCTCTGGTTCATATTTCATTTGGTGAAACAGGTGCGTTGGCCCAGTGTGTTGGCCTTGCACAATGTGGGTGAGTGCCTCTGGGCTGCTCAAAACAGCATTCGCCATCTCCTCTCCCTGCTTCGTTCCACCATCGCTCCACAGCTCGCTGGCAATAAAGGTTATCCTGACTGATAAACACATTGTAATTACTCACAATCCCGCGGAGGGCGAAACTTCATCACAATAGATGCGTGCACCACTCAATGTAATGGCTGCGGAACATGACATGCTAAAATACATTTCAGCATGGGAGAACATGTTTTTACGTGATGGGAAACTAAGTTACTACGCTCCTATGGGGAGGAAGACTGGAGTGCATCCATTTCATTTCCATCCATAATTCACCACCAGATGTTTGTAGGTTTCGCATCACAACATGGCCGCCATGTTGACGAGAATAATCCTGTGGTGAATACTCCAGTACACGACTGTGTCATGTGGATCTACGGTGACGTGGGTCTATCTCTATGAGCTGCCGCTGATGGTTTAAAACTCCTCGTGAACACAAATGTCCGATTAGGACCAAAACTCAGCGACTTCCCGATGGATAATTTCAGCTCTCATCGAAATAATGAGCTCCCATCCTGGGTTCCCTTTGTTTCAACGTCTCTCGATCTGCCTGAACAACATCACAGTAACAAGCATCAACCTTCTTTGTATGACATTCTCGGATTAAGGAGTTTAGGGGAGAAGAAACCTCATGACAATAAAAAAATCTCTCTCGCAGCAGACGTTCTGGCACGCTGTCACATCTTAAAGAGTTGCTGTTCGAGGGGCCAGTGGTAAAGCTGTGAAGACAAAGCTACCGGTTGACAAAGTGTGTTATTTCAGCCGAGCTGCCGAATCCATTTGAACGCCCACTCTGCACCCAAAGACTCTCATCCATACCAGATTTCACAC